>NC_136263.1:164384713-164936228 GCF_964187855.1 Myxine glutinosa
TTATTCACTCTGCCGTTCAAGGCCCGATTCACAGCAGCGCCATCCGAGGTCTGGCATAGGGATACCACCCGGTCCCGGTGTAGGGATACAACGGTGAATATTTGCACTGCATACATGACATCCTCCCCTTTAAGTCCAAAATTACCAAGAGCAATACGTGCTAGATTTCCAGAATTGACATTTCAAAAGCAACATTTCCAAAACATGTGAAAATATGTGTGCAAACGGTTATGAGAATAATGAAAATACGTGAAAATAGAACATGTGTCAACGTGAAAAAAAAAAATCTTCAAAGATTCAACCGGTCGGGTGCTTTTCTCTCACGCATTGAGCGTCGCGGTGTACCAATGGATACAGAGTCCGAGGTGATTCCTTTGGGTCGCGGTGTACCAGTGGATACAGAGTCCGAGGTGATTCCTTTGGTCTCCACGAAGGGTGTAGCGTTTGCAGAGGTTTTTGGGGCATCCGAGCCGGCTGGAGCGGCCACGACGATCTCCGGCAGTGGCGGGTCGAACTGTTGTCCTGACTGTGACGATGCTACAGGCTCCATCGACTCACAGTGACGGTAGGTTATGTGGTCCTGATGTCGACGAATTTCGCGGCCGTCCTGCAGGCGAATCACACTGGACAGTGGACCTGGCTTCTCGATGATGTCCCCCGGTAGCCACGTCGCACCTGCACCAAAATTTCGGGCAAACACTGGATCTCCAATGTTGATACATCGACTGTTGGACGTCTTATCGTGCACCAACTTTTGATTAAGCTGGCTCTGATAAACATTTGATGATATGTCTGGTTTGAGATTGTCAAGTGTCGATCTCAAGTGTCGTTTCATCAATAACTCAGACGGAGCTGCACCGGTTGTTGATTGTGGCGTGATGCGGTATTTGAACAGGAGACGAGACAGCTTTGTTTCCAGGGTTCCCTCCTGAAGTTTCTGCAATCCGGATTTGATGATTCCCACAGATCGTTCGGCCAAGCCATTTGAAGCCTGGTGATGTGGGCTGACAAACTTATGTTTGATGCCGTTCCGACGTGTGAACTTGGCAAACTCGGTCCTGGAAAAACACGAACCGTTATCACTCACGATCATCCTGGGCAGACCATGAGTGGCGAAACAGCGTCTGAGTCTTTCGATGACAATGGCTGACGTAGTACCACGCGTCACATAGGCATCAATCCATTTTGTGTGCGCGTCCGTAATTATTAGAATCATGCTGCCATTAATAGGCCCGGCATAATCGAGATGTAGGCGATGCCACGGTTCGCTGGGCCATTCCCAGGGATGCAGTGGCGCTTTTGCAGGTGTATTCCGGGTGTTCTGGCAGGGGTAACAATGTCGAACATGATGTTCGATATCAGCATCAAGATTCGGCCACCACACATAGTTTCTGGCGAGTGACTTCATCTTCACAATCCCGGGGTGACAGTCATGGATTTCATCCATGACCCTGGAACACAGATTTTTCGGGATCACGACACGACATCCCCAGAGTAGGCAACCATTTTCCACGCTGAGTTCGTTTTTACGTGCTTTAAAAGCCGCAAAATCTGGGTCACCCTCAGGTAGCAAATGCCATCCAAGCTGTACAGCCTGGACAGTTCTGGACAGAACGGGGTCTCGTCGAGTATGAGTGCGGATCTGGCGGGAATCGACAGCACAATCTTCCAGATGATCCATCAGTGCGATAATGGATCCTGGTGTAGGCGAATCATCAACGGATTCTGGAAGGGGTAACCGACTCATGGCATCTGCATTTGTGATAGACGAACCGGGCTTATAACATATGGTGTAGTCATAAGCAGCGAGAAACAGGGACCAGCGGATGATCCTGGGCGGTAGTGTGTCAGATGTCGCCTTAGTTGGACCAAACAGACTGATCAGCGGCTTGTGATCAGTGCGAATCGTGAAATGATGTCCAAGAAGGTACTGGCGAAATTTGCCGACGCCGAAACCGATTCCCAATCCTTCCTTGTCAAGTTGGGAATAGTTTTCCTCTGCCGGGGACAACGTTCTGGATGCAAATGCAACCGGTCTTTCCATACCATCAGGCATCACGTGTGATAATACACTCCCCACTCCATACCGACAGGCATCGCATGTCAGCACAAGATCCTTCTCTGGATCAAAATGAACGAGAACATTGGACGATTTGAGCAGATCCTTAGAGGTCTGGAATGCTGATTGTTCAGTAGACCCCCAGCTCCAGGAGCCTCCTTTCCTCAAAAGCCGATAAAGGGGGCCCAAAACGTCGGTCACATTCGGGATGTAACGACCATAGAACTGAAGCAAACCAAGGTATGACTTCAATTCGGTCACATCTCGTGGAGAAGGAGCATCCTTGATAGCTCGGACTTTCTCATCTGTCGGGTGTAGACCCTCGGCATCAATCGTATGACCCAGGTACGTGACTGATGGCACCATAAACTTGCACTTGTCTCGACGCAAACGTAGGCCGGAGT
The DNA here is from genome assembly GCF_964187855.1 of Myxine glutinosa. Lineage (NCBI taxonomy): Eukaryota > Metazoa > Chordata > Myxini > Myxiniformes > Myxinidae > Myxine > Myxine glutinosa. Next base: position 164,387,177 of record NC_136263.1, read on the forward strand.
CCGAAATCTTCTTCAGAACTCTCTCCAGGTTCTGTAGATGTTCCGCGTCCGTACGGCCAGTAACCAGAATATCATCCTGGTAACAAACGACGTTGCGTTCGGTGGCAAACAAACTGTCCATGACACGCTGATAAATTCCAGGTGCAGATTTCACTCCAAAACTAAGTCGGTGGTACCTGTACAACCCACGATGCGTGTTGATGGTAAGATACTGTTTCGAATTCTCGTCCAAGCAGAGCTGTAGATAGGCGGATTTGAGATCGAGTTTCGTAAAAGTCTTGCCTCCTGTGAGACGAGCATAGAGGTCTTCGATCCTCTGGATTGGATATTTATCCAATGAAGAACACCTGTTCACGGTCATTTTATAATCCCCACATATGCGGATGGACTGGTCCGATTTTATGACCGGAACGATGGGCGCCGCCCATTCGGCATACTGGATTTGCTCGATGATCCCCAGATTTTCAAGATGATCCAGTTCCTTGTCAATCTGCTCACGCAGGGTGAAAGGGACTGGGCGAGCCCTGCAAAATATAGGATTGGCATCCCGGTCAACCCTGAGTTTAGCCATATGTCCTTTCAAGGTTCCAAGCTCATCCTTGAAGACATCCGGGTACGTATCCAGCACATTTTTGAGTGTGTATGCTGCGGTAGGAGAAACGTTGGCTGCCCGGAGTTGATGAATGCTTTCCCACTTCAGTCGAATTATGCTCAACCAGTTCCTGCCGAGTAAGGAAGGGCCCTTTCCAGGAATGACGATCAGGGGTAGGTGAAACTCATGGTTATCGTAGCCCACCGTGACGTCACATGTACCGCAGGGAACAATCTTCTCACCTGTATAGGTGGAGAGTCCATAGGTAGTAGGTTTCAGATGGGGTCGGTCAGCATCACTCCACAGGTTTGTGAAAACAGCATGGCTGATGAGCGAGACGGCCGCACCAGTGTCGACCTCCATTTGCAATGGTCGATTGTTGACGACAACATTGGCAAGAAGAGGGTCCCGCCTATGGTGAGAATCAATATGAAGCAGGTCATACGATTCTGAGTTGTCGGAAACAGAGCTCACCTGGTCAAGCTCGGGTTCCTCCGAACCGATAAACTGATGAATCTTGTCAGCAGCTTTTCCTTTTCCCGATTTGCGAGTGATGCAAGCTGGAGCAATATGGCCAGTTTTCGAACAGAAATGGCAGGTGGCATCTTTGAACCGACACGTCTCCGGAGGGTGCTTTCCGTTGCACCGAAAACAGTTGTTGTGGGTTTGAGACTGCACTGGCTTCTGACGAGGAGCCTTGTTCCAACGTTTTGGCTGAACATGATCCAACCGATTCACAGCAGGGCTGGTACCAGATGAGCGAGTGGCACCGATGCTTGTAGCGTTGCGTTCAGCACTTTCCATGGAAATGGCGGTGTCTCTGGCATTTTGGAACGTCAGTCTTCTCTCGGCAAGCAGGCGTCTACGAGTGCGGTCATCGGACATGCCAACCACCAGCAAATCACAAAGCATGTCATCGATCGTGTCCCCAAACTCACACAGATGTGACAGTTTTTTTTAGGTGTGCAATGAAGTCTGCGATCGACTGACCTTGCTGCTGCCTGCACATGTAAAAATTAAACTGACACAGGATGACTGAAGGAGATGGATTGCAATGTTCCTTCAAAGCGGCCTTGAGCTCTGCATACATGAGCTCCTGGATTGTCCGAGGCCGAATCAGGTTTTTAACGAGTGTGAATGTCTCACCTCCGCAAACGGACAGGAAGACGGCCTTCATCCAGCCTTCGGTCGCGATGCCGTTCGCCTCGAAGTAGAAAGACAACCGCTCAGAATACGTGTCAAAATCCCCCTCATGAGGGTCGAATTCATCGATATGGCCGAAAGATGTCATGGTCTAGATGTTTATCCTCGTCGCCATGTAATTTGCACTGCATACATGACACTGCCACTGAAAAGCATCCCCATAGCATGATGGATATGCTGCATATGCATCCCCATAGCATATGCTGTTATATGGGTGATGAGATGTGCTCAGTTTCTGCCAGACGAAGAGCTTCGCATTCAGGCCAAAGACTTCAATTTTCGTTTCATCAGACCATATAATCTTTTGCTTCATGCCCTCAGAGTTTTTCACATGACTTTTTATAAACTCCAGGCATGCTGTCCTCTGCTTTTTTCTCAGGAGTGACTTCCATCTGGCCACCCTCCCATAAAGCCTAGATTTGTGAAATACTGCAGAGACTGTTGTCCTTCTGGCAGGTTCTCCCATCTCAGCCAAGGAACTGTGCAGTTCTGTCAGAGTGGTCATTGGGTTCTTGGTCACTTCCCCTGATAAAGGTCCTTCTTGCCCGGTTGCTCAATTTGGTCAGACGGACAGCTCTAGGAAGAGCGTGGGTCGTTCCATATTCTTTCCACTTTCTAATGATGGAAATAACTGTGTTCTGAGGAACTTTCAACACTCTAGAAATTGTTTTATACTCTTCCCCAGATCGTTGCCTCCTCACAATTCTATATCGGTGTTCTACGGACAGTATCGGTGTTCCTTGAATTTAATGGTGGAGTTTCTGCTCTGATATGCACTGTCAACTGTGGGACCTTAAATAGATAGGTGTGTTTCTTTCTAAATCATGTCCAATCAATTGATTTGGCCACATATGGACTCCAATCAAGTTGTAAGAGACATTTTCAGGATGATCAAAGGATCAAAGTGTCATAGCAAAGGGGTTGACTTAAGATATTTCAGCTTTTCATTTTTCATTATTTCATTAAATTTTGTAAAAAAAAAAAATAAATAAATAAAAATACACTTTGACATTATGGGGTGTTATTTGTAGATTTGTGACAAAAAACTAAATTAAGTCATTTTAAAATCAGGCTGTAACAACAAAATGTGAAAAAGTCAAGGTGTGTGAATACTTTCTGAAGCCACTGGTCTGACACCTTAATTGAGATTTAGGGCCTCCACAAATATTACTGAGGGAGCAGCAGCATGTCCAGAGTTGAGTGTTCATGTAGCTGCAGGAATATATACAGTCGTGGCCAAAAATATTGCCACGTTTGCACTTTTTTCAAATAACCCACAATTTTCTCCAAAAATAGGTTGAAATTGACAAAATTATTTGGTCTCCACAATAATTGTTTATTTCACTGTGAATATTACAGAACCTTTGTTTTTGATTTGAAACTTAATATATCCTTTTAAATCATAACATGAAAAGAAATGGCGTTGACAAAATTATTGACACCCTTGTCTTAATATTTGGTAGTACAGCCTTTGGACAAATTAAATGCAGTCAAACACTTCCTATAGCCATGGATGAGCTTCCTACACCTCTCTACTGGCAGTTTGGTCCATTCTTCTTGTGCAAACTGCTCCAGTTCTCCCAGATTTGAAGGGTGCCTTCACCCAACTGCTGTTTTCAGATCTCCCAACAGGTCTTTAATGGGATTTAGACATGGACCCATTGCTGGCCACTTCAGAACAGTCCAGCGTTTTGTCTTGAAATATTCTTTGGTGCTTTTTGAAGTGTGTTTGGGGCCATTGTCCTGCTGCAAGACCCATGACCTTCAACAGAGACCCAGCTTTCTGACCCTGGATTGAAAGTTGCGCTCCAAAATGTCTTGTTAATCTCCTGATTTCATAATGCCCATGCACACATTCTAGGCACCCAGTGCCAGGGGCAGCACAGCAACCCCAAAGTCTCACTGAACCTCCTCCATGTTTGACATGAGGGAAGGTGATCTTTTCTTTGATGACTTCATTTTGTTTTTTGTAAACATAGAGATGATGTGCTTAAAAAGAGCTCTAATTTGATCTCATCTATCGATAGGACATTCTTCCAGAAGGATTTTGGCCTGTTCAGGTGTGTTTTGGAAAATTCCAGTCGGGCTTTCCTGGCAGTGGGGTCCTCCTGTGTCTCCTTAAAATGGAACCCCTTTCATTGAGTTGGCGACAGATGGTGCGAGTTGAAACTGTCGTACCTTGTTTCTGAAGGTCAGCTTGAATCTTTTTGGTAGTTGATGGAGGTGCTTTCTCCACCATTCGAACAATCCTTCGCTGCAATCTTCGATCAAGTTTTCTCTCGCAGCCACGTCCAGGCAGATTGGCTACAATGCCATGGGCCTTAAACTTCCAGATAATATTGCGTGCGTTGGACACAGGAACATCAAGGTCTCTGTAGATAGACTTTTAGCCTTGAGATTGTCCATTCTTGGCTACAATCTCTGTTTTTCTCTCTTTTCTCCATGCTCATTGCAGTATACACAGTGACAAAAAACAGCAGAATGCCTCCTTTTCTCTCTTCAAACTGGTTGAATGAGTGATATCTATATGGCAGGCACCTGAAACTCACCACAGGTGAGTTCATCTCCAAAGTAAATAAGAATCACCTGCTTGAAATCGAATTATTTCGAACAACTTATAGAAGGTGCCAATAATATTGTCCGGGATTTCTGTGTGGAATAAGCGAAGATTTCGTATTCTTTTCAGCTCTTTTTGTTTTATTCCACTGCCAACGAAATAAATCATATGTGGATAACAAAATATATTTTAATTTCAACAATTTTTTGGAATAAATGGTGCATTATTCGAAAAAAGTGCAAGGGTGCCAATATTTTTCGCCACGACTGCATAACTTCTCAAGCAAACTAAAAAAGGATGCCCTCCCTATTTTGTGTTTTGCTTTTGTAAGCTTGAAGAAGCTCGTGAAAACATCATTTCTTTGGCTTGTTTTTATTTTATTTTAGGTTTGATCAAAGGGGTTTTCAATTCGCCATGGCCATGATTTTTGCAATAAATGAGATAAATAACAATAATTTATTATTTCCAAACATTACACTTGGTTATGTCATACATGACAATTGTTTTCGAATGCCAAAATCAATTGGACATTCCCTAAACTATATTGAGCCAATATCAACTGATGAGGATCCGTGTTACTACCAAGTTGTTGTCACAGTATCTGGCTCTTCACGTGATGTCGCAATCGCACGAATGTTAGGGCTTTTTCACATACCACAGGTGCTTCGGTGAATAACCTACATAGAAAATCTCATTATTGAACCATATTCAAGTAACAGACATTGTACTTGAAAGTTAATTGTGCAATCGTATTGAAATGTGTACCGTTCATTCATTGGAATGTTATTTTTTGGTGGAATGGTCAAAAAGTTCGACTTTATAACATTGAAAAAGAAAGATAACATAGTGCAAGAGGTGTCACCAATGTACGAGTATTATGACATGTTTTTAAAGACAGAAAATACTCTTAACTGCACTTACACCTCCCAAACACCGTGAGTACCTCTGGCTACATCTTCCGCTCTAGTCTCACATTTTGTTTAAATGTGTGTTGGACCATCCACCAAACAGTAATGACTCCATTTACATGTCGCTATCCAACAACATGGACCAACTCCTGTCCATTCATCCAAACGGTCTCTTCCTCATATGTGGCAATGCCAATTGTCATCATACCAGCTGGCTCGGTGTAGTTACCTATCGCATCAGCCATGGCACCTCAGCAAAGGTCTTCTGTGACTCATTGGGACTGACACAATATGTCAATTTCCCCAAGCTGGATCTCAATCAACGGAGCATCTTCTCTTCTTGACTTGGTTATGACTAACCTCCCTGCTAATGTCTGATGTTCTTCTTCTGCTCCAATCGGCTCATCTGATCATATGCTTCTTAAAATGGACATCTCTCTGACCATTCTCAGAGAGCCTTCTCAGCGCCGTTTGTCGAGTCTGGCATTTCACTCAAGCCGACTGGCACGGTCTTCAAGCAGCCATAAAACTTCTGGACTGGTCTCCCATCTCTACTGTCTCTGACATCAACTCATCCTGGGAATTCTTCCAAAGAAAAATGCTCTCTCTGTCTCATGCACAGATTTATACCATCTCGTCTTCAGTTGTCATACGCTTCCTCCCATCCATGGTACACTGAGTCTTGTGATGGGGCAGTTGCCCAGAAAGAAAATTGCCCTTGCCTCATGGAAGGCAAATCCAACTGAAGGCAATCTTCTTCCACAAAGTTCCTTCCCCAAAGCTCAGAACAAGTGTGTGTCTACCCTCAGGAGAGTCAGAAAACAATATCTCTCTACTCTCAAGACTGATGTCTCAAACCTGTCTCCCTCCTCCAAATCTTGATGGCATCTGGACAAATCTGTTTCTGTTGTTTGTACTCCCTCCATCCCCTCCCTTATCTCAAATGGCTACACAGCTGAATCCGCACGTGAAAAAGATGAATGCCTCAACTCTGTGTTTGCCTCAAAATCTTGTGTGCAGGGAAAAGTGTCCATCACTCTCTGTACCCACCCACCTTACCCAGTCATACCCAACTGTTTCTGGAGTCTGAGTCCTTCTTTCCCAACAAAGTGGAGAATTTTCTGTCAAATCTCGACCGTTTCTGCAACTGTACCAAACGGCATCAGCTCACAGGTCCTCAAATCCAACTCTGCCACTCTATCACACCCTCTCTCTGTTCTATTCATCCTCTCTTTTGATCAACTAGGACGTGCCCGTACGTGGGTGCCCGTTCCTTGCCAAAAAAAAAAAAAAAAATTTCTTCGCCCATGCATGCATGGGCGTGCCCATGGGCCCATGGGCGTGCCCGTAAGTGCGTGATGTGACCGTACAATGAATGTATCGTCCCGACGCCGCAGCTCGGATGGCGCTGCAGTTAATCGGGCCTGTATCGGCAGAGTTATTATAAACGTGTTCTACAATCGATCGTACCTTACAGCGTCTGCTCGCCACATTCAGCATCAGTACGTCGTCACTATGACTATCCGTAAGTCCGGAAGTGACGTCCTCATTTGACTGTCCGGAAGGTCGCATACGTGGTGCCCGTTATCGTGGCCTACGTGGGAGGGTCGCATATCGCAGTTACGATGAATCGCAAATTAGTTTTAATTAGTTTTAAAACATAGTTTAACGCCAACATAGCACCAAAATAGTTTGCCAACGTGAAATAAATGAATACGCTCTCAAATGTGCCGTCCGAGGCAGACTCTGTTCGGCACGTTCGGCACACGTGATAGCTCGCTGCTCTCTGATTGGTTGAATCGTTTTTTGGACATAGCTCGGTAACTACTTCTCCGATTAATATGAAACCTTGAAAAGGCACATCCTCAGGTCCCCAGCAATATACCTGGCAAGTTTCAAGTATATCGGACCCGTGGTTGTCGAGAAACAGCGGTCACAGACAAACAAACACACAGACACACAGACACACACACACACACACACAGAGATTAGTGGAATTATAGATAGATGTCATTTGCCATCTGCTTGGAAATCAGCCAACATTACTGCTTTACACAAAAAAGCTGCAAAAACAGATCCTTGCAGCCACACACCATTTAGCCTGCTCCCAATCATCAGCAAGGTCATGGAATCCATAATCGCTTCTGATATTAAAACCTTCCTCTTCTCCAATGGCTTGATCTCTGATCATCAAATTTGATTCAGACCAGGCCATTCTACTCTGGAATGCTGCTTCTGATGTCTCAACAATGGAGGAACTCCTCAACACCAGACAATAAATCAGAGCCTTCTCCCGTGACATATCGCGTGCTTTTGATACGGTCTGGAACCTCGCCCTGTTCTTCAATCTCCCCTCTTATGGTATCCAAGGAAATCTCCACGCATGGCTCATGGAATTCCTCTGCTGCCATAGTCAATGTATGGCTCTAAATGGAATTCTCTCACATCCTCTTCCTGTCCAGCCTGAAGTTTCTCAAGGCAATGTTCTGGGCCATGTGATTTTTCTGGTCTTCATTGATGATCTCTCCAACTCTCTGGAAAATCCTCTTATGATCTCATCAACTTTTTGCTGATGACTCAACCCTCTGCCGCCCCATTCCTCATCCCTCAGATCGGCAGTCTGCAGCCTACTCAGTACTCACTCTCTGCAGACCTGGACAAAATCAAAAACTTGTCAAACAAGTGGAACATGTCTTTCAATCCTGACAAATCTCCCACTCTCACTATGTCTCTCCAAAAAGACAATCTGGAGAACCCACCCATCTACTTTCTCAACAATCCTCTTCAAAAGTTCTGTCACTAAAGGTTTTGGGTCTCACTATCTGTTATGATCTTTCCTGGGAAAACCACATTTCCAGGCTGGCCTTCAAACCAGTTGCTGCTGCGAAGTCCTTCTTTGGCACTACTGAGCTTCTCACCATACACAAAGCTTTCATCTGTAGCTTAATGGAATACTGCTCTCGCCTCTGGGCTGATGCTCCTGCCTCACATCTAGCTCGGCTTTCACGCTGTAGAAACTAGAGCTTTCAGAATCATTGGAATCTCCCATGATGAAGCCTTTCACTCTCTTACCACAGGCAGGTTGACAGTCTTTCTGTCTTCTACCATGACCTTCCAGTCATAGCCTCTACCCTTGCCAAAACTTTCAGCTACCTCCTAGTTGGTGCACCATGGTAACAATGCTCTTGAGGGCACTGTCTAAATGTCTGGAGGATTACGGATTAGGTTGGTACCCAAGGAGTGCAGTGTGTATGCCCCTCTATCGTGTGGACTTGTTGTGATACTCACCAATTGAACCAGGGTAGGTGGAGCTCTTTAGGCTTGGTAGGAAGTCTACCTCGGAGAAGGAAACTTTAATTGCAAATCCCTCTGCTGCCTTGCAAGTTATGTCTCTTCAGACAAAGGCTCAGTCCACAGCTGATTCTGTGGTGGTGTCAGGAACAGCATCCGGCTTCAAAAAAACATGCCTCAAATATGTCTTTTGTTGAAGCAGCCATTGGGTGAATCATGGCTTATCCATGCAATCATGGAAACAGCTGAAAATGATGACAACATTTCCAAATTCGTTCTGCTGCTGCCATCAATAGTTACATCATCAAAAAAGATGAGTGAGCCCATTCCAGAGGCAACCATGCAAGCGCAAGCCATGCCACTACCTCCACCATGTTTCACAGATGAGGTAGTATGCTTTGGATCATCTGCAGTTGCTTTCTTTTCTCGACACTTTCGCGATTCCATTGATTAGGAAAGGTTTATCTTCATCTCATCTGTCCAAAAACATTGTTCCAGAATTCTACTAGCACACTTCTTGGCAAATTATAATCTGGCCTTTCCCTTTTTGGTGCTGATGGATGAGAGGTTTGCTTCTTGTGGTGTAGCCGTTGTAATTCTGCTGTCGAAATCTTCTTTGAACAGTAGATTGTGGTACTTTTACTCCTGCACTGTGGAGGTTGTTGGTGATGTCACTGACAGTTCTTTCAGGGTTTTTCTTCACATCTCAGATAATTTTCCTGTCATCAATTGCTGTTGTATTCCTTGGTCAACCTGGCCATTGTCTATTTCCATTGTACACGAGTGGTTTCTTTCTTTGTCAAGATATTCCACATTGTTATATTTGCTCTGCCTAATTTTTTTCCATGGGTCTAATTGAATTTTTCTGTTCTTTCAGCTTCGAAATTGCTTGCTTTTCTTTCATAGACAGTTCTCTGGTCTTTATGTTGGTTTATGCCTCCTTTGACTTTAATGGTAGACTCCTAAGGCAAAAGCAAAGACTAAAACCAAGATTAGACATTCACAGCTGTTTTATTTGTGAAAAATAAATCCAACAAGAAATACGTGAACAACAAAAAACACGTGTCAGTCATTTGTTCCAATACTTATGTTTACCTAAATGGGGGGACTGAACATAAAAAGTGCTATTGTTCTCCAATGGTAAAACATATATGCATATAAATACAGAGACAAAAGCTGACCTTCTATACTCTTGCCTCATATTCATATTTTGATCTAACATCCAAATTTCTTGAGTATATGGCAAAAATAACAAAATTGACTTTACTTTTCCAATACTTATGAAAGGCACTTTATTATCTACAGGTATGTGCTTTATTATCTACACCACCGAAGGTGGACAGACGTTATGTTTTCACCCCTGTCTGTTTGTCTGTATGCCTGTTTGTTTTTTTGGCTGTGAGCAGGATATCTCAAAAGGTTATCGACGAACTTGGACAAAATTTGGTTGACAGTTTGATAATATTCCATCCAACGTGAATAGAAAGTACATGGGGTTGATATTTTTTTCTACCTGAACATAATTTCGAATGTGATCTAATTAGAGTCATTTTTTTATACATAGTTGAGGCTCATGGAAGAGCTAGTGTTAGTACATTGAACGGATCAGGACACAGCAGGACAAAGGGAACAGCAGAGAGAGAGGGAGAACCACCAACAGCAGAGCAGAAGGCCAAGACAGGGGGAGGCAGACAACCAATGGGTGTGGGGAGCAATGGGGGGTGGGGGCGGAGAGGATGTATGGGGTGGACAAAATGGATGGAGAAGGAAACTCTCAGGAAGGAAAAGTGGAAACTTGGAAAGAGGAGTGATTGGGGTGGGGTTGGTAGGAGAGGCTTAACGAGGGTAGAAAATGATTGGGGACAATCTAAGATGGTGGTGAACAGCTGTCTTGAAGAACGATGTGGAAGTTGGCTCCAGAGGCGAGAAAAACTCGAACAAATAAGTGGAGGTGAGTAGTGATCCTAGATTTAGGTTGATTCAACAGAATGAGGTTGATGTTGGACTTTGTGAGCCCTGCAGAAACCTGGGGGGAAAGGGAGAGGAGACAATGCATGGAAAGAGCAGACAGGTGTGTCAAGGAAAGTGTGCCAACGTAGCACTTTGCATGACAGAGGATGCTCAGTCGGCTGCTGGCATTGGAGGCCAACTTTCAAATTTGGTTTGCCCATGAGAGATCATGGCGGAGAGCATGACCCAAGAGTATAAGTGACGGAACCTCTTCAAGAGGATTGTTGAGAAAGTAGATAGAAGATCATGTACCTGCTTGCTGGGATGAATGATCCCGGTGTGCACCCTGGTTTAGAATAGGTACACCATATCCCTGCGCATCGTAGGAGGCGACTAAGGGTTGGCGCCAGGAAGGGCATCCGGCCATAAAAACATTGCCTCAAACAGGGAACCATGATTGTCATGGGGCCTGCAAGGCTAACCCCTGCTCCTGCAGGGAAAATGGCCTTAAAAGGATCATTCATTCATTCATTCATTGTACATTCCAAGATAAAGTACATGGTTTTTGTAAATAATGGAAACTTTCTTTCCTCATATAGATCAGTGCTTCAGCAGCCTGTAAATGTTTAAGTGACAAGAAGATATTCCCCAGTTTCATGAGAACTATACCCAGTGATTTGCACCACGCCAATGCCATCGCACACTTGGTGCTCCATTTTGAATGGGTGTTTGTTGGTACATTAGCTGTTGATGATGATTTTGGTCGAACTGGTTTAATTCAGATTCTGAATGAAATCGAAAGTAAAGGAGTTTGTATTGCATTCCATGAACTGTTACCAACAGTGAAAAGTCCAAAAACCTTTCAACAGCTTGGTACGGTCTGCTTTTGTAATTTGATTTACGTTTGTGGTGTGCAAATTTTGGACTCTGTTATGTCGATATTTTTTCAACTTTTTTGCCAATACCAACTTCAATTGTGATAATATTGCATCATGTTTCTTTTTTTTTAAATGCATTATCAATTGAGTGAGCTTGACTCAAAGTCAACGGTAATTTCTGAAATATATTCAGCATTCCATTCCATCACATTTTTTTGGAATACCAACTTCTTTCCTGGAAGTCCTTGGTGTCCTTGTGTTTTATACTTCTCCCACCCCCCCCCCCCCCCCTTCCCACGCCTCCTCCCCCCAAGCCCTCTCCCTCCCACACATCTCCCTGCTCTCAAATGTTATGTTTGTGTGCCTCCCCTTCTCTCCCCATCTTGTCTTCCGCTCCCTCTTTTTATATATTTTGTTTGTCTGGTCGATTTGTTTGTGAAATAAATGTTAGCTCTTTCACGAGCCTCGATTCAGTATACAAAAAAAAAAAAAGAAGACTTCTCTCATGATCTGTCATTTCAGGCTCAAATCTCGTGTTTCTTTTTGTACACATGATTGACGCTCGTGGAAGACCAATAGCAGAATGGAAGGGAACAAAATGGAAAGGGAGAACATCAACAGCAGAGTAGAAGTTAGAGTGAGATCAAAGGGAGTGGAAGAAGGACCCATGTGGTTGAACAAGCTGCACACATGCTGAATTTAATACAGGAAGAATACAAGCAGGGAAGTGGGGATGAACAACTCACAAACCACCTGAAAACTAACAACCACGAAGACGTGAGGAAGAGGGGGAATATCACCACAACATGTAAAAAGGAAGTGCTTGGAAATGGGGTTATTTGGAGTACAAGAGATCATGAGTATTAACCGGGAAGTGATGAACAGCTGTATTGAAGCCCTGGAGGGAACATTGTGACTGAGCAGACATACTTGGGAACTTGGTTACACAGAGTTGAGAAATGAAGAACAGATGAGTGAAAGTGAGCAGTGATCCAGAATTTTGGTAGTTTACCAAGAAAAGGGTTATCAGCAGACCTTGTGTGTGCTGCAGAAACTGGGTGGAGCAGAGCCAAGAGTGCCCATTAGGCACAAGGCCAAAAATGAGGTGGTGGAATGCAGAGGCCACCAACCTGTCTGTGGTGTGAAAGTAACAGGCCTAGACAATCAGCTTCGTCATGGGAGATCCCAATGATTTTGAGGGCCTTGCTTTCCATGGCACCAAGAATGGCAAAGTCTGAGTGAGGAGCACCAGTCAAAAGGGGGAGAGCCGTATTCCCTTAAGCTGCAAATGGTCCATTGGAGGAGGTGGCCTTGGATGCCATTAGCAGAGAGTTCAAACTCCAAATTCTCAACTCAAAAGTTCAACTCAAAAAGTTGTGATGCCAAGACTCTACCAAATATCAGATGCAATGTCTATATTTGTGTCCGTTTTTTCAAATTTTCAAGTTTTTCAAGCTTTTTTCTTTTTCAAGTTTGAAATTTATTGATATGTCACAATATAACTTTAGCAAAGAGTCTCACATTTTTTAATAATGAAAACCAAAGTGATTTGTTTTTAACATCAATAATATCCGAATGAATATTACTTTTTCAAGAAATTCACATGCAAATGACAGTAACCAACAAACTCATTTCATTGTCGAGTTGTTGCATAAAATGATCACCATCTTGTCCACCAATATTTAATAATATAACTAGTGTGGCTCACCTCACACAAGTCGCCACAGAGGCACAGGCTTGTTCAAACTGAGGATAATGACCTGACTGAACTTGAGTTGCTGTGTTGTCATGGTTTACACCAATCATAATACAAACATTTATTTTGTAGAAATTTATTTCTAATATTGGTGATATTATATATTTGTAATTTATTTGTAATAAAAAAAGGTCCATGTGGTGTAAAGCTCTAACGTATAAATGGTCAAGGGTCGAAGCTGTCTAATCGGTCTGAAGGTTGTAAGGGGTCTAAATGGTGTTCAGGTCTAAGGGGTCGAAGGGGACTTAAGGGGTGTAAAGGCTTAAAGGGTATAAAAGATTGGAAGGGTGAAGTGATCTCACGGTGTCTAAAGTATTTAAAGGGTCTTAAAGGTAAAAGTGGTCTTAAGGATCTTGAGGGTCTTCAGGATCTTGGGATTTAAAGGGTCTAAAGGGTCTTATGGGTCTTACAGGTCAAGGGTCGAAGCTGTCTAATCTGTCTGAAGTGTGTAAGGTGTCTAAATGGTGTTAAGGTATAAGGGATCGAAAGGGACTTAAAACGGTGTAAAGGTCGAAAGGTTAAAGGGATCTAAAGGTGCCTAAAGTATTGAAAGGGTCTTATAGGTTAAATGGGTATTTAGGATCTTGGTATATTTGGGGGTCTTAAGGGTCTTTTGGGTCGTCATGGTCTTCAATGTGTTACAGGTCTTTGGGGTCTGAAGGGTCTTTCGGGTCTTATGGGAGTAGAAGGAGAATGTTGTTCCAGGACCACCCCTATTTCTCCATGCACTTACATGTAAATTTTCCCCTTACCCTCATATTCCTTCGTTTTTTCTTATCACCTCTATTCCTACCCTTTTGGTCTTTCATGACTTTTTAATGTTTTGGTTAAACTTTTTTTAGCATACCCGTATGCGTATAGTCATAGCAAATAAATATCTTCTTTTAAATTCTCTACCAAAACTTTATCTTTTGACTTAAATAAAAGATAATAATAACCTTCTTTACTCCAACCAACATTTAACTATTAATAAACTTAAACAACGATCCTACAAATATTTGTTTATGCGTAGGAAATCATTTAATTCTCTTACAACTCTCATCACCATCTAATATATTAACAAAGTATATGTTTGAGTTTGATTCTTCATCAAGATATTTTAATTGAGCTAAGATAAAATGGTAAACCTCCCTAAATGTTCTTGTTTGAGCACCTCCAGTGCCACACAACATTTTTAAATTAAAGTATATATTTTCCTGACATCCATCAAATTTTTCCGTCCACTCAAAAATATTTCCATCTTTTTCATCCAACTCACCGGTATTTAAATTAATTCTCTTATTTGTTTTGTGAACTTTTTTTTACCAGATGCCTTTTCAATAAGCCTTATTTGATATTTTTCACATTCATTATGTTTTCCATTTATATACCAAGGTTGGTTTCTTCTCCACTCTTTGGTTTGGTTGATACTTGGTTTTATCATTTATATATTCATAAAAAAGGTGGTTGTAGCCCATTACAATCCCTAACCTCCCTTTTTAGCTTGTCACTTATATATATTTTAATACTTATAACCATAAGGGAGACTATCAATTCCATTTTCTAAAATAAACCTGTTATCATCAAAAGCTCCAAGAGCTTTCTTATTCACCTCTTCTGAATATAATTGATGTTTATAACTTCTTATTGTATTCATTTTTCTGAACTCTTCTTTCTTTAAAGTTAAACAATTATAATAATTTTCAAAGTTTATTGTTTCTTTAATAACATTTTTCTTTATTCCTTTCAACTTTTTATCACTCTTTTCAATATTATGATAAATATATTTATAAGCATAAGCCTTAGACCTCAATCCCACAAATTCACTCATAACATTTCCTCCTAATACATCCTTGAACTTTCCAATCACCTTTTTATTTTTATAAGAGAACAACTCTCTCTGGACTGTAATTACTAGTATCATAGATATTAATGTCCTTTTTCATGTCTGAATAAACATCATCAGTATTAATTTTCAAAATAAAACTATCTGTATCCATATAAAGTAGATTTACATCATTTTGATATTTGTTCCTTAAGTTATTGCAAAAGTAATCATACATTAATGACTGATAAATCAAGAATTGATGTTACAATATAAATAGGTTTATCCATTTCAATACTCTCTTTAACCAAATGGATCACACAAAAGTTCTCAGTAAAGACCTCAGCTCTAATAAAACTCGGTCCATTAATTAATTTTGATGCTTGTTCCCAAGATGTTGCAAGTCTAATGTTTTGTCTTTTCCTTACATTCTCCATAGTCTTACCAAAGACCGCATTATTCATCAATTTATAAAAGTCTTTCTCAAAATCTGTTTTTGACTCTGTTCTTCTTTGTGTATTAAAATCAATGTACTCCTTTAGCCAATGCCTTTGATTGAACTTTAGAACCCTATGGATCTTCTCGACTCTTCGACCTTCTGATAAATATTGTCGCAAATTTCTTTGGTGTAGAACATAATTTTTCTTGTTATATAATGTAGTAAGTTGGTGTTGGGCTAGCCTGGTGTTGGGCTAGTGGCTAGGGTGCCGGCTTAGGATCCTAGGATCCTGGGTTCGAATCCCAGTAGATCGCTGAATTAACGCCAGGGGGGTTGACTCAGCCTGTCATCCTTCCGAGGTGGCCTAATTGAGTACCAGTTTACTGGTAATTCCCTGGTTGTCGTTAAAGGTGGCAAAAAGGGTTGGCGTCAGGAAGGGCATCCGGCCGTAAAACATTGCTTCAAAAAGGGGACCAAAAAACAACAACAACCACGGTTCCCGAAAAAGGCCAACCCCCGCTTTGCGGGGAAAAATGGCCTCTAAAGGTGGTTATATATAATGTAGTAAGTAATTTTTCTGTTGATTCACCTTTTATATCAAACGATTGTTGATAATCACTCAACCATTCTTTCTTTGGACTTTCTTTCTCACAAGCAAATGGTAGATCTTTATGTTTATTATGAAGTTCTTCAGGATATTTAAAATCAACCTCAAAATAATAACCGACTTTAGAATCATCCAATTATTTTTGTGTAGAGATATGTACATCTTGCAAAACCTTTTTATGGTCTTTTTCCTTTACCCATTTAAGTTTTCCACAAAGAAGAGCTGGAGACATTGCCCCAACCATAAAGGTTGTTTGCATCATAGTACATCAAGTAAGAACTCTCTTTCGTTGAATCATAATTTGGAAGATATTTGTTATTTTCTTTTGCATATCTACTGAAGCAGAGTTGTGAAATTCCACCTCTTTTAGCCTATTCAATCAACAAAAGCATATCAACATCGGTTATCAAATCCAAATCTTGTTTATTCATTTTCAGCATCGCGCTCCAAGCCAATCCAGGTGCAGTGAGCAGGATTCAATCCATATCCAGCACGACAAACAGATCTAAAAGCCTCAAATACATCAGCCAATAAAAGCACATCAGTTTTGAGATACAAATCATGATACTCACCAAGATTCTTGATGTTGTATTTTTCCCAAACATTTTGTGCATGTACATAATCTTTATCAGATATATGGCTATTATTTAATTTATTATAGAAATTTTCTTTTGAAGGAAGTGTTTCATTGAATCTCTCAAATGATTCCATATAATCATAGGGGTAAATTCCCTTTTGTGTTAGTAAATCTTTATCTGAAAAATACTCAGAAAGACATGGAAACCCTTTTACATTTTGAACCAAGTTGGCCAATGGACTTGCCATGAATTTAAATGTATCAAGAAATCTGATATGAGTTATAGGAGATGTATGAATTGATTTTGTGAATGAAATGTATTTCTGATCCGTGTTAGGAATTGCTGAAATGTCTCCAGATGTCTTTAAAAGTTCATTAATAAATAGATGCATATCATAATGAGCGTTGTTATGAAGAAAGACAGGAATGAAAGAGGGGAGTTTATAATTAATATTACAACTTCGATGAGCCGGACCTCTATATTTGCCAGTGAGATGACAATGATCTCTAACCCTTAGGCCTTCACCAAATTCTCCTCACAAATATGACAGATAGCCTTTGACTGCCTAAATTCTGTTTTTTCTTCTTTTGTTTAGGACATTGGTTATTTGGTTTCTCTCATTATCTTGGTTAATCAAACACAGTCTTTTCCTAGTCGTTTCACAAACTCCTCTGGGGCATTTGAGCCTCTATACCCTCAAACTTGTTATATTCATCACAAACGGATGATTTGATATAATAACAAAAACCACAAGGAGTATGTTTTTGATATTTATTTGCGTATGATTCTTTTGGATCTGGAGAAGCAGTATCTATTTTTTCTAGAATACTTTCGAAATCTGCATATATTACAAACGGATGTTTGATCGTTTTATTTTCATCTTTGAATGTGATCTTTGAACCATACTTTGGCATATTAATTACCGTTGACTTATGATCACCACAATAATTTGAATGTTTATCTAATCTTTCTTGTGCATGGAAGAAGTTAAGACAATGCATACAAATATATATTTTATTTGTTATTTTAAATACATGTGCTTTTATTAATTTTTAAATATCTTTGATGTATGTATAATGTGAATTTTCCTCTGAAAATAAAATATAGAAGATTAATATGAGTTTGATCTTTTTAATAATTTTTAGAAAGCTTTAAAACCAGAACGTTGTTTGTTTCTGTTAGACCATAAACATTAACTGATAAATGAATTCATCATTTCAAATTTAGGAATATCATTTAAAGTCATTGGAAAATTTAGATCTTTTGTATTCTCATACATGTATTCTCATACATGTATACGTGTATGTATTCTCATGTAGTATAATGTTCGGAGAAAGCTTGGATTCGGAAGAGGGTCACAGAGCGGTATTCAGGATTGCAAAGCAGATAGCGAAAGAGAGGTGTGATGTGATGGGGGTGAGTTGCTTGAAGGATGAAGTGGGACAAATCATTGTGGACCCAGATGGAATTAAAGGAAGATGGAAAAGATATATGGAAATGCTGTTGAATACAGAGAATGAATGGGATGGCAACATAGAGAGTAACCCAGTTTTAGGACCGGCAGAGAAGATAACTGAGAAGGAAGTTGAGGAAGCGATAAAAGCCATTAAGAGTAGAAAAGCGGGAGGGCCGACGGGAGTTCTGGGAGATATGCTGAAGGCAGCAGGAAGTTGGGGTGTGAAGAGAATGACAGAGATCTGTAATCTGATGGTGAAAGAAGGCCGCATTCCAGTGGATTGGGAACTGAGTACCCTCGTCCCTCTATACAAGGGGAAAGGTGACCCTCTGGAGTGTGGCTCGTACAGAGCGATAAAGTTATTGGAGCATGGAATGAAGGTATTGGAAAGGGTGTTGGAGAGGAGGACAAGGAAGAAGGTGAAGATCGACGAAATGCAGTTTGGATTTATGCCAGGAAGAGGAACGACAGACATGCTTTTTATTGTGAGGCAGTTGCAGGAGAAGTACATGGAGAAGAGGACGAAGTTGTTTCTGGGGTTTGTTGATCTGGAGAAAGCATTAGATAGGGTTCCACGCGAAGTATTGACATGGGCATTGAGGAAGTTAGGAGTGGAGGAATGGTTGATCAGAGTAGTGATGGCAATGTACAAAAGAGCGCGCACAGCTGTAAGGACGAAGGACGGGAACAGTGGTGAGTTTGAGGTGAAGGTGGGAGTGCATCAGGGGTCGGTACTAAGTCCACTACTATTTGTAGCTGTGATGGAGGTGCTGGCTCAGAACCTAGAGGGTTTACCATGGGAGTTGTTGTATGCAGATGATCTGGTGTTGATTGCGGAAAGTATGGATGGACTGAAGGAAAAGATGAACAGGTGGAAGGAATGTATGGAGACAAAAGGTCTGAAGGTGAATATAGGAAAGACGAAGGTGAAGGCAAGTGGTAAAGCATGTGGTGAGGTGGAAAGAACTGGGAAGCGGCCATGTGCTGTGTGCAGGAAGGGTGTTGGAGTGAACTCCATTCAATGTACAATGTGCGCTGAGTGGGTTCATCAAAAATGTAGTGGTCTGAAAGGGTCATTAACCAGTGTGGCAGCTACATTCAAATGTAAGGTGTGCACAGAGGGAGCTGCAGATGGAGGAAATGTTGAGTTGGATCTTGGAGATGGTGTGAAGCTGGAAGGTATGAAAATATTTTGCTACCTCGGAGACAAGCTGAATGGAGAAGGTGGATCAGACTCGGCAATGGTTGCAAGAGTGAGATGTGCATGGAAGAAGTTTCGGGAACTGAGTGGCGTGCTGATGAGGAGGGGAGTGTCGTTGAAGCTGAAGGGAAAGGTGTATGCTGCATGTGTGAGAAGTGTTATGATTTATGGGAGCGAGACATGGGTAATGAACGTAGAGCAGCAACGAAGGCTGGAAAGGGTGGAAATGCGAATGGTTCGGTGGATGTGCAGAGTATCGTTGGGAGAGAGGAAGACAAATGATGAATTGCGAAAGATGAAGGGAATAGAGCCTGTGATTGATGCTGTGAAGAGGAACAGGTTGAGATGGTTTGGTCATGTGTTGAGGAAGGATGAAAGTGACTGGTTGAGAAGAGTGATGGAAATGAATGTAGAAGGAAGTAGCGGACGGGGAAGACCGAGAAAGACTTGGCTAAAGATGGTGGAAGAAGAAATGCGGGCAAGGGGGTTAACAAGGAGAGATGCAGAAAATATGGCAAAATGGAGAAGATTGTTATGGGGACCGCAAGGCTAACCCCAGCTCTAGCAGGGAAAATGGCCTTAAAATGCATGTTGTTGTTGTTGTATTCTCATATTTTTTATAATGAGATACTCTTTCAACATGACTATCTTGTGGATTTAGATGTGCTAGAATAGACCAGAGAAAACATTTATTGTCTTTATTTTTGATATTGATAACTGCTTTTCTATTTTTGATAGCACTAGGTAAATCAATGTAAGATGAAGCTTTTAGAGGATCTGATTTAAGAATATGAATGTCAATGAAAATAATTTTTCCTATATTGAATCCACTTCCTACGATTGAATTATCCACATCTTGCTCTTGTTTAATAAGTTCATCATAGACTCCCGGTTGTTTTAAAATCTTGATATGAAGATATAAAGTGTGGCTCAGTTCTCATGTATGGTGTATCTATAACTCCTCCATCTTTTGACATTTCTAATTTTACTCCCATATAAAATTTAAGTGGTTTCATTTCTTTTAGTGTTGTTTCAATCGACGTTTGAACAGCAGGTTTAACTGTCTACTGCATCAACTATAGACTTTGGTTCAGGAGGTTTGAAGTCAAAGACTCCTATTTTAATATGTCCTTTGAATGCACCATCACAGTTTTTAGTTGTAATAAAATTTGATAAATGTTGATTTGTTTTAAGATGTCTTTCAAAGCTTTTCTTAAAGATATTTTTTATTACAGACATCACAGTGTTTTGTTTCCTTCTGAATAGGAGCTAGTAGGTTAAGTAGATTAAATGTATGCTTATTAGTTTCTAAATGTTTTTTGTACTGTTTGTATTCTCGTTCACAAACGTTGCAATAAACCATATTTATATAGCAACAATTTAGAGATATTTCATTGCTTAAAACAAAGTGCCTTTTTTATACTTGTTTCTATGCTTAAAGTAAAGTGCCTTTTTTTTTGTTTTACAGGCTTATAAAATAAAGTGCTTTTACACTTGTGTACAAACCTTAATATTACCATCGATATCTATATACCCTTTTTTCACTAGTAGATACTACTGTAATACTTTCTAATTTAAAAGAAATTTTTCAATTTTTATTAACTACGATAGATATAAATGAGAATTCACCTGTAACATTTGCATTTCTCATTTTAATGAGATCAATATTTTTTATGTTATTAAAGAATATAGAGATTTCACCTTGTTTAAGACTAATAGTTTTATCTTCTTTTTCGGTAAGGGTATCAAAGATTTTTTCATCTTTCATTACTTCTTCAAGTTTACTATAGATCTCCATAAACATCGGTGAGACTTTTATAACTAGAACGCCACTCAGTAGAGCGCATACTCCCACCGTGGGTTGTTGGAATAGTACGATTTCACAAAAGTTTGAGGGAGTAGTTCAGTGACAACGCAAGACAACACAACACAACACAAGACAACACAAGACAGTCACTGCACAGATATATATATATATAAGTTCAAAACACACCTGGTCACAAGTGTGCCGCACTGACCGGGTCCTCAGTCGAGGTCCTCAGCATCATCCCGTTTCGCCCCTTCAACCTCGATACGGTCAGCTAAGGTGGGCCAGCAGGGGCACATACACATCCACATGCACCAACTACACCCGGATGCGTACATACCCCCACCCCCAGCCAGTGCGAACGCAGACTACTACAACAACACCTCCGCATCCAGAATCCACAGCACCAAACAAACATGGTGGAACACTCAAACACCCACCTTTATACCCTTCACCACTCACCAACAAAACACACCAGATCATTCATACACACACATACACTCCCATACACACACACACACACACACACACACACACACACACACACACACACACACACACAACACCAACCAACCAACCACCTACCCTTACAACATACATCACTCAACATACAAAAACACACACTGATGCAAAAATTAATCCATGCAAAGACACACACCCTCATCCACTCACTCATATACACAAAATAAGAAATAATAATCATAACAAAAAAACAAAAACAAATACAACCAACCTACACCATTCGACGTGCCATCATAAACTTCCTCCATATACAAAATGAGCCTTTCAAGGCAACCTGGGCCACCTTGTCACACATCCTCCTTCTTTCTGTCCCACACACTCCAAGCCTCGCAAGAAATGCAGAAAAGGAATTTCCTATATACCCTCTACACCCCACCTCAAATGGCTGACACGAAACTCGCCAACCCTTCTCCTGGCACTCTGCCTCCAGCTCACTGAACTTTCCTCTCTTCCTGTCGTGCACCTCCTCCATGTTCTCTTCCCAAGGTACCGACAATTCCCCTAAGTTGACCTGTCTTGTTGCACCTGACCAAATGACAATGTCAGGCCGCAACCTTGTCACACAGATCTCCTCTGGGAATACCAATTGTGGCTTTTGGTCTGCCACCACCTGCCAATCACAAGCATCTGACAGCCCTCTTGCTTTCCACCTCCTCCTCTTTCCACCTCTTACCACTTGGCCCTCTTTGACAAACTACACCTCTCCCCCATCAGTCTGCTTCTCCACTCTTCTCTCTCACGACATCAGCACCTCTTGTTGCACCATCTGCACCACCACCGCCAGCACCTGATCATGTCACCACCTGTATTGTCCTGCTGCCAATGCTACTGAACATGCACTCAGTGCATGCTGCACCGTTCCCACACCTCCACACAAATAACATCTCTCCTCCTGCAACAACCCCCACAATCTCAAGTTTACTGGTGATGGAAGCACATCATACATTGCCCGCAACAGGAAATTCAACAATATTGGCTCCATCCTTCAAATCTCTTGCCACTTCAATATCCTCACCCGCACACCTTCCCACTTAGTCCAAGCACCTTGCTGTGGCTGACCGACTGCTTTCACATATCTCCCCTCCTCTTCCTTTCTTCTCACCTCCCTCTCAACCATCTTCCTCCTCTCTTTCACACAAGCCTTTCACCATTGCTCATGCTCCATCCACCCCAAGCCATGCTTCCCATGCTGTACCATCCCCATGACCTCCTCCTGTTGCAACCACTCCTCCATCTCGTCCACCTCTGCTCTTGCATCCACTTCCGACTTCCCTTCTTCTCTGGGAGAGCATTCTTTACCACTGCCTCACTTGAATCCCACAACATCATGAACTCCCGCACCCTCACTACCTTAAACTCCTCGGTTAATGATGTCAAGGGAAACTGGAGTTTTCCACCATGACCATAAAAGGCAATGTTCATCAAACAGCGTGGCACTCCCAACCACCTCCTCACAAACCCGCTCATCACAACCTCCATCCTCTCTTCATGCCCAATCGCAATATCATACATATATATAATACATATATATAATCGCAATATCATATATATATATATATATATATATATATATATATATATATATATATATATATATATATATATGTATGTATATATATATATGTATGTATATATATATATATATATATATATATATATATATATATATATATATATATATATATGTATGTATGTATGTATGTATATATATATATATATATATATATATATATATATATATATATATATATATATATATATATATATATATATATATATAGATATATATAGAAAAAAGAATATATAGAAGAGTAAAAACACCTCACAGCCACAAAACACGAAATTAAAAACACCTCACAGCCACGAAATTAAAAACACCTCACAGCCACGAAATTAAAAACACCTCACAGCCACGAAATTAAAAACACCTCACAGCCACGAAATTAAAAACACCTCACAGCAACGTGATTTAAAAACACCTCACCACCACATCATTTTACACCTCACTACCACATAATTCAAAATACCTCACCACCACGTGATTCAAAACCACCACCACGTTATTGAAAACACTTCACAACCACGGAAACGAAAGTTTCATGGAGTAGTTCAGTGACAACAGACACTGCCCAGATATGTATATACAGTATATAGATAAATAAACCTGAAAATCACAGAGCCAGAACTATTTTTTGGTCTGGGAAGCCCATGCGAGGTTTCTTCTTCGTCAGCCTCTCACAACCCTGGAAGAATATGCGATCTTTGTAAAAAAAGTTCGAATTTTGCCAAATCTGTTTTATTCCTTTGTTAATATAACTCAGCCATTGACAAATCTGGAATTATAATTTTATTTGAGGTTCAAATTAACCCGGGAGATTGTGTCAAACGATGCCTGCAAGTATGTACATGTGATAAATAATTAATCGTCCACAGTCGAAGACTCTTCTTCTTCACGCAATGACAACTTCCAGCCTCCAGACCGTACATGCAATCATCTTCAAATTTTGCACACTTGTTACTCTTCATGACTTCTACACAGTATGAAGTGTCACATCGATCAACGAAGTGGTTCAAGAGATATCAATGTTTTTATTATTTGCGTTTAATTAACAATATCTGCCAAACCCCGTGACCTATCACAAATTCCAAAAGGGCATTTTAGTCGACTGATATGCTGAACAGATTTGTGAAGTTTACCCTCGATTGGATCACAAATGAGGGAGGAGATAGGTTTTAAATGTTTGTGCTTAAAAACGTCATAACTCTGAAACCATGTGATGCATGACGTCATGTTCGCTGACTTTTTGTTCGTCGTGGGTATGCGATTCTGCCTGCAAATATTGTCCTCGATCTGTTCAGGCGTTTTGGAGAAAATTGGATTTTAGTGTTTTTCACTCAAAACAATATGGCGGCCGAACCACGTGACCTGCGACGCCATAATTCCCATAAAAAAATTCTGCAGACTGAGTCCCTCCTATGGTAAAAAATATGCTCTCAAATCGGTCCAATTATTGCAGAGAAAATGGTTTTTAAAGGAAAACAGAAAAAAAGATTCCCCAAAAAACCT
Organism: Myxine glutinosa; assembly: GCF_964187855.1. NCBI lineage: Eukaryota > Metazoa > Chordata > Myxini > Myxiniformes > Myxinidae > Myxine > Myxine glutinosa. Next base: position 164,411,793 of record NC_136263.1, read on the forward strand.
TCCTGGATCCGGAATAATTTCCTTAGCTTCACCAAAAACTAATCAATTCTTCCTCATCCAAAGCGCAATCATCCCACCAACTTTCATCCAAATCCGTTCAGAACATTTCCAGATATCTTGTTCACAAACACACGAACACACACATGCACACACACACACACACACGCACACACGCACACACTGACACGATCGAATGCATTACTCCCTGGCGGGAGTAATAATAACACAAACTGATTGTTTTTCAATGAGAGAAAATGCTCTACCTTCGAATGAGACAAGTGAACTCATATTATCTTTCATAATCGGTTTAATCCATAAATTTTTATATTTATCTTTGTTCAATTTTACACGAGTGCAATATTCTTCATTTTCTTTTTTTGATGAGGAGATTGATTGAAATTTTGCTTTTGTGTTTTGAAACATTTCTATTTATTTGCTAATAAAACTGCGTTTAGTTTTAGTAAAGTTTTACGAATTAAATATGATAAGTTCTGAAGGACATTTAGAATTTCCAGACTCTCCATCTATCTATAATTCCAGTAATCTCTGTGTGTATGTTTGTATGTTTGTATGTTTGTATGTTTGTATGTTTGTATGTCTGTATGTCTGTGACCGCTGTTTCTCGACAACCACGGGTCCGATATACTTGAAACTTGCCAGGTATATTGCTGGGGACCCGAGGATGTGCCTTTTCAAGGTTTCATATTAATCGGACAAGTAGTTACCGAGCTATGTCCAAAAAACGATTCAACCAATCAGAGAGCAGCGAGCTATCACGTGTGCCGAACGTGGCGAACAGACTCTGCCTCGGACGGCACATTTGAGAGCGTATTCATTTATTTCACGTTGGAAAACTATGTTGCCGTTAAACTATGTTTTAAAACTAATTAAAACTAATTTGCGATTCATCGTAACTGCGATTTGCGACCTTCCGGACAGTGAAGACTGCACTTCCGGCAGCCAATCACAGAACGCGTTGTTGCGTAGGCGTGGCCGATGTGAGAGCGAGCCGAGCCGAGCGCGTGCGCCATTACGGTTCGTAATTCGATTTCTTCCGGAGAAAATAATAATTTCTCGATTTCTTATGCGCATTATTTCTCCCAATTCAGTCAGAGCGAAGGGCGGAAGCGAAGAGCGTTGTTTTTTTTGTTTACGGGCGTACGGGCGTACGGGCGGGGTAGAGCGTACGGGTAGCGTTTTTTTTTTTTTTTGGCAAGGAACGGGCACCCACGTACGGGCATGCCCTAGTATGATAAATTAGAGAATTGTCCGGCTTGTGATGGAGTGGGATTAAATACAAAGTCAAAAGCGCATAAACAATGTTTATTCTGTGATTATCTTTTCATTAATGCTAATAAAAAATATATAAAAATATATAACTCTTTTAAATTAGAACCAAAAATGAATTACTTTACAAGATTAATAAGAGAGATGAATGTTAAGCATTATGATGATAATACACCATTTCTTTCAAGGGAAGAGACTATTTGTATTGGGGAAATGTATAAGGGTTTAATGATATTTATTATTCAAAATAATTTTAATGGAAATGTTAATACAAGATACTATATAAATAAAATAATGAATTATTTTGAAATTAAACCTGAACTCAGGATAAAATATAGAGTTTCTAAAATAGCTCAAAAAAAGTTAGATGACTTGTTTTCCAAATATATAAATGAATGATTTTTTACCCGTTTGGGAAAATGAGATAAAATTTAATAACCATAAAAATATTCCAAATTCATTGAGATGTCTAATATTTGGTTCAAGCAGATGTGGAAAAACCTGTTTGCTTTTTAGTGTAGCAGCATAGCAAACCTGTTGTGCATTTTGTGATACAAGCACCAAATTTGGCACAAATGTACATTAATATGTTGCGAACATTTTCAGATATTGGGCCACTTGAAATTCTCTCTTTATGTCCGCCATATTGGATTTCAAAATGGCCGCCACTTGAAATCTACATTTGCTATTATCTCTGGACGTAATGCAGCTATTGACTTGATTCTGGTATCTAAATGTATGTTTTTGGGGGCAAGGAATCCAATGGTACCAATTTCAACTTAATATTATCTATCACAGTCTGTTATATAATTTTATTTGGAAATTATCTAGGCAAATATTGGATTCAACACAATACTTTGAAAAGAATGTCTTAGTTCTGTAAATGTCTTAGGTATAATACTGACATGCTACATGGTCTAGTATTTGAGGCTAGGTGTACTGGTATCTGAGGCTAGGTATATACCGGTACTGAAGATACGTGTACATAAACAGTGTCATGTTAACAAGTTCAGCATTGCCACAAGTACATGTATGTTGTTGACTCATCGTCATGTGCAGTCCCCTTCACACACACAGAGGGCTGTGCACTGAAGGGCAGCCTTTTTGCACTTGCAGCGCCTCACACACCCTTTCTTGCACTTGCAAGAAACCAGCTCAATGCAGCTGTGAGCTGCCTCAGTTAGCCTGGTCCAGTAAGGTGTGTACTGTCCTTCTCCAGTCCTTGACCAACCCTAGTTGGTTGGTGGAGGGAGCTCTGGTGCTGGCAGCAGTATCTGACCCCACACATGTCCACCTTGATACACTGCCCTCTTGACATGTTCCTCCAGAGCTGCCTTCGTTGGAGGGATGAGCTGCACATTGTTCTTCCTTGCGAAGAGTTTCCTCCTGGCCTTGTCAATGTCTGTGCATTTGCTGGTTCGATCATACAACAGGATCACGAACCTCTCGATGATGCGCATTGCATCGTCTGGTATGTCACGAGGTGCAGAGGACAGCAGCAGCAGCGCCTCAGTGAGTTCTGGCAGTACCTTCCAGACTGCCCACGCAGTGTTCTTGCCATGTCTATGAAAACTAGACACAGTGTCGCATCCAGTTAGAGCGTGGAACATTGGCAGTGCACGAGCCTTCTCTCGTCCCAATCCAGCTGCTATTTCGTGTGCTGCTAGGTATCGGAAACTCTGGCCTGTTCCGAATGCCAGCCACAGTTTGTCTTCTGGTTGCAACTCCTGTGCCAGGGACACTGCCAGCACCACAACATCGGTGTCTACAGTCCAGATGAGTATTGCATGGTGTCCATGCTGGACTGCGTGAGATGCATGCAGCAACATACGACTGTCAGCCTCTTCATGGTTACATGGGGCGAGTGAGGTCAGATCTGGCAGTAGTGGCTTGCTGAGCACTGCCTCTCCATCAGTAATGATGAGTTGCTTGTCCTCCTGGTCAAACCATTCCATGAGAGCTGCTGAGAGGAACCTGAGCAGCTCGGTCTTGTTGCTGTCCACTCGTAGGAAGTTCTGCCAGTTTCCTGGTATGGCTGCGGCAGCCACCACACGTCTCCGCACACCTTGTCCCCGCTTTGCACGTGTACTACCTTTCAGTGAATCAGCAAGGTAAGTATCCCAGACCAGATCCAGGCGTGACACTGTTTGCAGCTTCGTGGACATATATGGGATGAAGATCTGTTGTGCATACTCTTCAAAGGTCTTTGATGCAGCCGGCTTCAGCATCTGGACGATGGCTGCTCCATCAAGCACAATACAGGTCGTGACAGGAGTCTCTGTCTTTGCGTCGGAGACTTCTTCCAAGCATGTGAGGAGATCACTCTTGGTACCAGTGCAGAGGCTTCCACCATCAGACAATGCAGGAGGACATGCCTGATTCTCGTGACAAAAGAACTCCTCAAGGTTTCCATCGCTCGTCTGGCAGCCAATGTACAGGCGTGCGAAGAGTTCACGGTCATTCTTGATGGAGGCGAGCTGTTGCTGACCTTTGCTCTGGCTTCTTGGAGTGGAAGTGCTGAACACCTTCAGCTTGTTACGAGGAATGGGTGCGTCCACTGCCTTTGTTCTGTCCAACAGACACTCTCTGGTGAAAGCCTCGAACTGCTCTTGGCCAATCCTCTTGGCATTCATCACGGTCTCCACAGCAGCAGGATCTGCGATCTCCTTTGTGTCCAGTTTGACTACATCCTGACTCTCCTCCTCGAATGGGTTGCCCATCTCCTCTATGACACCGACGAGAGAGCGAACATCTTTCACAAATGAGGCCTGTACACTTGGCGTCTGATCATGATGACGTGTGTCTGCTGTTTGCCGTCTCCAGTATTGGTTCCCATCCTGGAATTCTTCGATCACCCTGGCAACTTCTGGTCCCGCAACCATCCAGCGACGTAGGGCACTAGGGTTGTCAGTGAGCCCAACTGCTCCATCGTCTCCTTTGATGCAGGCATTATTCTGCTCATGTGCCTGGTCAATCGGGATTGAAGAGAACACCCTCTGTGTTTTCTGAACGGTGAAGTGGCTTTCCCTGAATTTCCTGGCTACATCTGGGTGTTTGATGGTGAGTTCGGCCATGTCCTTCAGGTGCACTGGTATCCACCTAGCATAGTGGGTGTGATCCAGTGCATGGAACCAGGGGACCAGCTCTGTCAGAGCATCGAGGTACATCATTAACGATCCCTGCCTGAGAGAACGCACATACACTAGAACCAACAGTTCTAGTTCCAGCACGGTTGCCCAGTAGTGAAACTGGGGGATGTCTTCTCCTCTCTGGCAACACCAGTCTTCAAACTCCGGAAGGTCCTCTGCATCCCTGGTTTCTCCCAGACAGTAGTGGTTGTAGGCACGGTGTTGCAGGATGTACAGTGCTGCTGCAGTCACTTGATGTGCTCTTCTTGTGCGCAAGACATGGGATGCTCGCAGGAATGAGTCTGCTGTCTCTGCTGTCGCAATCTCGGCTTGCACAAGTGCTTGCACCCAACCACTCCCTTTCAGCCAGTCCCCCAGTGTCCTCAGTGCCGCCATCTCTATGTGGAGGCCACTAAACATCACCACTATCTGGTAGTCACCATAGCTCTCTGGCCACTTCCACTGTATCTGCTTGGCCAAATCAAACAGTGGCTGATCAACGGTGACCACTGGTGTCTGTCCAGGATTCAGGTGTTCCACAGCATTCTTCACGACGTCCATTGAGTGCCGGATCATGGCCACTGTGTGGGCACTCTCCAGGAAGAGTGGAAGCAGCGACGTGGGGCAGATGACTCGAGCATCTGGTGGCTGTCGGCTGGCATGAAATGCAGCCCAAGATGTGTTGTCATTGTCCACTGTACCAGTGTTGTCTTCCAGGACTCGCTTTGCATTGCCTAGCCATTGGTATTCTTCATCAGTCTGCTGTTTGAAGTCTCCTCTGGTCAATGACGCCACTTTAGCAGCTGGGACAGGCGACTTCTTGATGCTGCTAGTGACAGGGGGTACATCAGTGTAGTAGTGCGGCAAGGGGGCGACTGTCTTGGACCGTGCATCCCCAGATCCTCCAACAATGACGATACTCCGATCCACTCCTTCACCAGTGTAAGAAGGATGTTGTATGAGGGAGATAGCGGTACCATGGAAGGAGTCCTTTGATGTTGTTGCACTGGGGTTGTGATCTATGTTGTCTACAGCGGCAGTTGTAAACACTTTGCCATGCATCTTCGGAGGGCAGACCACTCGTTCTCTGTGAAACTGTTGGCAGACACTGTTGCCCATCTGTGCTGAGAGCTGGAGCACTCTATCATAGGAGATGCTCAGGCCAAGGTGTGACAGTCTGTCGACCAATTCCTTCTTGCGTGTATGAGCATGCAGCATCATCCCTATGTATATTGGAAGTGGGGTCTCCTGTGCAACACTGTGCCTGACACTGGTGGATGATGTGGTGCCACGTGTTCGCTTGTGTTTGATGCTGTTGAACTTCAGTATCTGAGCTGTGGCAATTGCTGCAGGGTTAGTGTCTGCCATCTGTTCCTTGATGCTGGGTCCCTCTAGGATCATACTGACTAGGGCAAGCAGCAACGGTGGCACAGATTCTTCTTGACATACTTCAGGGAATCCTGTGAAGGGCTTGGCTTCTCCAAACATGTGACGGCGAACAATCTGTGCAGCATGGGCAAGATGGACTGCATCACTATCACTGTCCAGCTCGCAGGCTTTGGCAAGAGCAGCACCGACATCTTCTTCAAATGCCATCAGGATGTCTCTCCCCTTGGTGTGTGCCCGCATGTCAGGAAACTGAGCCAACAGTCTCTGTTTCAGTCGTGTGGAGTGGACTCTCGTGTCGAGCTGGACTCCTAGCTGTTCCATTCTGGACTGATAGAGCTGGACAAGGTCAGCCAATCTGAATACTGGTGCCGTCTCCTCATCTTGTCTGGTTTCTTCAATGTAGAGGACGAGTTCAGCGAAGACAACTGCCGACATTGCTCGCTCTTGTTTTGTGTCCTGTGATCCTGTTGACTGGGCCTTTCTTGTGCGATTGTAAAGTCCTATCAAGCACCGTGGGTGATACTGGGCGTCCAACGCTATCATGTCCCCACCACTGAGACGGCCCAGCAGTTCTGTATCACCAAGAAGGGTTGCACAGGCACGCACCCGTTTGTCCATTTGGAATGTTGCAGCTTTCCGAAGACTGTCAGCCCCAGCAGGTTGTTCACAGAAGAAACAATTTTCTGGGACCTTCTTCTCTGTACTCGATGAGCGTGAATGTAACCTGGTGCGTTTGCATGCAGCTTGTTCCTCATCGCTCTCACATTCTTTCTTGAGTGCTCTCTTTTGTGCTCTCTGCAGTTTGGTGTTGTTGTACTGGAGCCTGCATGTCTGATGATATTTTGCACCGTGTGCAACCATCGCAGCTTCAATGCCATGACCATCATCGAGTCTTTCCAGGTGAAATGATCCTGGAAGCTCTCCAAGTTCACTGAATTTGACCAAGTTCTCTGCGAGTGAACTGTACCCACTCCCAATGTCTTTTCTCTTTGATTGGTCAGGTTTGGTCAGTGTCTCCGTCTTGTCCTCTTGACATATAAGGCATAACTTCCAGTCAGTTGTGGTGAGGTGCTGTGATGTTGATGGTGAAGTTCGCTCAACATCAGCTAGTCTGAAGCTCTTGGACATGGTGGAACTGTCTTCTGAATCTGCAACGATACAATGATATAATGTTAACATTTTGTTATATATACTGCATGTAGTGGAGTCATGTTTGTAAACATTGTTAAAGACATGCTACAGTGCATTGTTAAGGAAACAAGACAGATGGAAGCCTATACAAGAAATTTCTGTACTCTAGAAACACAAAAGATGGCTTAAAGGGTCTAGGAAAAGGGGATTATGCATGTTTGGTATTTATTGACAATATGAATGTAATGTTACATAAAATATGCATATGAAAAACACAAATGAATGGGTCACTTTGTTTCCTAATGGGATATGAATTTATATTTTAGACTGCCAGTATATATATGAGCTTGTCTGAGTTGTTACTAGTGATTTAGTATAGTTTATTTATTTATTTATATTTACAGAACTAAGACATTCTTTTCAAAGTATTGTGTTGAATCCAATATTTGCCTAGATAATTTCCAAATAAAATTATATAACAGACTGTGATAGATAATATTAAGTTGAAATTGGTACCATTGGATTCCTTGCCCCCAAAAACATACATTTAGATACCAGAATGAAGTCAATAGCTGCATTACGTCCAGAGATAATAGCAAATGTAGATTTCAAGTGGCGGCCATTTTGAAATCCAATATGGCGGACATAAAGAGAGAATTTCAAGTGGCCCAATATCTGAAAATGTTCGCAACATATTAATGTACATTTGTGCCAAATTTGGTGCTTGTATCACAAAATGCACAATTCTTTTGAATATTTGGGCTAAGCCGCCCCACTATTTAAAGATGCTACTCAGTCCTAATTTTTTAGATTATGATAATTTAATAATTTTTACGAAGTCAAGTTTTCAACCCGAGTATCAACTACTCTCACAGGGTTTTAATGCGGGTCTTAAAAAGGAAGACATTATCGGTTTATTTTAACTTCAAAACAAACTAAATGATATAATATTGAAGATATAATACAATTATTTTGTGATACACAGAAATCAAAACCGAAACCATAACCCATAACTGGTATTCTCAGTGATAATACGGATGATATACCTTCACCCCAAGATTTAGATAAATCAAAAAAGAACCTCGTTATCTTTGATGATTGTGTTAATGAGAGAAACCAAACAGTAATGGATAGCTACTATACAAGAGGGAGACATTCTTCTTGTAATTGTATTTATCTTAGTCAGTCATATTTTCAACTCCCCGTAGTAAGAAGGAATTTGAAAATTATATGAAGCATACCACTGGAAGATATAAATATATTGTTGTGAAACAAGATGAGATACTAATTGATATTTTACACACATAAATGACAACTATTATTATTAATCTTGTGGGTAAATCTGCTTCAGGAAAGAACTTTCATAAATCTAAACTCTTGAATAGTAAAAATGAAAAGATTGTAAGTTTAAAAAAAAAAACACCCAATGATTCGTATTGTAGGTACTACAACCAGAGCAATGTGACCAGGAGAATTAGAAGGTGAAGATTATTACTACATTTCAATGGAGGAACATATGCGATTGAGGAACGAAGGTCAAATATTTGAGGAGGTGTCTCTTGGTTCTACAAAATATTCACATTGTAAGAGTGATTTAAATAAACTAAAATCTAATGGTCTTGGGATTTTAGAAACTAATCCTGAAGGAATGAGACAAATTATTAAACATTTGCGTAGTGATGGAGTTAAGATTTTATCATTTGGTTTTGATATCGATGAGGAGACACAATGCAAACGTATGAAAAGCAGAGATACAAGTATTAGTGAAGAAGAAATAACAACTCGTATTAATACCAATAAAGAATTTGATGAAATATTTAAAGAAAAGGATTTATTTCAACCCATTTACTATAATGACGAATAAAAGGAAAATTTTCCAATTGACCTATATAATTCATTAAATGATATTTTCCAATAAATAAATGGAATGCGAAAGAACGTGCAAGACGGTTTAGGGAACATCAAGAGTTGGTTTCAAAAGTTGTAAAGCAACAGGAAGACATAAAGAAGAAAAGGAGACAGAACTGCTGGGTGAAGAAGCGTTTGAAAGAAAACAAGAGAAATTTTTTAAACCACTTTTAAAAACTCAACAAATGATTTCACCTGCAGTTCCCACGATAGAATTTACTCTGAAAAAACTTCAAATGCTCAAAGATTTTAGTCAAATGACAGAGCAAGAACTTGGAGAATTAGAATATGATGATGAAGGATAATTTCGGCAACTTGAGGAGGTAAATCAACCCCCTAATTATGTTGTCAAGGCTCTTCAAAACGATGAATATTTAACGAATTCAAAAACCACAGCAGGTCTCATTCCAACAGAAGAACAAGCAGTATTCATTGTTGTTGTAGAAAAGGTATTGATACATAATGATCAATTAATGTTTTTGAGTTTAACTCAACCAAATGTTGAATTAACTCCAAGATTAATGTTTCTTCTCACAAAATATGGATATACTAATTCAAAATATTTTGAGGAACCGCTTGATATGGAAAATGCGAAAGATAGGGTATATATTGATTTACCAAACTCACTTGATTATGGAGTTTCTGTTGCTGGTAAAAGTAAGAAGAATGAGAAGTAGAAACATATTATTGATGCTTTACGTTAGCTTGGTTCGGGTCTTAGCTTTCTTCCAAATGACCCATCACAATTAGTTAATAGGCTATTATTGTTGTTAGGTAGTAAGAAGGTTGGAAACAACAATTATTTTAATGAAGCATCCGCCATTTTAGATCAGTTGATGAATATGAAAATAATTAATAAATGCCAATACAAATATGTTCTTACATATTAAATAAGAATGAGAAGCACAATCCTGTGTTTTAATTTCACAACGAGCGACCACACTGCTTCATTCCCCTACCCTCTACAACTTGGCCCTTCAAAAGAATATGAGGTATTGCTATTGTCTATGGAAACTTACAATACCCTTTTTAATATTACAGATAAAAACAACAAGTTCAGCTATAATCCAGGGAGTGCATACAAAACCATTACAGTTCTACCTTGGGCTTATGAGAATGCTAAAATATCTTCTGAAGTCTCTCGCCTAATGAAAGAACAAGGTGATGAACCTAAAAATATTGCAATAGATATTCAAAAACACACTTCAAAATCAACTATTAAACTTAAAAATAATTAGAAAGTTGATTTCACGATTGAAAATTCGTTCAGAGAGCTATTGGGTTTCTCTTCAAAAAAGATTGAAACTAACGGGACGTTTTACAGTGATAATGTTATTCAAATATCCTCCGGTATAAATTCGCTATTAATTCATTGTGATTTGATTGATGGTGCTTATAAGGATGGAATAAGAACAAATACAATATTTTCATTCAGCGCATACTCAACCCCGATTGGTTATAAATTTAATATGGAACCAAAAAATCTTGTCTATTTACCTGTCAGGAAAAACCATATACAGAGTAAATTTTAGGATAACCGATCAAGATAATCGGATGATTTATTTCAATGATGAAATTATCTCCATAAGAATTCACCTACGTGAAGTTAAAGAAATATATATATATAATGGTTATTGTGAGAAAACACGAGTTGGGAAAATATAAAATAATTACAGGGGATGTGATGTGCCTTTCACCATACTATAAGGGTGAAGGTATGTTTCTTGGTAGTGGATACTATAAACCAAAGAGACAACAGGGTGTAGGACATCAATTCAGAAATAAAGGAGATGGGATAATTGATACTCTAATGGGCATTGGTTCAACCATTATTAAACATAAAGACCTAATTGGTTCAAGTGCCTCTGCCATCGGAAATGTAGCGGGTGCTATAAAGAGTATAAAAGATGCTCAAAAGGAGTCTCATAAATTACAAGCAATCAAAGAAAAAAAAAGGCAAAACTCAACGATCTTCACAAGAATGACAAAAAATCATTAAATACTTGGGTCAGGGTTTCAACGATTTTAATGCTATATAAATACAAGTATGGAAGCGATTGATAGTATCTATGATTTGGATGATATTATTATCATTTCAAACTCCACCAAAAAGGAAGACTATTTTAAGGTACATGCTATAACAGGAACAGACTGGCATTCAAAGGGAACAAAAAGTTTTGAAATAAATAATCAACAAACTTACTTGAATCTAGCTGATAGTTTCTTGCTGTGTAAATTTAAATTCGCGAAGGCTGCGAATAATACTAATGCTACACTCGTAAATGATTTCTCCTGGAAAATGTTTGATAGTGTCCGCCTGTATATTGGAACACAAGAGGTTGAAGCGGTTGATTATGTCTCTGTTACATCTGAAATGATGAAATTTACACTACATTCGTTTAGTGATAGAATGGGTAAGGGAGCTGTTGAGGGTTTTATTCTTGATATGTCAATGGGTACAAACGCAGACCCTGGTTATAATCAAAGGAAGGCAATGTATAATGATGAAACAAAAGCCGAGAATAGTTTTTCCATAGCAGTACCTCTGAAAGGTATATTTGGATTTTGTGATTTTGACAAAGTTTTGTATGGGCTTAAAATTAGATTTCAACTACAAAGGAATGATAATGTAAATAGATTGCTTTTTTGGGCTGAAAATGCTTTTGGCGACAATAATAAATTTGTTATTAATGATTTGTGTTGGTATATTAGTGAATATACTCCTAATCTTAAAACGGAAGAGATGTTGAATAGAAGACTTAACTCAAAGAAACCGCTAAATGTATCGTACCTCAAAAGAAGATGCCAACACGTTAAACTGAAACACACTAGCTACACTTGGAATTTCGGTGTTCTGGAAGGAAAGCCACGATACCTATGGCTCATTTTTAAGAAACCAGATGGAGATGAAGGTACTGATAAGAATAATGCACTGAGTGATAATGCTAAGGTGAAACAACTACGGGTTTCTCTTGATGGCACATTTTACCCGTGAGATAGATTGGGAAAAAAATAATTATGTGGAAGCCTACAAGTCTTACCAAAAGGTGTGTGAAAGCAATGGTAATAATGATCCTATTTTGGATATGGTTGCGTATCAAAAACTTTTTACAATCTATGCAATTGACTTGAGTTCTCAAAAGGAAACTACAAAGTCTAATAGAGTGGATACTTCTCTATACATTGAAAGAGGAGAGAATGAAGAAGTTGATGTATATTGTTTGCTTTTGGAAGAAACAGAATTGCAGATTAATACAGATAATGGTGTTGTGATTAATATCACATAGATTTTTTCTAATAAATAAATAAAACATATGTCACCCACAGGGTGAACCGTATCTTGCCAAAATGTGAAAATTCCGTTTTTTCGTCATGACGTCATCAAATGACGTCATAGCGTCAAACTGTTTACAGATCTGGGAAGCACTCATCAAGGGCATTCATATGAGGTATTACTCGATATGGTACCTACGATTTCAAAATTTGACCTTGGGGTCAATAATTTTCGACCTCCAGCGCTAACCATGAAGGTCAAGGCCGATCGCCACCAAAAACTAATCAGCTGAGCGCCGGACCATATACTAGATTCCCATGAAGTTTGGAGACGATCCGATCAAAGTTACTCAAAAAATAAGGGTTCGTTGACCTCCATGATTGACCACAAAGTGACCTTGACCTTTGACCTTGACCTTCAAAATTTTGTGTGCTGAAGGGTATCTCTATAGGACTCTGATATGCGAAGTTACAGGAGTTTCCAATAATAACTGTGGTCTACAGAGTGATCTAAACGTGAAAAAAAAAAGATTAACCACAAACAAAACAAGCTGACTAATACATCTTGCAAAAACTTCGTTTTGGCAAGATAACAAAGAACATATGTCACCCACAGGGTGAACCGTATCTTGCCAAAATGTGAAAATTCCGTTTTTTCGTCATGACGTCATCAAATGACGTCATAGCGTCAAACTGTTTACAGATCTGGGAAGCACTCATCAAGGGCATTCATATGAGGTATTACTCGATATGGTACCTACGATTTCAAAATTTGACCTTGGGGTCAATAATTTTCGACCTCCAGCGCTAACCATGAAGGTCAAGGCCGATCGCCACCAAAAACTAATCAGCTGAGCGCCGGACCATATACTAGATTCCCATGAAGTTTGGAGACGATCCGATCAAAGTTACTCAAAAAATTAGTGTTTCGTCGACCTCCATGATTGACCACAAAGTGACCTTGACCTTTGACCTTGACCTTCAAAATTTTGTGTGCTGAAGGGTATCTCTATAGGACTCTGATATGCGAAGTTACAGGAGTTTCCAATAATAACTGTGGTCTACAGAGTGATCTAAACGTGAAAAAAAAATGATTAACCACAAACAAAAAAACAAACAAATAAGGGTTTCGTTGACCTCCATGATTGACCGCAAAGTGACCTTGACCTTTGACCTTGACCTTCAAAAATTTGTGTGCTGAAGGGTATCTCTATAGGACTCTGATATGCGAAGTTACAGGAGTTTCCAATAATAACTGTGGTCTACAGAGTGATCTAAACGTGAAAAAAAAATGATTAACCACAAACAAAAAAACAAAAAACATATGTCACCCACAGGGTGAACCGTATCTTGCCAAAATGTGAAAATTCCGTTTTTTCGTCATGACGTCATCAAATGACGTCATAGCGTCAAACTGTTTACAGATCTGGGAAGCACTCATCAAGGGCATTCATATGAGCTATTACTCGATATGGTACCTACGATTTCAAAATTTGACCTTGGGGTCAATAATTTTCGACCTCCAGCGCTAACCATGAAGGTCAAGGCCGATCGCCACCAAAAACTAATCAGCTGAGCGCCGGACCATATACTAGATTCCCATGAAGTTTGGAGACGATCCGATCAAAGTTACTCAAAAAATAAGGGTTTCGTTGACCTCCATGATTGACCGCAAAGTGACCTTGACCTTTGACCTTGACCTTCAAAATTTTGTGTGCTGAAGGGTATCTCTATAGGACTCTGATATGCGAAGTTACAGGAGTTTCCAATAATAACTGTGGTCTACAGAGTGATCTAAACAATGCGAACTAAAGCAATACAATATACATGAAAAGTGCAGTTTTTTCGTCATAACGCCGTCAAATGACGTCACATTGTCAAACTAGTTATATGTTTGGAAAGCACTCAACAAGGGCTTCAATTTGAGGTACTACTCGATATGGTAACTGAAACTTGAAAATTTTACCTTTTGGTCAAAATTGAATGACCTTCAAAATGACCTTGAAGGTCAAGGCCGATCGACACCAAAAACTAATCAGCTGAGCGCCATACCAAACCCTATATACCCACCAAGTTTGGAGATCATAAGATCAAAGTTACTCAAAAAATAAGGGTTTCGTTGACCTCCATGATTGACCGCAAAGTGACCTTGACCTTTGACCTTGACCTTCAAAATTTTGTGTGCTAAAGGGTATCTCTAAAAGACTCTGATATGCGAACTTACAAGAGTTTCCAAAGGGAACTGTGCTCTACAGAGTGACCTAAACAATGCGAACTAAAGCAATACAATATACATGAAAAGTGCAGTTTTTTCGTCATAACGCCGTCAAATGACGTCACATTGTCAAACTAGTTATATGTTTGGAAAGTACTCAACAAGGGCTTCAATTTGAGGTACTACTCGATATGGTAACTGAAACTTGAAAATTTTACCTTTTGGTCAAAATTGAATGACCTTCAAAATGACCTTGAAGGTCAAGGCCGATCGACACCAAAAACTAATCAGCTGAGCGCCATACCACACCCTATATACCCACCAAGTTTGGAGATCATAAGATCAAAGTTACTCAAAAAATAAGGGTTTCGTAATTTGACCTTGGGGTCAATAATTTTCGACCTCCAGCGCTAACCATGAAGGTCAAGGCCGATCGCCACCAAAAACTAATCAGCTGAGCGCCGGACCATATACTAGATTCCCATGAAGTTTGGAGACGATCCGATCAAAGTTACTCAAAAAATAAGGGTTTCGTCGACCTCCATGATTGACCACAAAGTGACCTTGACCTTTGACCTTGACCTTCAAAATTTTGTGTGCTGAAGGGTATCTCTATAGGACTCTGATATGCGAAGTTACATGCGAAGATATGCGAAGATATGGTACCTACGATTTCAACATTTGACCTTGGGGTCAATAATTTTCGACCTCCAGCGCTAACCATGAAGGTCAAGGCCGATCGCCACCAAAAACTAATCAGCTGAGCGCCGGACCATATACTAGATTCCCATGAAGTTTGGAGACGATCCGATCAAAGTTACTCAAAAAATAAGGGTTTCGTCGACCTCCATGATTGACCACAAAGTGACCTTGACCTTTGACCTTGACCTTCAAAATTTTGTGTGCTGAAGGGTATCTCTATAGGACTCTGATATGCGAAGTTACAGGAGTTTCCAATAATAACTGTGGTCTACAGAGTGATCTAAACGTGAAAAAAAAATGATTAACCACAAACAAAAAAACAAACAAAATGAACATATGTCACCCACAGGGTGAACCGTATCTTGCCATTTGACCTTGACCTTAATAATTTCGTATGGTGAATAGTATGTCTTCATGACCAACGCACATGAAATATTGAAAGATTTTGATGAGAACTGAGGAAATAATTTTTTCATGAAAATTCCGTTTTTTCGTCATGACGTCATCAAATGACGTCATAGCGTCAAACTGTTTACAGATCTGGGAAGCACTCATCAAGGGCATTCATATGAGGTATTACTCGATATGGTACCTACGATTTCAAAATTTGACCTTGGGGTCAATAATTTTCGACCTCCAGCGCTAACCATGAAGGTCAAGGCCGATCGCCACCAAAAACTAATCAGCTGAGCGCCGGACCATATACTAGATTCCCATGAAGTTTGGAGACGATCCGATCAAAGTTACTCAAAAAATAAGGATTTCAACATTTGACCTTGGGGTCAATAATTTTCGACCTCCAGCGCTAACCATGAAGGTCAAGGCCGATCGCCACCAAAAACTAATCAGCTGAGCGCCGGACCATATACTAGATTCCCATGAAGTTTGGAGACGATCCGATCAAAGTTACTCAAAAAATAAGGGTTTCGTCGACCTCCATGATTGACCACAAAGTGACCTTGACCTTTGACCTTGACCTTCAAAATTTTGTGTGCTGAAGGGTATCTCTATAGGACTCTGATATGCGAAGTTACATGCGAAGATATGCGAAGATATGGTACCTACGATTTCAACATTTGACCTTGGGGTCAATAATTTTCGACCTCCAGCGCTAACCATGAAGGTCAAGGCCGATCGCCACCAAAAACTAATCAGCTGAGCGCCGGACCATATACTAGATTCCCATGAAGTTTGGAGACGATCCGATCAAAGTTACTCAAAAAATAAGGGTTTCAACATTTGACCTTGGGGTCAATAATTTTCGACCTCCAGCGCTAACCATGAAGGTCAAGGCCGATCGCCACCAAAAACTAATCAGCTGAGCGCCGGACCATATACTAGATTCCCATGAAGTTTGGAGACGATCCGATCAAAGTTACTCAAAAAATAAGGGTTTCGTCGACCTCCATGATTGACCACAAAGTGACCTTGACCTTTGACCTTGACCTTCAAAATTTTGTGTGCTGAAGGGTATCTCTATAGGACTCTGATATGCGAAGTTACAGGAGTTTCCAATAATAACTGTGGTCTACAGAGTGATCTAAACGTGGAAAAAAAATGATTAACCACAAACAAAAAAACAAAAAAACAAAAAAACAAACAAAAAAACAAACATACAAGCTGACTAATACATCTTGCAAAAACTTCGTTTTGGCAAGATAAAAACAAACAAATGAACATATGTCACCCACAGGGTGAACCGTATCTTGCCATTTGACCTTGACCTTAATAATTTCGTATGGTGAATAGTATGTCTTCATGACCAACGCACATGAAATATTGAAAGATTTTGATGAGAACTGAGGAAATAATTTTTTCATGAAAATTCCGTTTTTTCGTCATGACGTCATCAAATGACGTCATAGCGTCAAACTGTTTACAGATCTGGGAAGCACTCATCAAGGGCATTCATATGAGGTATTACTCGATATGGTACCTACGATTTCAAAATTTGACCTTGGGGTCAATAATTTTCGACCTCCAGCGCTAACCATGAAGGTCAAGGCCGATCGCCACCAAAAACTAATCAGCTAAGCGCCGGACCATATACTAGATTCCCATGAAGTTTGGAGACGATCCGATCAAAGTTACTCAAAAAATAAGGGTTTCGTTGACCTCCATGATTGACCGCAAAGTGACCTTGACCTTTGACCTTGACCTTCAAAATTTTGTGTGCTAAAGGGTATCTCTAAAAGACTCTGATATGCGAACTTACAAGAGTTTCCAAAGGGAACTGTGCTCTACAGAGTGACCTAAACAATGCGAACTAAAGCAATACAATATACATGAAAAGTGCAGTTTTTTCGTCATAACGCCGTCAAATGACGTCACATTGTCAAACTAGTTATATGTTTGGAAAGCACTCAACAAGGGCTTCAATTTGAGGTACTACTCGATATGGTAACTGAAACTTGAAAATTTTACCTTTTGGTCAAAATTGAATGACCTTCAAAATGACCTTGAAGGTCAAGGCCGATCGACACCAAAAACTAATCAACTGAGCGCCATACCACACCCTATATACCCACCAAGTTTGGAGATCATAAGATCAAAGTTACTCAAAAAATAAGGGTTTCGTAATTTGACCTTGGGGTCAATAATTTTCGACCTCCAGCGCTAACCATGAAGGTCAAGGCCGATCGCCACCAAAAACTAATCAGCTGAGCGCCGGACCATATACTAGATTCCCATGAAGTTTGGAGACGATCCGATCAAAGTTACTCAAAAAATAAGGGTTTCGTCGACCTCCATGATTGACCACAAAGTGACCTTGACCTTTGACCTTGACCTTCAAAATTTTGTGTGCTGAAGGGTATCTCTATAGGACTCTGATATGCGAAGTTACATGCGAAGATATGCGAAGATATGGTACCTACGATTTCAACATTTGACCTTGGGGTCAATAATTTTCGACCTCCAGCGCTAACCATGAAGGTCAAGGCCGATCGCCACCAAAAACTAATCAGCTGAGCGCCGGACCATATACTAGATTCCCATGAAGTTTGGAGACGATCCGATCAAAGTTACTCAAAAAATAAGGGTTTCGTCGACCTCCATGATTGACCACAAAGTGACCTTGACCTTTGACCTTGACCTTCAAAATTTTGTGTTCTGAAGGGTATCTCTATAGGACTCTGATATGCGAAGTTACAGGAGTTTCCAATAATAACTGTGGTCTACAGAGTGATCTAAACATGAAAAAAAATGATTAACCACAAACAAAAAAACAAAAAAACAAACAAAATAAAAACATATGTCACCCACAGGGTGAACCGTATCTTGCCAAAATGTGAACATGAGTGACTTGCTTCAGGTCACACTGAGGTGAACAGAACTGCTATCCACTAGAAGCGACTCTTTGAGGAATGTCTGCCCACGAGATATTGAAAGATTTTGATGAGAACTGAGGAAATAATTGTTTCATGAAAATTCCGTTTTTTCGTCATGACGTCATCAAATGACGTCATAGCGTCAAACTGTTTACAGATCTGGGAAGCACTCATCAAGGGAATTCATATGAGGTATTACTCGATATGGTACCTACGATTTCAAAATTTGACCTTGGGGTCAATAATTTTCGACCTCCAGCGCTAACCATGAAGGTCAAGGCCGATCGCCACCAAAAACTAATCAGCTGAGCGCCGGACCATATACTAGATTCCCATGAAGTTTGGAGATGATCCGATCAAAGTTACTCAAAAAATAAGGATTTCAACATTTGACCTTGGGGTCAATAATTTTCGACCTCCAGCGCTAACCATGAAGGTCAAGGCCGATCGCCACCAAAAACTAATCAGCTGAGCGCCGGACCATATACTAGATTCCCATGAAGTTTGGAGACGATCCGATCAAAGTTACTCAAAAAATAAGGGTTTCGTCGACCTCCATGATTGACCACAAAGTGACCTTGACCTTTGACCTTGACCTTCAAAATTTTGTGTGCTGAAGGGTATCTCTATAGGACTCTGATATGCGAAGTTACATGTGAAGATATGCGAAGATATGGTACCTACGATTTCAACATTTGACCTTGGGGTCAATAATTTTCGACCTCCAGTGCTAACCATGAAGGTCAAGGCCGATCGCCACCAAAAACTAATCAGCTGAGCGCCGGACCATATACTAGATTCCCATGAAGTTTGGAGACGATCCGATCAAAGTTACTCAAAAAATAAGGGTTTCAACATTTGACCTTGGGGTCAATAATTTTCGACCTCCAGCGCTAACCATGAAGGTCAAGGCCGATCGCCACCAAAAACTAATCAGCTGAGCGCCGGACCATATACTAGATTCCCATGAAGTTTGGAGACGATCCGATCAAAGTTACTCAAAAAATAAGGGTTTCGTCGACCTCCATGATTGACCACAAAGTGACCTTGACCTTTGACCTTGACCTTCAAAATTTTGTGTGCTGAAGGGTATCTCTATAGGACTCTGATATGCGAAGTTACAGGAGTTTCCAATAATAACTGTGGTCTACAGAGTGATCTAAACGTGGAAAAAAAATGATTAACCACAAACAAAAAAACAAAAAAACAAAAAAACAAAAAAATAAACCTATGTCACCCACAGGGTGAACCGTATCTTGCCAAAATGTGAACATGAGTGACTTGCTTCAGGTCACACTGAGGTGAACAGAACTGCTATCCACTAGAAGCGACTCTTTGAGGAATGTCTGCCCACGAGATATTGAAAGATTTTGATGAGAACTGAGGAAATAATTTTTTCATGAAAATTCCGTTTTTTCGTCATGACGTCATCAAATGACGTCATAGCGTCAAACTGTTTACAGATCTGGGAAGCACTCATCAAGGGCATTCATATGAGGTATTACTCGATATGGTACCTACGATTTCAAAATTTGACCTTGGGGTCAATAATTTTCGACCTCCAGCGCTAACCATGAAGGTCAAGGCCGATCGCCACCAAAAACTAATCAGCTGAGCGCCGGACGATATACTAGATTCCCATGAAGTTTGGAGACGATCCGATCAAAGTTACTCAAAAAATAACGATTTCAACATTTGACCTTGGGGTCAATAATTTTCGACCTCCAGCGCTAACCATGAAGGTCAAGGCCGATCGCCACCAAAAACTAATCAGCTGAGCGCCGGACCATATACTAGATTCCCATGAAGTTTGGAGACGATCCGATCAAAGTTACTCAAAAAATAAGGGTTTCGTCGACCTCCATGATTGACCACAAAGTGACCTTGACCTTTGACCTTGACCTTCAAAATTTTGTGTGCTGAAGGGTATCTCTATAGGACTCTGATATGCGAAGTTACAGGAGTTTCCAATAATAACTGTGGTCTACAGAGTGATCTGAAGGTCAAGGTCAAAGGTCAAGGTCGACCTCCAGCGCTAACCATGAAGGTCAAGGCCGATCGCCACAAAAAACTAATCAGCTGAGCGCCGGACCATATACTAGATTCCCATGAAGTTTGGAGACGATCCGATCAAAGTTACTCAAAAAATAACGATTTCAACATTTGACCTTGGGGTCAATAATTTTCGACCTCCAGCGCTAACCATGAAGGTCAAGGCCGATCGCCACCAAAAACTAATCAGCTGAGCGCCGGACCATATACTAGATTCCCATGAAGTTTGGAGACGATCCGATCAAAGTTACTCAAAAAATAAGGGTTTCGTCGACCTCCATGATTGACCACAAAGTGACCTTGACCTTTGACCTTGACCTTCAAAATTTTGGGTGCTGAAGGGTATCTCTATAGGACTCTGATATGCGAAGTTACAGGAGTTTCCAATAATAACTGTGGTCTACAGAGTGATCTAAACGTGGAAAAAAAATGATTAACCACAAACAAAAAAACAAAAAAATAAACCTATGTCACCCACAGGGTGAACCGTATCTTGCCAAAATGTGAACATGAGTGACTTGCTTCAGGTCACACTGAGGTGAACAGAACTGCTATCCACTAGAAGCGACTCTTTGAGGAATGTCTGCCCACGAGATATTGAAAGATTTTGATGAGAACTGAGGAAATAATTTTTTCATGAAAATTCCGTTTTTTCGTCATGACGTCATCAAATGACGTCATAGCGTCAAACTGTTTACAGATCTGGGAAGCACTCATCAAGGGCATTCATATGAGGTATTACTCGATATGGTACCTACGATTTCAAAATTTGACCTTGGGGTCAATAATTTTCGACCTCCAGCGCTAACCATGAAGGTCAAGGCCGATCGCCACCAAAAACTAATCAGCTGAGCGCCGGACCATATACTAGATTCCCATGAAGTTTGGAGACGATCCGATCAAAGTTACTCAAAAAATAACGATTTCAACATTTGACCTTGGGGTCAATAATTTTCGACCTCCAGCGCTAACCATGAAGGTCAAGGCCGATCGCCACCAAAAACTAATCAGCTGAGCGCCGGACCATATACTAGATTCCCATGAAGTTTGGAGACGATCCGATCAAAGTTACTCAAAAAATAAGGGTTTCGTCGACCTCCATGATTGACCACAAAGTGACCTTGACCTTTGACCTTGACCTTCAAAATTTTGTGTGCTGAAGGGTATCTCTATAGGACTCTGATATGCGAAGTTACAGGAGTTTCCAATAATAACTGTGGTCTACAGAGTGATCTGAAGGTCAAGGTCAAAGGTCAAGGTCGACCTCCAGCGCTAACCATGAAGGTCAAGGCCGATCGCCACAAAAAACTAATCAGCTGAGCGCCGGACCATATACTAGATTCCCATGAAGTTTGGAGACGATCCGATCAAAGTTACTCAAAAAATAACGATTTCAACATTTGACCTTGGGGTCAATAATTTTCGACCTCCAGCGCTAACCATGAAGGTCAAGGCCGATCGCCACCAAAAACTAATCAGCTGAGCGCCGGACCATATACTAGATTCCCATGAAGTTTGGAGACGATCCGATCAAAGTTACTCAAAAAATAAGGGTTTCGTCGACCTCCATGATTGACCACAAAGTGACCTTGACCTTTGACCTTGACCTTCAAAATTTTGGGTGCTGAAGGGTATCTCTATAGGACTCTGATATGCGAAGTTACAGGAGTTTCCAATAATAACTGTGGTCTACAGAGTGATCTAAACGTGGAAAAAAAATGATTAACCACAAACAAAAAAACAAAACAAAAAACAAACAAAAAAACAAACATACAAGCTGACTAATACATCTAGCAAAAACTTCGTTTTGGCAAGATAATGAACATATGTCACCCACAGGGTGAACCGTATCTTGCCATTTGACCTTGACCTTAATAATTTCGTATGGTGAATAGTATGTCTTCATGACCAACGCACATGAAATATTGAAAGATTTTGATGAGAACTGAGGAAATAATTTTTTCATGAAAATTCCGTTTTTTCGTCATGACGTCATCAAATGACGTCATAGCGTCAAACTGTTTACAGATCTGGGAAGCACTCATCAAGGGCTTCAATTTGAGGTACTACTCGATATGGTAACTGAAACTTGAAAATTTTACCTTTTGGTCAAAATTGAATGACCTTCAAAATGACCTTGAAGGTCAAGGCCGATCGACACCAAAAACTAATCAACTGAGCGCCATACCACACCCTATATACCCACCAAGTTTGGAGATCATAAGATCAAAGTTACTCAAAAAATAAGGGTTTCGTAATTTGACCTTGGGGTCAATAATTTTCGACCTCCAGCGCTAACCATGAAGGTCAAGGCCGATCGCCACCAAAAACTAATCAGCTGAGCGCCGGACCATATACTAGATTCCCATGAAGTTTGGAGACGATCCGATCAAAGTTACTCAAAAAATAAGGGTTTCGTCGACCTCCATGATTGACCGCAAAGTGACCTTGACCTTTGACCTTGACCTTCAAAATTGTGTGTGCTGAAGGGTATCTCTATAGGACTCTGATATGCGAAGTTACAGGAGTTTCCAATAATAACTGTGGTCTACAGAGTGATCTAAACGTGAAAAAAAAATGATTAACCACAAACAAACAAAAAAACAAACAAATAAACCTATGTCACCCACAGGGTGAACCGTATCTTGCCAAAATGTGAACATGAGTGACTTGCTTCAGGTCACACTGAGGTGAACAGAACTGCTATCCACTAGAAGCGACTCTTTGAGGAATGTCTGCCCACGAGATATTGAAAGATTTTGATGAGAACTGAGGAAATAATTTTTTCATGAAAATTCCGTTTTTTCGTCATGACGTCATCAAATGACGTCATAGCGTCAAACTGTTTACAGATCTGGGAAGCACTCATCAAGGGCATTCATATGAGGTATTACTCGATATGGTACCTACGATTTCAAAATTTGACCTTGGGGTCAATAATTTTCGACCTCCAGCGCTAACCATGAAGGTCAAGGCCGATCGCCACCAAAAACTAATCAGCTGAGCGCCGGACCATATACTAGATTCCCATGAAGTTTGGAGACGATCCGATCAAAGTTACTCAAAAAATAACGATTTCAACATTTGACCTTGGGGTCAATAATTTTCGACCTCCAGCGCTAACCATGAAGGTCAAGGCCGATCGCCACCAAAAACTAATCAGCTGAGCGCCGGACCATATACTAGATTCCCATGAAGTTTGGAGACGATCCGATCAAAGTTACTCAAAAAATAAGGGTTTCGTCGACCTCCATGATTGACCACAAAGTGACCTTGACCTTTGACCTTGACCCTCAAAATTTTGTGTGCTGAAGGGTATCTCTATAGGACTCTGATCTGCGAAGTTACAGGAGTTTCCAATAATAACTGTGGTCTACAGAGTGATCTGAAAGTCAAGGTCAAAGGTCAAGGTCGACCTCCAGCGCTAACCATGAAGGTCAAGGCCGATCGCCACAAAAAACTAATCAGCTGAGCGCCGGACCATATACTAGATTCCCATGAAGTTTGGAGACGATCCGATCAAAGTTACTCAAAAAATAACGATTTCAACATTTGACCTTGGGGTCAATAATTTTCGACCTCCAGCGCTAACCATGAAGGTCAAGGCCGATCGCCACCAAAAACTAATCAGCTGAGCGCCGGACCATATACTAGATTCCCATGAAGTTTGGAGACGATCCGATCAAAGTTACTCAAAAAATAAGGGTTTCGTCGACCTCCATGATTGACCACAAAGTGACCTTGACCTTTGACCTTGACCTTCAAAATTTTGGGTGCTGAAGGGTATCTCTATAGGACTCTGATATGCGAAGTTACAGGAGTTTCCAATAATAACTGTGGTCTACAGAGTGATCTAAACGTGGAAAAAAAATGATTAACCACAAACAAAAAAAACAAAAAAAACAAAAAAAAAAAAAACAAACATACAAGCTGACTAATACATCTTGCAAAAACTTCGTTTTGGCAAGATAACAAACAAACAAACATACAAGCTGACTGATACATCTTGCAAAAACTTCGTTTTGGCAAGATAACAAACAAACAAACAAACATACAAGCTGACTGATACATCTTGCAAAAACTTCGTTTTGGCAAGATAACAAACATACAAGCTGACTGATACATCTTGCAAAAACTTCGTTTTGGCAAGATAATAAACATATGTCACCCACAGGGTGAACCGTATCTTGCCAAGTGACCTTGACCTTTGACCTTGACCTTCATAATTTTGTGTGCTAAAGGGTATCTCTAAAAGACTCTGATATGCGAACTTACAAGAGTTTCCAAAGGGAACTGTGCTCTACAGAGTGACCTAAACAATGCGAACTAAAGCAATACAATATACATGAAAAGTGCAGTTTTTTCGTCATAACGCCGTCAAATGACGTCACATTGTCAAACTAGTTATATGTTTGGAAAGCACTCAACAAGGGCTTCAATTTGAGGTACTACTCGATATGGTAACTGAAACTTGAAAATTTTACCTTTTGGTCAAAATTGAATGACCTTCAAAATGACCTTGAAGGTCAAGGCCGATCGACACCAAAAACTAATCAACTGAGCGCCATACCACACCCTATATACCCACCAAGTTTGGAGATCATAAGATCAAAGTTACTCAAAAAATAAGGGTTTCGTAATTTGACCTTGGGGTCAATAATTTTCGACCTCCAGCGCTAACCATGAAGGTCAAGGCCGATCGCCACCAAAAACTAATCAGCTGAGCGCCGGACCATATACTAGATTCCCATGAAGTTTGGAGACGATCCGATCAAAGTTACTCAAAAAATAAGGGTTTCGTTGACCTCCATGATTGACTGCAAAGTGACCTTGACCTTTGACCTTGACCTTCAAAATTTTGTGTGCTGAAGGGTATCTCTATAGGACTCTGATATGCGAAGTTACAGGAGTTTCCAATAATAACTGTGGTCTACAGAGTGATCTAAACGTGAAAAAAAAATGATTAACCAGAAACAAAAAAACAAACAAAAAAACAAACAAAAAACATATGTCACCCACAGGGTGAACCGTATCTTGCCATTTGACCTTGACCTTAATAATTTCGTATGGTGAATAGTATGTCTTCATGACCAACGCACATGAAATATTGAAAGATTTTGATGAGAACTGAGGAAATAATTTTTTCATGAAAATTCCGTTTTTTCGTCATGACGTCATCAAATGACGTCATAGCGTCAAACTGTTTACAGATCTGGGAAGCACTCATCAAGGGCATTCATATGAGGTATTACTCGATATGGTACCTACGATTTCAAAATTTGACCTTGGGGTCAATAATTTTCGACCTCCAGCGCTAACCATGAAGGTCAAGGCCGATCGCCACCAAAAACTAATCAGCTGAGCGCCGGACCATATACTAGATTCCCATGAAGTTTGGAGACGATCCGATCAAAGTTACTCAAAAAATTAGTGTTTCGTCGACCTCCATGATTGGCCGCAAAGTGACCTTGACCTTTGACCTTGACCTTCATAATTTTGTGTGCTAAAGGGTATCTCTAAAAGACTCTGATATGCGAACTTACAAGAGTTTCCAAAGGGAACTGTGCTCTACAGAGTGACCTAAACAATGCGAACTAAAGCAATACAATATACATGAAAAGTGCAGTTTTTTCGTCATAACTCCGTCAAATGACGTCACATTGTCAAACTAGTTATATGTTTGGAAAGCACTCAACAAGGGCTTCAATTTGAGGTACTACTCGATATGGTAACTGAAACTTGAAAATTTTACCTTTTGGTCAAAATTGAATGACCTTCAAAATGACCTTGAAGGTCAAGGCCGATCGACACCAAAAACTAAACAACTGAGCGCCATACCACACCCTATATACCCACCAAGTTTGGAGATCATAAGATCAAAGTTACTCAAAAAATAAGGGTTTCGTAATTTGACCTTGGGGTCAATAATTTTCGACCTCCAGCGCTAACCATGAAGGTCAAGGCCGATCGCCACCAAAAACTAATCAGCTGAGCGCCGGACCATATACTAGATTCCCATGAAGTTTGGAGACGATCCGATCAAAGTTACTCAAAAAATAAGGGTTTCGTTGACCTCCATGATTGACCGCAAGTGACCTTGACCTTTGACCTTGACCTTCAAAATTTTGTGCGCTGAAGGGTATCTCTATAGGACTCTGATATGCGAAGTTACAGGAGTTTCCAATAATAACTGTGGTCTACAGAGTGATCTAAACGTGAAAAAAAAATGATTAACCACAAACAAAAAAACAAACAAAAAAACAAACAAACAAACAAACAAACATACAAGCTGACTGATACATCTTGCAAAAACTTCGTTTTGGCAAGATAACAAACAAACAAACATACAAGCTGACTGATACATCTTGCAAAAACTTCGTTTTGGCAAGATAATAAACATATGTCACCCACAGGGTGAACCGTATCTTGCCAAAATGTGAAAATTCCGTTTTTTCGTCATGACGTCATCAAATGAGGTCATAGCGTCAAACTGTTTACAGATCTGGGAAGCACTCATCAAGGGCATTCATATGAGGTATTACTCGATATGGTACCTACGATTTCAAAATTTGACCTTGGGGTCAATAATTTTCGACCTCCAGCGCTAACCATGAAGGTCAAGGCCGATCGCCACCAAAAACTAATCAGCTGAGCGCCGGACCATATACTAGATTCCCATGAAGTTTGGAGACGATCCGATCAAAGTTACTCAAAAAATTAGTGTTTCGTCGACCTCCATGATTGACCACAAAGTGACCTTGACCTTTGACCTTGACCTTCAAAATTTTGTGTGCTGAAGGGTATCTCTATAGGACTCTGATATGCGAAGTTACAGGAGTTTCCAATAATAACTGTGGTCTACAGAGTGATCTAAACGTGAAAAAAAAATGATTAACCACAAACAAAAAAACAAAAAAATGAACATATGTCACCCACAGGGTGAACCGTATCTTGCCAAAATGTGAAAATTCCGTTTTTTCGTCATGACGTCATCAAATGACGTCATAGCGTCAAACTGTTTACAGATCTGGGAAGCACTCATCAAGGGCATTCATATGAGGTATTACTCGATATGGTACCTACGATTTCAAAATTTGACCTTGGGGTCAATAATTTTCGACCTCCAGCGCTAACCATGAAGGTCAAGGCCGATCGCCACCAAAAACTAATCAGCTGAGCGCCAGACCATATACTAGATTCCCATGAAGTTTGGAGACGATCCGATCAAAGTTACTCAAAAAATAAGGGTTTCGTCGACCTCCATGATTGACCACAAAGTGACCTTGACCTTTGACCTTGACCTTCAAAATTTTGTGTGCTGAAGGGTATCTCTATAGGACTCTGATATGCGAAGTTACATGCGAAGATATGCGAAGATATGGTACCTACGATTTCAACATTTGACCTTGGGGTCAATAATTTTCGACCTCCAGCGCTAACCATGAAGGTCAAGGCCGATCGCCACCAAAAATTAATCAGCTGAGCGCCGGACCATATACTAGATTCCCATGAAGTTTGGAGACGATCCGATCAAAGTTACTCAAAAAATAAGGGTTTCGTCGACCTCCATGATTGACCGCAAAGTGACCTTGACCTTTGACCTTGACCTTCAAAATTGTGTGTGCTGAAGGGTATCTCTATAGGACTCTGATATGCGAAGTTACAGGAGTTTCCAATAATAACTGTGGTCTACAGAGTGATCTAAACG
This sequence comes from Myxine glutinosa, assembly GCF_964187855.1. Classification (NCBI taxonomy): domain Eukaryota; kingdom Metazoa; phylum Chordata; class Myxini; order Myxiniformes; family Myxinidae; genus Myxine; species Myxine glutinosa. The sequence continues at coordinate 164,439,915 of NC_136263.1, forward strand.
TGAAAAAAAAATGATTAACCACAAACAAACAAAAAAACAAACAAACAAACAAACAAACATACAAGCTGACTGATACATCTTGCAAAAACTTCGTTTTGGCAAGATAACAAACAAACAAACAAACATACAAGCTGACTGATACATCTTGCAAAAACTTCGTTTTGGCAAGATAACAAACATACAAGCTGACTGATACATCTTGCAAAAACTTCGTTTTGGCAAGATAATAAACATATGTCACCCACAGGGTGAACCGTATCTTGCCAAGTGACCTTGACCTTTGACCTTGACCTTCATAATTTTGTGTGCTAAAGGGTATCTCTAAAAGACTCTGATATGCGAACTTACAAGAGTTTCCAAAGGGAACTGTGCTCTACAGAGTGACCTAAACAATGCGAACTAAAGCAATACAATATACATGAAAAGTGCAGTTTTTTCGTCATAACGCCGTCAAATGACGTCACATTGTCAAACTAGTTATATGTTTGGAAAGCACTCAACAAGGGCTTCAATTTGAGGTACTACTCGATATGGTAACTGAAACTTGAAAATTTTACCTTTTGGTCAAAATTGAATGACCTTCAAAATGACCTTGAAGGTCAAGGCCGATCGACACCAAAAACTAATCAACTGAGCGCCATACCACACCCTATATACCCACCAAGTTTGGAGATCATAAGATCAAAGTTACTCAAAAAATAAGGGTTTCGTAATTTGACCTTGGGGTCAATAATTTTCGACCTCCAGCGCTAACCATGAAGGTCAAGGCCGATCGCCACCAAAAACTAATCAGCTGAGCGCCGGACCATATACTAGATTCCCATGAAGTTTGGAGACGATCCGATCAAAGTTACTCAAAAAATAAGGGTTTCGTTGACCTCCATGATTGACTGCAAAGTGACCTTGACCTTTGACCTTGACCTTCAGAATTTTGTGTGCTGAAGGGTATCTCTATAGGACTCTGATATGCGAAGTTACAGGAGTTTCCAATAATAACTGTGGTCTACAGAGTGATCTAAACGTGAAAAAAAAATGATTAACCACAAACAAAAAAACAAACAAAAAAACAAACAAAAAACATATGTCACCCACAGGGTGAACCGTATCTTGCCATTTGACCTTGACCTTAATAATTTCGTATGGTGAATAGTATGTCTTCATGACCAACGCACATGAAATATTGAAAGATTTTGATGAGAACTGAGGAAATAATTTTTTCATGAAAATTCCGTTTTTTCGTCATGACGTCATCAAATGACGTCATAGCGTCAAACTGTTTACAGATCTGGGAAGCACTCATCAAGGGCATTCATATGAGGTATTACTCGATATGGTACCTACGATTTCAAAATTTGACCTTGGGGTCAATAATTTTCGACCTCCAGCGCTAACCATGAAGGTCAAGGCCGATCGCCACCAAAAACTAATCAGCTGAGCGCCGGACCATATACTAGATTCCCATGAAGTTTGGAGACGATCCGATCAAAGTTACTCAAAAAATTAGTGTTTCGTCGACCTCCATGATTGGCCGCAAAGTGACCTTGACCTTTGACCTTGACCTTCATAATTTTGTGTGCTAAAGGGTATCTCTAAAAGACTCTGATATGCGAACTTACAAGAGTTTCCAAAGGGAACTGTGCTCTACAGAGTGACCTAAACAATGCGAACTAAAGCAATACAATATACATGAAAAGTGCAGTTTTTTCGTCATAACGCCGTCAAATGACGTCACATTGTCAAACTAGTTATATGTTTGGAAAGCACTCAACAAGGGCTTCAATTTGAGGTACTACTCGATATGGTAACTGAAACTTGAAAATTTTACCTTTTGGTCAAAATTGAATGACCTTCAAAATGACCTTGAAGGTCAAGGCCGATCGACACCAAAAACTAATCAACTGAGCGCCATACCACACCCTATATACCCACCAAGTTTGGAGATCATAAGATCAAAGTTACTCAAAAAATAAGGGTTTCGTAATTTGAACTTGGGGTCAATAATTTTCGACCTCCAGCGCTAACCATGAAGGTCAAGGCCGATCGCCACCAAAAACTAATCAGCTGAGCGCCGGACCATATACTAGATTCCCATGAAGTTTGGAGACGATCCGATCAAAGTTACTCAAAAAATAAGGGTTTCGTTGACCTCCATGATTGACCGCAAGTGACCTTGACCTTTGACCTTGACCTTCAAAATTTTGTGCGCTGAAGGGTATCTCTATAGGACTCTGATATGCGAAGTTACAGGAGTTTCCAATAATAACTGTGGTCTACAGAGTGATCTAAACGTGAAAAAAAAAAGATTAACCACAAACAAAAAAACAAACAAAAAAACAAACAAACAAACAAACAAACATACAAGCTGACTGATACATCTTGCAAAAACTTCGTTTTGGCAAGATAACAAACAAACAAACATACAAGCTGACTGATACATCTTGCAAAAACTTCGTTTTGGCAAGATAATAAACATATGTCACCCACAGGGTGAACCGTATCTTGCCAAAATGTGAAAATTCCGTTTTTTCGTCATGACGTCATCAAATGACGTCATAGCGTCAAACTGTTTACAGATCTGGGAAGCACTCATCAAGGGCATTCATATGAGGTATTACTCGATATGGTACCTACGATTTCAAAATTTGACCTTGGGGTCAATAATTTTCGACCTCCAGCGCTAACCATGAAGGTCAAGGCCGATCGCCACCAAAAACTAATCAGCTGAGCGCCGGACCATATACTAGATTCCCATGAAGTTTGGAGACGATCCGATCAAAGTTACTCAAAAAATTAGTGTTTCGTCGACCTCCATGATTGACCACAAAGTGACCTTGACCTTTGACCTTGACCTTCAAAATTTTGTGTGCTGAAGGGTATCTCTATAGGACTCTGATATGCGAAGTTACAGGAGTTTCCAATAATAACTGTGGTCTACAGAGTGATCTAAACGTGAAAAAAAAATGATTAACCACAAACAAAAAAACAAAAAAATGAACATATGTCACCCACAGGGTGAACCGTATCTTGCCAAAATGTGAAAATTCCGTTTTTTCGTCATGACGTCATCAAATGACGTCATAGCGTCAAACTGTTTACAGATCTGGGAAGCACTCATCAAGGGCATTCATATGAGGTATTACTCGATATGGTACCTACGATTTCAAAATTTGACCTTGGGGTCAATAATTTTCGACCTCCAGCGCTAACCATGAAGGTCAAGGCCGATCGCCACCAAAAACTAATCAGCTGAGCGCCAGACCATATACTAGATTCCCATGAAGTTTGGAGACGATCCGATCAAAGTTACTCAAAAAATAAGGGTTTCGTCGACCTCCATGATTGACCACAAAGTGACCTTGACCTTTGACCTTGACCTTCAAAATTTTGTGTGCTGAAGGGTATCTCTATAGGACTCTGATATGCGAAGTTACATGCGAAGATATGCGAAGATATGGTACCTACGATTTCAACATTTGACCTTGGGGTCAATAATTTTCGACCTCCAGCGCTAACCATGAAGGTCAAGGCCGATCGCCACCAAAAACTAATCAGCTGAGCGCCGGACCATATACTAGATTCCCATGAAGTTTGGAGACGATCCGATCAAAGTTACTCAAAAAATAAGGGTTTCGTCGACCTCCATGATTGACCACAAAGTGACCTTGACCTTTGACCTTGACCTTCAAAATTTTGTGTGCTGAAGGGTATCTCTATAGGACTCTGATATGCGAAGTTACAGGAGTTTCCAATAATAACTGTGGTCTACAGAGTGATCTAAACGTGAAAAAAAATGATTAACCACAAACAAAAAAACAAAAAAACAAACAAAATAAACATATGTCACCCACAGGGTGAACCGTATCTTGCCAAGTGACCTTGACCTTTGACCTTGACCTTCATAATTTTGTGTGCTAAAGGGTATCTCTAAAAGACTCTGATATGCGAACTTACAAGAGTTTCCAAACGGAACTGTGCTCTACAGAGTGACCTAAACAATGCGAACTAAAGCAATACAATATACATGAAAAGTGCAGTTTTTTCGTCATAACGCCGTCAAATGACGTCACATTGTCAAACTAGTTATATGTTTGGAAAGCACTCAACAAGGGCTTCAATTTGAGGTACTACTCGATATGGTAACTGAAACTTGAAAATTTTACCTTTTGGTCAAAATTGAATGACCTTCAAAATGACCTTGAAGGTCAAGGCCGATCGACACCAAAAACTAATCAGCTGAGCGCCATACCACACCCTATATACCCACCAAGTTTGGAGATCATAAGATCAAAGTTACTCAAAAAATAAGGGTTTCGTTGACCTCCATGATTGACCCAATTGAATGACCTTCAAAATGACCTTGAAGGTCAAGGCCGATCGACACCAAAAACTAAACAGCTGAGCGCCATACCACACCCTATATACCCACCAAGTTTGGAGATCATAAGATCAAAGTTACTCAAAAAATAAGGGTTTCGTTGACCTCCATGATTGACCGCAAAGTGACCTTGACCTTTGACCTTGACCTTCAAAATTTTGTGTGCTGAAGGGTATCTCTATAGGACTCTGATATGCGAAGTTACAGGAGTTTCCAATAATAACTGTGGTAAATATGGTAACTGAAACTTGAAAATTTTACCTTTTGGTCAAAATTGAATGACCTTCAAAATGACCTTGAAGGTCAAGGCCGATCGACACCAAAAACTAATCAGCTGAGCGCCATACCACACCCTATATACCCACCAAGTTTGGAGATCATAAGATCAAAGTTACTCAAAAAATAAGGGTTTCGTTGACCTCCATGATTGACCCAATTGAATGACCTTCAAAATGACCTTGAAGGTCAAGGCCGATCGCCACCAAAAACTAATCAGCTGAGCGCCGGACCATATACTAGATTCCCATGAAGTTTGGAGACGATCCGATCAAAGTTACTCAAAAAATAAGGGTTTCGTTGACCTCCATGATTGACCGCAAAGTGACCTTGACCTTTGACCTTGACCTTCAAAATTTTGTGTGCTGAAGGGTATCTCTATAGGACTCTGATATGCGAAGTTACAGGAGTTTCCAATAATAACTGTGGTCTACAGAGTGATCTAAACGTGAAAAAAAAATGATTAACCACAAACAAAAAAACAAACAAACAAACAAACATACAAGCTGACTGATACATCTAGCAAAAACTTCGTTTTGGCAAGATAACAAACAAACAAATGAACATATGTCACCCACAGGGTGAACCGTATCTTGCCATTTGACCTTGACCTTAATAATTTCGTATGGTGAATAGTATGTCTTCATGACCAACGCACATGAAATATTGAAAGATTTTGATGAGAACTGAGGAAATAATTTTTTCATGCAAATTCCGTTTTTTCGTCATGACGTCATCAAATGACGTCATAGCGTCAAACTGTTTACAGATCTGGGAAGCACTCATCAAGGGCATTCATATGAGGTATTACTCGATATGGTACCTACGATTTCAAAATTTGACCTTGGGGTCAATAATTTTCGACCTCCAGCGCTAACCATGAAGGTCAAGGCCGATCGCCACCAAAAACTAATCAGCTGAGCGCCGGACCATATACTAGATTCCCATGAAGTTTGGAGACGATCCGATCAAAGTTACTCAAAAAATAAGGGTTTCGTTGACCTCCATGATTGACCACAAAGTGACCTTGACCTTTGACCTTGACCTTCAAAATTTTGTGTGCTGAAGGGTATCTCTATAGGACTCTGATATGCGAAGTTACAGGAGTTTCCAATAATAACTGTGGTCTACAGAGTGATCTAAACATGAAAAAAAAATGATTAACCACAAACAAAAAAACAAATAAAAATCACCCACAGGGTGAACCGTATCTTGCCAAAATGTGAAAATTCCGTTTTTTCGTCATGACGTCATCAAATGACGTCATAGCGTCAAACTGTTTACAGATCTGGGAAGCACTCATCAAGGGCATTCATATGAGGTATTACTAGATATGGTACCTACGATTTCAAAATTTGACCTTGGGGTCAATAATTTTCGACCTCCAGCGCTAACCATGAAGGTCAAGGCCGATCGCCACCAAAAACTAATCAGCTGAGCGCCGGACCATATACTAGATTCCCATGAAGTTTGGAGACGATCCGATCAAAGTTACTCAAAAAATAAGGGTTTCGTTGACCTCCATGATTGACCGCAAAGTGACCTTGACCTTTGACCTTGACCTTCAAAATTTTGTGTGCTGAAGGGTATCTCTATATGACTCTGATAGGCGAAGTTACAGGAGTTTCCAATAATAACTGTGGTCTACAGAGTGATCTAAACGTGAAAAAAAAATGATTAACCACAAACAAAAAAACAAATGAAAATTCCGTTTTTTCGTCATGACGTCATCAAATGACGTCATAGCGTCAAACTGTTTACAGATCTGGGAAGCACTCATCAAGGGCATTCATATGAGGTATTACTCGATATGGTACCTACGATTTCAAAATTTGACCTTGGGGTCAATAATTTTCGACCTCCAGCGCTAACCATGAAGGTCAAGGCCGATCGCCACCAAAAACTAATCAGCTGAGCGCCGGACCATATACTAGATTCCCATGAAGTTTGGAGACGATCCGATCAAAGTTACTCAAAAAATAAGGGTTTCGTTGACCTCCATGATTGACCGCAAAGTGACCTTGACCTTTGACCTTGACCTTCAAAATTTTGTGTGCTGAAGGGTATCTCTATAGGACTCTGATATGCGAAGTTACAGGAGTTTCCAATAATAACTGTGGTCTACAGAGTGATCTAAACGTGAAAAAAAAATGATTAACCACAAACAAAAAAACAAACAGACAAACAGACAAACAGACAAACAGACAAACATACAAGCTGACTAATACATCTTGCAAAAACTTCGTTTTGGCAAGATAACAAAGAACATATGTCACCCACAGGGTGAACCGTATCTTGCCAAAATGTGAAAATTCCGTTTTTTCGTCATGACGTCATCAAATGACGTCATAGCGTCAAACTTTTTACAGATCTGGGAAGCACTCATCAAGGGCATTCATATGAGGTATTACTCGATATGGTACCTACGATTTCAAAATTTGACCTTGGGGTCAATAATTTTCGACCTCCAGCGCTAACCATGAAGGTCAAGGCCGATCGCCACCAAAAACTAATCAGCTGAGCGCCGGACCATATACTAGATTCCCATGAAGTTTGGAGACGATCCGATCAAAGGTACTCAAAAAATAAGGGTTTCGTTGACCTCCATGATTGACTGCAAAGTGACCTTGACCTTTGACCTTGACCTTCAAAATTTTGTGTGCTGAAGGGTATCTCTATAGGACTCTGATATGCGAAGTTACAGGAGTTTCCAATAATAACTGTGGTCTACAGAGTGATCTAAACGTGAAAAAAAAAAGATTAACCACAAACAAAAAAACAAACAAAAAAATAAAACATCACCCACAGGGTGAACCGTATCTTGCCAGGGTTTCGTTGACCTCCATGATTGACCGCAAAGTGACCTTGACCTTTGACCTTGACCTTAATAATTTCGTATCGTGAATAGTATGTCTTCATGACCAACGCACATGAAATATTGAAAGATTTTGATGAGAACTGAGGAAATAATTTTTTCATGAAAATTCCGTTTTTTCGTCATGACGTCATCAAATGACGTCATAGCGTCAAACTGTTTACAGATCTGGGAAGCACTCATCAAGGGCATTCATATGAGGTATTACTCGATATGGTACCTACGATTTCAAAATTTGACCTTGGGGTCAATAATTTTCGACCTCCAGCGCTAACCATGAAGGTCAAGGCCGATCGCCACCAAAAACTAATCAGCTGAGCGCCGGACCATATACTAGATTCCCATGAAGTTTGGAGACGATCCGATCAAAGTTACTCAAAAAATAAGGATTTCAACATTTGACCTTGGGGTCAATAATTTTCGACCTCCAGCGCTAACCATGAAGGTCAAGGCCGATCGCCACCAAAAACTAATCAGCTGAGCGCCGGACCATATACTAGATTCCCATGAAGTTTGGAGACGATCCGATCAAAGTTACTCAAAAAATAAGGGTTTCGTCGACCTCCATGATTGACCACAAAGTGACCTTGACCTTTGACCTTGACCTTCAAAATTTTGTGTGCTGAAGGGTATCTCTATAGGACTCTGATATGCGAAGTTACATGCGAAGATATGCGAAGATATGGTACCTACGATTTCAACATTTGACCTTGGGGTCAATAATTTTCGACCTCCAGCGCTAACCATGAAGGTCAAGGCCGATCGCCACCAAAAACTAATCAGCTGAGCGCCGGACCATATACTAGATTCCCATGAAGTTTGGAGACGATCCGATCAAAGTTACTCAAAAGATAAGGGTTTCAACATTTGACCTTGGGGTCAATAATTTTCGACCTCCAGCGCTAACCATGAAGGTCAAGGCCGATCGCCACCAAAAACTAATCAGCTGAGCGCCGGACCATATACTAGATTCCCATGAAGTTTGGAGACGATCCGATCAAAGTTACTCAAAAAATAAGGGTTTCGTCGACCTCCATGATTGACCACAAAGTGACCTTGACCTTTGACCTTGACCTTCAAAATTTTGTGTGCTGAAGGGTATCTCTATAGGACTCTGATATGCGAAGTTACAGGAGTTTCCAATAATAACTGTGGTCTACAGAGTGATCTAAACGTGGAAAAAAAATGATTAACCACAAACAAAAAAACAAAAAAAAAAACAAACAAAAAAACAAACATACAAGCTGACTAATACATCTTGCAAAAACTTCGTTTTGGCAAGATAAAAAAACATATGTCACCCACAGGGTGAACCGTATCTTGCCATTTGACCTTGACCTTAATAATTTCGTATGGTGAATAGTATGTCTTCATGACCAACGCACATGAAATATTGAAAGATTTTGATGAGAACTGAGGAAATAATTTTTTCATGAAAATTCCGTTTTTTCGTCATGACGTCATCAAATGACGTCATAGCGTCAAACTGTTTACAGATCTGGGAAGCACTCATCAAGGGCTTCAATTTGAGGTACTACTCGATATGGTAACTGAAACTTGAAAATTTTACCTTTTGGTCAAAATTGAATGACCTTCAAAATGACCTTGAAGGTCAAGGCCGATCGACACCAAAAACTAATCAACTGAGCGCCATACCACACCCTATATACCCACCAAGGTTGGAGATCATAAGATCAAAGTTACTCAAAAAATAAGGGTTTCGTAATTTGACCTTGGGGTCAATAATTTTCGACCTCCAGCGCTAACCATGAAGGTCAAGGCCGATCGCCACCAAAAACTAATCAGCTGAGCGCCGGACCATATACTAGATTCCCATGAAGTTTGGAGACGATCCGATCAAAGTTACTCAAAAAATAAGGGTTTCGTTGACCTCCATGATTGACCGCAAAGTGACCTTGACCTTTGACATTGACCTTCAAAATTTCGTGTGCTGAAGGGTATCTCTATAGGACTCTGATATGCGAAGTTACAGGAGTTTCCAATAATAACTGTGGTCTACAGAGTGATCTAAACGTGAAAAAAAAATGATTAACCACAAACAAAAAAACAAACAAACAAACAAACATACAAGCTGACTGATACATCTAGCAAAAACTTCGTTTTGGCAAGATAACAAACAAAAAAACTAACATACAAGCTGACTAATACATCTTGCAAAAACTTCGTTTTGGCAAGATAACAAACAAACAAACATACAAGCTGACTGATACATCTTGCAAAAACTTCGTTTTGGCAAGATAAAAAACAAACATACAAGCTGACTAATACATCTTGCAAAAACTTCGTTTTGGCAAGATAACAAACATACAAGCTGACTAATACATCTTGCAAAAACTTCGTTTTGGCAAGATAAAAATAAAATATGTCACCCACAGGGTGAACCGTATCTTGCCAAAATGTGAAAATTCCGTTTTTTCGTCATGACGTCATCAAATGACGTCATAGCGTCAAACTGTTTACAGATCTGGGAAGCACTCATCAAGGGCATTCATATGAGGTATTACTCGATATGGTACCTACGATTTCAAAATTTGACCTTGGGGTCAATAATTTTCGACCTCCAGCGCTAACCATGAAGGTCAAGGCCGATCGCCACCAAAAACAAATCAGCTGAGCGCCGGACCATATACTAGATTCCCATGAAGTTTGGAGACGATCCGATCAAAGTTACTCAAAAAATTAGTGTTTCGTCGACCTCCATGATTGGCCGCAAAGTGACCTTGACCTTTGACCTTGACCTTCATAATTTTGTGTGCTAAAGGGTATCTCTAAAAGACTCTGATATGCGAACTTACAAGAGTTTCCAAAGGGAACTGTGCTCTACAGAGTGACCTAAACAATGCGAACTAAAGCAATACAATATACATGAAAAGTGCAGTTTTTTCGTCATAACGCCGTCAAATGACGTCACATTGTCAAACTAGTTATATGTTTGGAAAGCACTCAACAAGGGCTTCAATTTGAGGTACTACTCGATATGGTAACTGAAACTTGAAAATTTTACCTTTTGGTCAAAATTGAATGACCTTCAAAATGACCTTGAAGGTCAAGGCCGATCGACACCAAAAACTAATCAACTGAGCGCCATACCACACCCTATATACCCACCAAGTTTGGAGATCATAAGATCAAAGTTACTCAAAAAATAAGGGTTTCGTAATTTGAACTTGGGGTCAATAATTTTCGACCTCCAGCGCTAACCATGAAGGTCAAGGCCGATCGCCACCAAAAACTAATCAGCTGAGCGCCGGACCATATACTAGATTCCCATGAAGTTTGGAGACGATCCGATCAAAGTTACTCAAAAAATAAGGGTTTCGTTGACCTCCATGATTGACCGCAAGTGACCTTGACCTTTGACCTTGACCTTCAAAATTTTGTGCGCTGAAGGGTATCTCTATAGGACTCTGATATGCGAAGTTACAGGAGTTTCCAATAATAACTGTGGTCTACAGAGTGATCTAAACGTGAAAAAAAAAAGATTAACCACAAACAAAAAAACAAACAAAAAAACAAACAAACAAACAAACCAACATACAAGCTGACTGATACATCTTGCAAAAACTTCGTTTTGGCAAGATAACAAACAAACAAACATACAAGCTGACTGATACATCTTGCAAAAACTTCGTTTTGGCAAGATAATAAACATATGTCACCCACAGGGTGAACCGTATCTTGCCAAAATGTGAAAATTCCGTTTTTTCGTCATGACGTCATCAAATGACGTCATAGCGTCAAACTGTTTACAGATCTGGGAAGCACTCATCAAGGGCATTCATATGAGGTATTACTCGATATGGTACCTACGATTTCAAAATTTGACCTTGGGGTCAATAATTTTCGACCTCCAGCGCTAACCATGAAGGTCAAGGCCGATCGCCACCAAAAACTAATCAGCTGAGCGCCGGACCATATACTAGATTCCCATGAAGTTTGGAGACGATCCGATCAAAGTTACTCAAAAAATTAGTGTTTCGTCGACCTCCATGATTGACCACAAAGTGACCTTGACCTTTGACCTTGACCTTCAAAATTTTGTGTGCTGAAGGGTATCTCTATAGGACTCTGATATGCGAAGTTACAGGAGTTTCCAATAATAACTGTGGTCTACAGAGTGATCTAAACGTGAAAAAAAAATGATTAACCACAAACAAAAAAACAAAAAAATGAACATATGTCACCCACAGGGTGAACCGTATCTTGCCAAAATGTGAAAATTCCGTTTTTTCGTCATGACGTCATCAAATGACGTCATAGCGTCAAACTGTTTACAGATCTGGGAAGCACTCATCAAGGGCATTCATATGAGGTATTACTCGATATGGTACCTACGATTTCAAAATTTGACCTTGGGGTCAATAATTTTCGACCTCCAGCGCTAACCATGAAGGTCAAGGCCGATCGCCACCAAAAACTAATCAGCTGAGCGCCAGACCATATACTAGATTCCCATGAAGTTTGGAGACGATCCGATCAAAGTTACTCAAAAAATAAGGGTTTCGTCGACCTCCATGATTGACCACAAAGTGACCTTGACCTTTGACCTTGACCTTCAAAATTTTGTGTGCTGAAGGGTATCTCTATAGGACTCTGATATGCGAAGTTACATGCGAAGATATGCGAAGATATGGTACCTACGATTTCAACATTTGACCTTGGGGTCAATAATTTTCGACCTCCAGCGCTAACCATGAAGGTCAAGGCCGATCGCCACCAAAAACTAATCAGCTGAGCGCCGGACCATATACTAGATTCCCATGAAGTTTGGAGACGATCCGATCAAAGTTACTCAAAAAATAAGGGTTTCGTCGACCTCCATGATTGACCACAAAGTGACCTTGACCTTTGACCTTGACCTTCAAAATTTTGTGTGCTGAAGGGTATCTCTATAGGACTCTGATATGCGAAGTTACAGGAGTTTCCAATAATAACTGTGGTCTACAGAGTGATCTAAACGTGAAAAAAAATGATTAACCACAAACAAAAAAACAAAAAAACAAACAAAAAAAAACATATGTCACCCACAGGGTGAACCGTATCTTGCCATTTGACCTTGACCTTAATAATTTCGTATGGTGAATAGTATGTCTTCATGACCAACGCACATGAAATATTGAAAGATTTTGATGAGAACTGAGGAAATAATTTTTTCATGAAAATTCCGTTTTTTCGTCATGACGTCATCAAATGACGTCATAGCGTCAAACTGTTTACAGATCTGGGAAGCACTCATCAAGGGCTTCAATTTGAGGTACTACTCGATATGGTAACTGAAACTTGAAAATTTTACCTTTTGGTCAAAATTGAATGACCTTCAAAATGACCTTGAAGGTCAAGGCCGATCGACACCAAAAACTAATCAACTGAGCGCCATACCACACCCTATATACCCACCAAGTTTGGAGATCATAAGATCAAAGTTACTCAAAAAATAAGGGTTTCGTAATTTGACCTTGGGGTCAATAATTTTCGACCTCCAGCGCTAACCATGAAGGTCAAGGCCGATCGCCACCAAAAACTAATCAGCTGAGCGCCGGACCATATACTAGATTCCCATGAAGTTTGGAGACGATCCGATCAAAGTTACTCAAAAAATAAGGGTTTCGTTGACCTCCATGATTGACCGCAAAGTGACCTTGACCTTTGACATTGACCTTCAAAATTTCGTGTGCTGAAGGGTATCTCTATAGGACTCTGATATGCGAAGTTACAGGAGTTTCCAATAATAACTGTGGTCTACAGAGTGATCTAAACGTGAAAAAAAAATGATTAACCACAAACAAAAAAACAAACAAACAAACAAACATACAAGCTGACTGATACATCTAGCAAAAACTTCGTTTTGGCAAGATAACAAACAAAAAAACTAACATACAAGCTGACTAATACATCTTGCAAAAACTTCGTTTTGGCAAGATAACAAACAAACAAACATACAAGCTGACTGATACATCTTGCAAAAACTTCGTTTTGGCAAGATAAAAAACAAACATACAAGCTGACTAATACATCTTGCAAAAACTTCGTTTTGGCAAGATAACAAACATACAAGCTGACTAATACATCTTGCAAAAACTTCGTTTTGGCAAGATAAAAATAAAATATGTCACCCACAGGGTGAACCGTATCTTGCCAAAATGTGAAAATTCCGTTTTTTCGTCATGACGTCATCAAATGACGTCATAGCGTCAAACTGTTTACAGATCTGGGAAGCACTCATCAAGGGCATTCATATGAGGTATTACTCGATATGGTACCTACGATTTCAAAATTTGACCTTGGGGTCAATAATTTTCGACCTCCAGCGCTAACCATGAAGGTCAAGGCCGATCGCCACCAAAAACTAATCAGCTGAGCGCCGGACCATATACTAGATTCCCATGAAGTTTGGAGACGATCCGATCAAAGTTACTCAAAAAATTAGTGTTTCGTCGACCTCCATGATTGACCACAAAGTGACCTTGACCTTTGACCTTGACCTTCATAATTTTGTGTGCTAAAGAGTATCTCTAAAAGACTCTGATATGCGAACTTACAAGAGTTTCCAAAGGGAACTGTGCTCTACAGAGTGACCTAAACAATGCGAACTAAAGCAATACAATATACATGAAAAGTGCAGTTTTTTCGTCATAACGCCGTCAAATGACGTCACATTGTCAAACTAGTTATATGTTTGGAAAGCACTCAACAAGGGCTTCAATTTGAGGTACTACTCGATATGGTAACTGAAACTTGAAAATTTTACCTTTTGGTCAAAATTGAATGACCTTCAAAATGACCTTGAAGGTCAAGGCCGATCGACACCAAAAACTAATCAACTGAGCGCCATACCACACCCTATATACCCACCAAGTTTGGAGATCATAAGATCAAAGTTACTCAAAAAATAAGGGTTTCGTAATTTGACCTTGGGGTCAATAATTTTCGACCTCCAGCGCTAACCATGAAGGTCAAGGCCGATCGCCACCAAAAACTAATCAGCTGAGCGCCGGACCATATACTAGATTCCCATGAAGTTTGGAGACGATCCGATCAAAGTTACTCAAAAAATTAGTGTTTCGTCGACCTCCATGATTGACCACAAAGTGACCTTGACCTTTGACCTTGACCTTCAAAATTTTGTGTGCTGAAGGGTATCTCTATAGGACTCTGATCTGCGAAGTTACAGGAGTTTCCAATAATAACTGTGGTCTACAGAGTGATCTAAACGTGAAAAAAAAATGATTAACCACAAACAAAAAAACAAACAAAAAAATAAACATATGTCACCCACAGGGTGAACCGTATCTTGCCAATTTGTGTGCTAAAGGGTATCTCTAAAAGACTCTGATATGCGAACTTACAAGAGTTTCCAAAGGGAACTGTGCTCTACAGAGTGACCTAAACAATGCGAACTAAAGCAATACAATATACATGAAAAGTGCAGTTTTTTCGTCATAACGCCGTCAAATGACGTCACATTGTCAAACTAGTTATATGTTTGGAAAGCACTCAACAAGGGCTTCAATTTGAGGTACTACTCGATATGGTAACTGAAACTTGAAAATTTTACCTTTTGGTCAAAATTGAATGACCTTCAAAATTACCTTGAAGGTCAAGGCCGATCGACACCAAAAACTAATCAACTGAGCGCCATACCACACCCTATATACCCACCAAGTTTGGAGATCATAAGATCAAAGTTACTCAAAAAATAAGGGTTTCGTAATTTGACCTTGGGGTCAATAATTTTCGACCTCCAGCGCTAACCATGAAGGTCAAGGCCGATCGCCACCAAAAACTAATCAGCTGAGCGCCGGACCATATACTAGATTCCCATGAAGTTTGGAGACGATCCGATCAAAGTTACTCAAAAAATAAGGGTTTCGTTGACCTCCATGATTGACCGCAAAGTGACCTTGACCTTTGACCTTGACCTTCAAAATTTTGTGTGCTGAAGGGTATCTCTATAGGACTCTGATACGCGAAGTTACAGGAGTTTCCAATAATAACTGTGGTCTACAGAGTGATCTAAACGTGAAAAAAAAAAGATTAACCACAAACAAAAAAACAAACAAATAAACCTATGTCACCCACAGGGTGAACCGTATCTTGCCAAAATGTGAACATGAGTGACTTGCTTCAGGTCACACTGAGGTGAACAGAACTGCTATCCACTAGAAGCGACTCTTTGAGGAATGTCTGCCCACGAGATATTGAAAGATTTTGATGAGAACTGAGGAAATAATTTTTTCATGAAAATTCCGTTTTTTCGTCATGACGTCATCAAATGACGTCATAGCGTCAAACTGTTTACAGATCTGGGAAGCACTCATCAAGGGCATTCATATGAGGTATTACTCGATATGGTACCTACGATTTCAAAATTTGACCTTGGGGTCAATAATTTTCGACCTCCAGCGCTAACCATGAAGGTCAAGGCCGATCGCCACCAAAAACTAATCAGCTGAGCGCCGGACCATATACTAGATTCCCATGAAGTTTGGAGACGATCCGATCAAAGTTACTCAAAAAATAACGATTTCAACATTTGACCTTGGGGTCAATAATTTTCGACCTCCAGCGCTAACCATGAAGGTCAAGGCCGATCGCCACCAAAAACTAATCAGCTGAGCGCCGGACCATATACTAGATTCCCATGAAGTTTGGAGACGATCCGATCAAAGTTACTCAAAAAATAAGGGTTTCGTCGACCTCCATGATTGACCACAAAGTGACCTTGACCTTTGACCTTGACCTTCAAAATTTTGTGTGCTGAAGGGTATCTCTATAGGACTCTGATATGCGAAGTTACAGGAGTTTCCAATAATAACTGTGGTCTACAGAGTGATCTGAAGGTCAAGGTCAAAGGTCAAGGTCGACCTCCAGCGCTAACCATGAAGGTCAAGGCCGATCGCCACAAAAAACTAATCAGCTGAGCGCCGGACCATATACTAGATTCCCATGAAGTTTGGAGACGATCCGATCAAAGTTACTCAAAAAATAACGATTTCAACATTTGACCTTGGGGTCAATAATTTTCGACCTCCAGCGCTAACCATGAAGGTCAAGGCCGATCGCCACCAAAAACTAATCAGCTGAGCGCCGGACCATATACTAGATTCCCATGAAGTTTGGAGACGATCCGATCAAAGTTACTCAAAAAATAAGGGTTTCGTCGACCTCCATGATTGACCACAAAGTGACCTTGACCTTTGACCTTGACCTTCAAAATTTTGGGTGCTGAAGGGTATCTCTATAGGACTCTGATATGCGAAGTTACAGGAGTTTCCAATAATAACTGTGGTCTACAGAGTGATCTAAACGTGGAAAAAAAATGATTAACCACAAACAAAAAAACAAAAAAATAAACCTATGTCACCCACAGGGTGAACCGTATCTTGCCAAAATGTGAACATGAGTGACTTGCTTCAGGTCACACTGAGGTGAACAGAACTGCTATCCACTAGAAGCGACTCTTTGAGGAATGTCTGCCCACGAGATATTGAAAGATTTTGATGAGAACTGAGGAAATAATTTTTTCATGAAAATTCCGTTTTTTCGTCATGACGTCATCAAATGACGTCATAGCGTCAAACTGTTTACAGATCTGGGAAGCACTCATCAAGGGCATTCATATGAGGTATTACTCGATATGGTACCTACGATTTCAAAATTTGACCTTGGGGTCAATAATTTTCGACCTCCAGCGCTAACCATGAAGGTCAAGGCCGATCGCCACCAAAAACTAATCAGCTGAGCGCCGGACCATATACTAGATTCCCATGAAGTTTGGAGACGATCCGATCAAAGTTACTCAAAAAATAACGATTTCAACATTTGACCTTGGGGTCAATAATTTTCGACCTCCAGCGCTAACCATGAAGGTCAAGGCCGATCGCCACCAAAAACTAATCAGCTGAGCGCCGGACCATATACTAGATTCCCATGAAGTTTGGAGACGATCCGATCAAAGTTACTCAAAAAATAAGGGTTTCGTCGACCTCCATGATTGACCACAAAGTGACCTTGACCTTTGACCTTGACCTTCAAAATTTTGTGTGCTGAAGGGTATCTCTATAGGACTCTGATTTGCGAAGTTACAGGAGTTTCCAATAATAACTGTGGTCTACAGAGTGATCTGAAGGTCAAGGTCAAAGGTCAAGGTCGACCTCCAGCGCTAACCATGAAGGTCAAGGCCGATCGCCACAAAAAACTAATCAACTGAGCGCCGGACCATATACTAGATTCCCATGAAGTTTGGAGACGATCCGATCAAAGTTACTCAAAAAATAACGATTTCAACATTTGACCTTGGGGTCAATAATTTTCGACCTCCAGCGCTAACCATGAAGGTCAAGGCCGATCGCCACCAAAAACTAATCAGCTGAGCGCCGGACCATATACTAGATTCCCATGAAGTTTGGAGACGATCCGATCAAAGTTACTCAAAAAATAAGGGTTTCGTCGACCTCCATGATTGACCACAAAGTGACCTTGACCTTTGACCTTGACCTTCAAAATTTTGGGTGCTGAAGGGTATCTCTATAGGACTCTGATAAGCGAAGTTACAGGAGTTTCCAATAATAACTGTGGTCTACAGAGTGATCTAAACGTGGAAAAAAAATGATTAACCACAAACAAAAAAACAAAAAAAAAAACAAACAAAAAAACAAACATACAAGCTGACTAATACATCTAGCAAAAACTTCGTTTTGGCAAGATAAAAAACAAACAAAAAAACAAACATACAAGCTGACTAATACATCTTGCAAAAACTTCGTTTTGGCAAGATAAAAAACAAACAAACAAACAAATAAAACATCACCCACAGGGTGAACCGTATCTTGCCAGGGTTTCGTTGACCTCCATGATTGACCGCAAAGTGACCTTGACCTTTGACCTTGACCTTAATAATTTCGTATCGTGAATAGTATGTCTTCATGACCAACGCACATGAAATATTGAAAGATTTTGATGAGAACTGAGGAAATAATTTTTTCATGAAAATTCCGTTTTTTCGTCATGACGTCATCAAATGACGTCATAGCGTCAAACTGTTTACAGATCTGGGAAGCACTCATCAAGGGCATTCATATGAGGTATTACTCGATATGGTACCTACGATTTCAAAATTTGACCTTGGGGTCAATAATTTTCGACCTCCAGCGCTAACCATGAAGGTCAAGGCCGATCGCCACCAAAAACTAATCAGCTGAGCGCCGGACCATATACTAGATTCCCATGAAGTTTGGAGACGATCCGATCAAAGTTACTCAAAAAATAAGGATTTCAACATTTGACCTTGGGGTCAATAATTTTCGACCTCCAGCGCTAACCATGAAGGTCAAGGCCGATCGCCACCAAAAACTAATCAGCTGAGCGCCGGACCATATACTAGATTCCCATGAAGTTTGGAGACGATCCGATCAAAGTTACTCAAAAAATAAGGGTTTCGTCGACCTCCATGATTGACCACAAAGTGACCTTGACCTTTGACCTTGACCTTCAAAATTTTGTGTGCTGAAGGGTATCTCTATAGGACTCTGATATGCGAAGTTACATGCGAAGATATGCGAAGATATGGTACCTACGATTTCAACATTTGACCTTGGGGTCAATAATTTTCGACCTCCAGCGCTAACCATGAAGGTCAAGGCCGATCGCCACCAAAAACTAATCAGCTGAGCGCCGGACCATATACTAGATTCCCATGAAGTTTGGAGACGATCCGATCAAAGTTACTCAAAAGATAAGGGTTTCAACATTTGACCTTGGGGTCAATAATTTTCGACCTCCAGCGCTAACCATGAAGGTCAAGGCCGATCGCCACCAAAAACTAATCAGCTGAGCGCCGGACCATATACTAGATTCCCATGAAGTTTGGAGACGATCCGATCAAAGTTACTCAAAAAATAAGGGTTTCGTCGACCTCCATGATTGACCACAAAGTGACCTTGACCTTTGACCTTGACCTTCAAAATTTTGTGTGCTGAAGGGTATCTCTATAGGACTCTGATATGCGAAGTTACAGGAGTTTCCAATAATAACTGTGGTCTACAGAGTGATCTAAACGTGGAAAAAAAATGATTAACCACAAACAAAAAAACAAACAAAAAATAAACCTATGTCACCCACAGGGTGAACCGTATCTTGCCAAAATGTGAACATGAGTGACTTGCTTCAGGTCACACTGAGGTGAACAGAACTGCTATCCACTAGAAGCGACTCTTTGAGGAATGTCTGCCCACGAGATATTGAAAGATTTTGATGAGAACTGAGGAAATAATTTTTTCATGAAAATTCCGTTTTTTCGTCATGACGTCATCAAATGACGTCATAGCGTCAAACTGTTTACAGATCTGGGAAGCACTCATCAAGGGCATTCATATGAGGTATTACTCGATATGGTACCTACGATTTCAAAATTTGACCTTGGGGTCAATAATTTTCGACCTCCAGCGCTAACCATGAAGGTCAAGGCCGATCGCCACCAAAAACTAATCAGCTGAGCGCCGGACCATATACTAGATTCCCATGAAGTTTGGAGACGATCCGATCAAAGTTACTCAAAAAATAACGATTTCAACATTTGACCTTGGGGTCAATAATTTTCGACCTCCAGCGCTAACCATGAAGGTCAAGGCCGATCGCCACCAAAAACTAATCAGCTGAGCGCCGGACCATATACTAGATTCCCATGAAGTTTGGAGACGATCCGATCAAAGTTACTCAAAAAATAAGGGTTTCGTCGACCTCCATGATTGACCACAAAGTGACCTTGACCTTTGACCTTGACCTTCAAAATTTTGTGTGCTGAAGGGTATCTCTATAGGACTCTGATATGCGAAGTTACAGGAGTTTCCAATAATAACTGTGGTCTACAGAGTGATCTGAAGGTCAAGGTCAAAGGTCAAGGTCGACCTCCAGCGCTAACCATGAAGGTCAAGGCCGATCGCCACAAAAAACTAATCAGCTGAGCGCCGGACCATATACTAGATTCCCATGAAGTTTGGAGACGATCCGATCAAAGTTACTCAAAAAATAACGATTTCAACATTTGACCTTGGGGTCAATAATTTTCGACCTCCAGCGCTAACCATGAAGGTCAAGGCCGATCGCCACCAAAAACTAATCAGCTGAGCGCCGGACCATATACTAGATTCCCATGAAGTTTGGAGACGATCCGATCAAAGTTACTCAAAAAATAAGGGTTTCGTCGACCTCCATGATTGACCACAAAGTGACCTTGACCTTTGACCTTGACCTTCAAAATTTTGGGTGCTGAAGGGTATCTCTATAGGACTCTGATATGCGAAGTTACAGGAGTTTCCAATAATAACTGTGGTCTACAGAGTGATCTAAACGTGGAAAAAAAATGATTAACCACAAACAAAAAAACAAAAAAAAAAACAAACAAAAAAACAAACATACAAGCTGACTAATACATCTTGCAAAAACTTCGTTTTGGCAAGATAACAAACATACAAGCTGACTGATACATCTTGCAAAAACTTCGTTTTGGCAAGATAATAAAAATCACCCACAGGGTGAACCGTATCTTGCCAAAATGTGAACATGAGTGACTTGCTTCAGGTCACACTGAGGTGAACAGAACTGCTATCCACTAGAAGCGACTCTTTGAGGAATGTCTGGAGCGGCTATCTCTAAAAGACTCTGATATGCGAACTTACAAGAGTTTCCAAAGGGAACTGTGCTCTACAGAGTGACCTAAACAATGCGAACTAAAGCAATACAATATACATGAAAAGTGCAGTTTTTTCGTCATAACGCCGTCAAATGACGTCACATTGTCAAACTAGTTATATGTTTGGAAAGCACTCAACAAGGGCTTCAATTTGAGGTACTACTCGATATGGTAACTGAAACTTGAAAATTTTACCTTTTGGTCAAAATTGAATGACCTTCAAAATGACCTTGAAGGTCAAGGCCGATCGACACCAAAAACTAATCAGCTGAGCGCCATACCACACCCTATATACCCACCAAGTTTGGAGATCATAAGATCAAAGTTACTCAAAAAATAAGGGTTTCGTAATTTGACCTTGGGGTCAATAATTTTCGACCTCCAGCGCTAACCATGAAGGTCAAGGCCGATCGCCACCAAAAACTAATCAGCTGAGCGCCGGACCATATACTAGATTCCCATGAAGTTTGGAGACGATCCGATCAAAGTTACTCAAAAAATAAGGGTTTCGTTGACCTCCATGATTGACCGCAAAGTGACCTTGACCTTTGACCTTGACCTTCAAAATTTTGTGTGCTGAAGGGTATCTCTATAGGACTCTGATATGCGAAGTTACAGGAGTTTCCAATAATAACTGTGGTCTACAGAGTGATCTAAACGTGAAAAAAAATGATTAACCACAAACAAAAAAATAAACATATGTCACCCACAGGGTGAACCGTATCTTGCCAATTTGTGTGCTAAAGGGTATCTCTAAAAGACTCTGATATGCGAACTTACAAGAGTTTCCAAAGGGAACTGTGCTCTACAGAGTGACCTAAACAATGCGAACTAAAGCAATACAATATACATGAAAAGTGCAGTTTTTTCGTCATAACGCCGTCAAATGACGTCACATTGTCAAACTAGTTATATGTTTGGAAAGCACTCAACAAGGGCTTCAATTTGAGGTACTACTCGATATGGTAACTGAAACTTGAAAATTTTACCTTTTGGTCAAAATTGAATGACCTTCAAAATGACCTTGAAGGTCAAGGCCGATCGACACCAAAAACTAATCAACTGAGCGCCATACCACACCCTATATACCCACCAAGATTGGAGATCATAAGATCAAAGTTACTCAAAAAATAAGGGTTTCGTAATTTGACCTTGGGGTCAATAATTTTCGACCTCCAGCGCTAACCATGAAGGTCAAGGCCGATCGCCACCAAAAACTAATCAGCTGAGCGCCGGACCATATATTAGATTCCCATGAAGTTTGGAGACGATCCGATCAAAGTTACTCAAAAAATAAGGGTTTCGTTGACCTCCATGATTGACCGCAAAGTGACCTTGACCTTTGACCTTGACCTTCAAAATTTTGTACGCTGAAGGGTATCTCTATAGGACTCTGATATGCGAAGTTACAGGAGTTTCCAATAATAACTGTGGTCTACAGAGTGATCTAAACGTGAAAAAAAAATGATTAACCACAAACAAAAAAACAAACAAAAAAACAAATAAACATATGTCACCCACAGGGTGAACCGTATCTTGCCAAGTGACCTTGACCTTTGACCTTGACCTTCATAATTTTGTGTGCTAAAGGGTATCTCTAAAAGACTCTGATATGCGAACTTACAAGAGTTTCCAAACGGAACTGTGCTCTACAGAGTGACCTAAACAATGCGAACTAAAGCAATACAATATACATGAAAAGTGCAGTTTTTTCGTCATAACGCCGTCAAATGACGTCACATTGTCAAACTAGTTATATGTTTGGAAAGCACTCAACAAGGGCTTCAATTTGAGGTACTACTCGATATGGTAACTGAAACTTGAAAATTTTACCTTTTGGTCAAAATTGAATGACCTTCAAAATGACCTTGAAGGTCAAGGCCGATCGACACCAAAAACTAATCAACTGAGCGCCATACCACACCCTATATACCCACCAAGTTTGGAGATCATAAGATCAAAGTTACTCAAAAAATAAGGGTTTCGTAATTTGACCTTGGGGTCAATAATTTTCGACCTCCAGCGCTAACCATGAAGGTCAAGGCCGATCGCCACCAAAAACTAATCAGCTGAGCGCCGGACCATATACTAGATTCCCATGAAGTTTGGAGACGATCCGATCAAAGTTACTCAAAAAATTAGTGTTTCGTCGACCTCCATGATTGACCACAAAGTGACCTTGACCTTTGACCTTGACCTTCAAAATTTTGTGTGCTGAAGGGTATCTCTATAGGACTCTGATCTGCGAAGTTACAGGAGTTTCCAATAATAACTGTGGTCTACAGAGTGATCTAAACGTGAAAAAAAAATGATTAACCACAAACAAAAAAACAAACAAAAAAATAAACATATGTCACCCACAGGGTGAACCGTATCTTGCCAATTTGTGTGCTAAAGGGTATCTCTAAAAGACTCTGATATGCGAACTTACAAGAGTTTCCAAAGGGAACTGTGCTCTACAGAGTGACCTAAACAATGCGAACTAAAGCAATACAATATACATGAAAAGTGCAGTTTTTTCGTCATAACGCCGTCAAATGACGTCACATTGTCAAACTAGTTATATGTTTGGAAAGCACTCAACAAGGGCTTCAATTTGAGGTACTACTCGATATGGTAACTGAAACTTGAAAATTTTACCTTTTGGTCAAAATTGAATGACCTTCAAAATTACCTTGAAGGTCAAGGCCGATCGACACCAAAAACTAATCAACTGAGCGCCATACCACACCCTATATACCCACCAAGTTTGGAGATCATAAGATCAAAGTTACTCAAAAAATAAGGGTTTCGTAATTTGACCTTGGGGTCAATAATTTTCGACCTCCAGCGCTAACCATGAAGGTCAAGGCCGATCGCCACCAAAAACTAATCAGCTGAGCGCCGGACCATATACTAGATTCCCATGAAGTTTGGAGACGATCCGATCAAAGTTACTCAAAAAATAAGGGTTTCGTTGACCTCCATGATTGACCGCAAAGTGACCTTGACCTTTGACCTTGACCTTCAAAATTTTGTGTGCTGAAGGGTATCTCTATAGGACTCTGATACGCGAAGTTACAGGAGTTTCCAATAATAACTGTGGTCTACAGAGTGATCTAAACGTGAAAAAAAAATGATTAACCACAAACAAAAAAACAAACAAAAAAACAAACAAACAAACAAACAAACATACAAGCTGACTGATACATCTTGCAAAAACTTCGTTTTGGCAAGATAATAAAAATCACCCACAGGGTGAACCGTATCTTGCCAAAATGTGAACATGAGTGACTTGCTTCAGGTCACACTGAGGTGAACAGAACTGCTATCCACTAGAAGCGACTCTTTGAGGAATGTCTGGAGCGGCTATCTCTAAAAGACTCTGATATGCGAACTTACAAGAGTTTCCAAAGGGAACTGTGCTCTACAGAGTGACCTAAACAATGCGAACTAAAGCAATACAATATACATGAAAAGTGCAGTTTTTTCGTCATAACGCCGTCAAATGACGTCACATTGTCAAACTAGTTATATGTTTGGAAAGCACTCAACAAGGGCTTCAATTTGAGGTACTACTCGATATGGTAACTGAAACTTGAAAATTTTACCTTTTGGTCAAAATTGAATGACCTTCAAAATGACCTTGAAGGTCAAGGCCGATCGACACCAAAAACTAATCAGCTGAGCGCCATACCACACCCTATATACCTCCCAAGTTTGGAGATCATAAGATCAAAGTTACTCAAAAAATAAGGGTTTCGTAATTTGACCTTGGGGTCAATAATTTTCGACCTCCAGCGCTAACCATGAAGGTCAAGGCCGATCGCCACCAAAAACTAATCAGCTGAGCGCCGGACCATATACTAGATTCCCATGAAGTTTGGAGACGATCCGATCAAAGTTACTCAAAAAATAAGGGTTTCGTTGACCTCCATGATTGACCGCAAAGTGACCTTGACCTTTGACCTTGACCTTCAAAATTTTGTGTGCTGAAGGGTATCTCTATAGGACTCTGATATGCGAAGTTACAGGAGTTTCCAATAATAACTGTGGTCTACAGAGTGATCTAAACGTGAAAAAAAAATGATTAACCACAAACAAAAAAATAAACATATGTCACCCACAGGGTGAACCGTATCTTGCCAATTTGTGTGCTAAAGGGTATCTCTAAAAGACTCTGATATGCGAACTTACAAGAGTTTCCAAAGGGAACTGTGCTCTACAGAGTGACCTAAACAATGCGAACTAAAGCAATACAATATACATGAAAAGTGCCGTTTTTTCGTCATAACGCCGTCAAATGACGTCACATTGTCAAACTAGTTATATGTTTGGAAAGCACTCAACAAGGGCTTCAATTTGAGGTACTACTCGATATGGTAACTGAAACTTGAAAATTTTACCTTTTGGTCAAAATTGAATGACCTTCAAAATGACCTTGAAGGTCAAGGCCGATCGACACCAAAAACTAATCAACTGAGCGCCATACCACACCCTATATACCCACCAAGATTGGAGATCATAAGATCAAAGTTACTCAAAAAATAAGGGTTTCGTAATTTGACCTTGGGGTCAATAATTTTCGACCTCCAGCGCTAACCATGAAGGTCAAGGCCGATCGCCACCAAAAACTAATCAGCTGAGCGCCGGACCATATACTAGATTCCCATGAAGTTTGGAGACGATCCGATCAAAGTTACTCAAAAAATAAGGGTTTCGTCGACCTCCATGATTGACCGCAAAGTGACCTTGACCTTTGACCTTGACCTTCAAAATTTTGTGTGCTGAAGGGTATCTCTATAGGACTCTGATATGCGAAGTTACAGGAGTTTCCAATAATAACTGTGGTCTACAGAGTGATCTAAACGTGAAAAAAAAATGATTAACCACAAACAAAAAAATAAACATATGTCACCCACAGGGTGAACCGTATCTTGCCAATTTGTGTGCTAAAGGGTATCTCTAAAAGACTCTGATATGCGAACTTACAAGAGTTTCCAAAGGGAACTGTGCTCTACAGAGTGACCTAAACAATGCGAACTAAAGCAATACAATATACATGAAAAGTGCAGTTTTTTCGTCATAACGCCGTCAAATGACGTCACATTGTCAAACTAGTTATATGTTTGGAAAGCACTCAACAAGGGCTTCAATTTGAGGTACTACTCGATATGGTAACTGAAACTTGAAAATTTTACCTTTTGGTCAAAATTGAATGACCTTCAAAATGACCTTGAAGGTCAAGGCCGATCGACACCAAAAACTAATCAACTGAGCGCCATACCACACCCTATATACCCACCAAGATTGGAGATCATAAGATCAAAGTTACTCAAAAAATAAGGGTTTCGTAATTTGACCTTGGGGTCAATAATTTTCGACCTCCAGCGCTAACCATGAAGGTCAAGGCCGATCGCCACCAAAAACTAATCAGCTGAGCGCCGGACCATATATTAGATTCCCATGAAGTTTGGAGACGATCCGATCAAAGTTACTCAAAAAATAAGGGTTTCGTTGACCTCCATGATTGACCGCAAAGTGACCTTGACCTTTGACCTTGACCTTCAAAATTTTGTATGCTGAAGGGTATCTCTATAGGACTCTGATATGCGAAGTTACAGGAGTTTCCAATAATAACTGTGGTCTACAGAGTGATCTAAACGTGAAAAAAAAATGATTAACCACAAACAAAAAAACAAACAAAAAAACAAATAAACATATGTCACCCACAGGGTGAACCGTATCTTGCCAAGTGACCTTGACCTTTGACCTTGACCTTCATAATTTTGTGTGCTAAAGGGTATCTCTAAAAGACTCTGATATGCGAACTTACAAGAGTTTCCAAACGGAACTGTGCTCTACAGAGTGACCTAAACAATGCGAACTAAAGCAATACAATATACATGAAAAGTGCAGTTTTTTCGTCATAACGCCGTCAAATGACGTCACATTGTCAAACTAGTTATATGTTTGGAAAGCACTCAACAAGGGCTTCAATTTGAGGTACTACTCGATATGGTAACTGAAACTTGAAAATTTTACCTTTTGGTCAAAATTGAATGACCTTCAAAATGACCTTGAAGGTCAAGGCCGATCGACACCAAAAACTAATCAACTGAGCGCCATACCACACCCTATATACCCACCAAGTTTGGAGATCATAAGATCAAAGTTACTCAAAAAATAAGGGTTTCGTAATTTGACCTTGGGGTCAATAATTTTCGACCTCCAGCGCTAACCATGAAGGTCAAGGCCGATCGCCACCAAAAACTAATCAGCTGAGCGCCGGACCATATACTAGATTCCCATGAAGTTTGGAGACGATCCGATCAAAGTTACTCAAAAAATTAGTGTTTCGTCGACCTCCATGATTGACCACAAAGTGACCTTGACCTTTGACCTTGACCTTCAAAATTTTGTGTGCTGAAGGGTATCTCTATAGGACTCTGATCTGCGAAGTTACAGGAGTTTCCAATAATAACTGTGGTCTACAGAGTGATCTAAACGTGAAAAAAAAATGATTAACCACAAACAAAAAAACAAACAAAAAAATAAACATATGTCACCCACAGGGTGAACCGTATCTTGCCAATTTGTGTGCTAAAGGGTATCTCTAAAAGACTCTGATATGCGAACTTACAAGAGTTTCCAAAGGGAACTGTGCTCTACAGAGTGACCTAAACAATGCGAACTAAAGCAATACAATATACATGAAAAGTGCAGTTTTTTCGTCATAACGCCGTCAAATGACGTCACATTGTCAAACTAGTTATATGTTTGGAAAGCACTCAACAAGGGCTTCAATTTGAGGTACTACTCGATATGGTAACTGAAACTTGAAAATTTTACCTTTTGGTCAAAATTGAATGACCTTCAAAATTACCTTGAAGGTCAAGGCCGATCGACACCAAAAACTAATCAACTGAGCGCCATACCACACCCTATATACCCACCAAGTTTGGAGATCATAAGATCAAAGTTACTCAAAAAATAAGGGTTTCGTAATTTGACCTTGGGGTCAATAATTTTCGACCTCCAGCGCTAACCATGAAGGTCAAGGCCGATCGCCACCAAAAACTAATCAGCTGAGCGCCGGACCATATACTAGATTCCCATGAAGTTTGGAGACGATCCGATCAAAGTTACTCAAAAAATAAGGGTTTCGTTGACCTCCATGATTGACCGCAAAGTGACCTTGACCTTTGACCTTGACCTTCAAAATTTTGTGTGCTGAAGGGTATCTCTATAGGACTCTGATACGCGAAGTTACAGGAGTTTCCAATAATAACTGTGGTCTACAGAGTGATCTAAACGTGAAAAAAAAATGATTAACCACAAACAAAAAAACAAACAAAAAAACAAACAAACAAACAAACAAACATACAAGCTGACTGATACATCTTGCAAAAACTTCGTTTTGGCAAGATAATAAAAATCACCCACAGGGTGAACCGTATCTTGCCAAAATGTGAACATGAGTGACTTGCTTCAGGTCACACTGAGGTGAACAGAACTGCTATCCACTAGAAGCGACTCTTTGAGGAATGTCTGGAGCGGCTATCTCTAAAAGACTCTGATATGCGAACTTACAAGAGTTTCCAAAGGGAACTGTGCTCTACAGAGTGACCTAAACAATGCGAACTAAAGCAATACAATATACATGAAAAGTGCAGTTTTTTCGTCATAACGCCGTCAAATGACGTCACATTGTCAAACTAGTTATATGTTTGGAAAGCACTCAACAAGGGCTTCAATTTGAGGTACTACTCGATATGGTAACTGAAACTTGAAAATTTTACCTTTTGGTCAAAATTGAATGACCTTCAAAATGACCTTGAAGGTCAAGGCCGATCGACACCAAAAACTAATCAGCTGAGCGCCATACCACACCCTATATACCCACCAAGTTTGGAGATCATAAGATCAAAGTTACTCAAAAAATAAGGGTTTCGTAATTTGACCTTGGGGTCAATAATTTTCGACCTCCAGCGCTAACCATGAAGGTCAAGGCCGATCGCCACCAAAAACTAATCAGCTGAGCGCCGGACCATATACTAGATTCCCATGAAGTTTGGAGACGATCCGATCAAAGTTACTCAAAAAATAAGGGTTTCGTTGACCTCCATGATTGACCGCAAAGTGACCTTGACCTTTGACCTTGACCTTCAAAATTTTGTGTGCTGAAGGGTATCTCTATAGGACTCTGATATGCGAAGTTACAGGAGTTTCCAATAATAACTGTGGTCTACAGAGTGATCTAAACGTGAAAAAAAAATGATTAACCACAAACAAAAAAATAAACATATGTCACCCACAGGGTGAACCGTATCTTGCCAATTTGTGTGCTAAAGGGTATCTCTAAAAGACTCTGATATGCGAACTTACAAGAGTTTCCAAAGGGAACTGTGCTCTACAGAGTGACCTAAACAATGCGAACTAAAGCAATACAATATACATGAAAAGTGCAGTTTTTTCGTCATAACGCCGTCAAATGACGTCACATTGTCAAACTAGTTATATGTTTGGAAAGCACTCAACAAGGGCTTCAATTTGAGGTACTACTCGATATGGTAACTGAAACTTGAAAATTTTACCTTTTGGTCAAAATTGAATGACCTTCAAAATGACCTTGAAGGTCAAGGCCGATCGACACCAAAAACTAATCAACTGAGCGCCATACCACACCCTATATACCCACCAAGATTGGAGATCATAAGATCAAAGTTACTCAAAAAATAAGGGTTTCGTAATTTGACCTTGGGGTCAATAATTTTCGACCTCCAGCGCTAACCATGAAGGTCAAGGCCGATCGCCACCAAAAACTAATCAGCTGAGCGCCGGACCATATATTAGATTCCCATGAAGTTTGGAGACGATCCGATCAAAGTTACTCAAAAAATAAGGGTTTCGTTGACCTCCATGATTGACCGCAAAGTGACCTTGACCTTTGACCTTGACCTTCAAAATTTTGTATGCTGAAGGGTATCTCTATAGGACTCTGATATGCGAAGTTACAGGAGTTTCCAATAATAACTGTGGTCTACAGAGTGATCTAAACGTGAAAAAAAAATGATTAACCACAAACAAAAAAACAAACAAAAAAACAAATAAACATATGTCACCCACAGGGTGAACCGTATCTTGCCAAGTGACCTTGACCTTTGACCTTGACCTTCATAATTTTGTGTGCTAAAGGGTATCTCTAAAAGACTCTGATATGCGAACTTACAAGAGTTTCCAAACGGAACTGTGCTCTACAGAGTGACCTAAACAATGCGAACTAAAGCAATACAATATACATGAAAAGTGCAGTTTTTTCGTCATAACGCCGTCAAATGACGTCACATTGTCAAACTAGTTATATGTTTGGAAAGCACTCAACAAGGGCTTCAATTTGAGGTACTACTCGATATGGTAACTGAAACTTGAAAATTTTACCTTTTGGTCAAAATTGAATGACCTTCAAAATGACCTTGAAGGTCAAGGCCGATCGACACCAAAAACTAATCAGCTGAGCGCCATACCACACCCTATATACCCACCAAGTTTGGAGATCATAAGATCAAAGTTACTCAAAAAATAAGGGTTTCGTTGACCTCCATGATTGACCCAATTGAATGACCTTCAAAATGACCTTGAAGGTCAAGGCCGATCGACACCAAAAACTAATCAGCTGAGCGCCATACCACACCCTATATACCCACCAAGTTTGGAGATCATAAGATCAAAGTTACTCAAAAAATAAGGGTTTCGTTGACCTCCATGATTGACCGCAAAGTGACCTTGACCTTTGACCTTGACCTTCAAAATTTTGTGTGCTGAAGGGTATCTCTATAGGACTCTGATATGCGAAGTTACAGGAGTTTCCAATAATAACTGTGGTCTACAGAGTGATCTAAACGTGAAAAAAAAATGATTAACCACAAACAAAAAAACAAACAAACAAACAAACATACAAGCTGACTGATACATCTAGCAAAAACTTCGTTTTGGCAAGATAACAAACAAACAAATGAACATATGTCACCCACAGGGTGAACCGTATCTTGCCATTTGACCTTGACCTTAATAATTTCGTATGGTGAATAGTATGTCTTCATGACCAACGCACATGAAATATTGAAAGATTTTGATGAGAACTGAGGAAATAATTTTTTCATGCAAATTCCGTTTTTTCGTCATGACGTCATCAAATGACGTCATAGCGTCAAACTGTTTACAGATCTGGGAAGCACTCATCAAGGGCATTCATATGAGGTATTACTCGATATGGTACCTACGATTTCAAAATTTGACCTTGGGGTCAATAATTTTCGACCTCCAGCGCTAACCATGAAGGTCAAGGCCGATCGCCACCAAAAACTAATCAGCTGAGCGCCGGACCATATACTAGATTCCCATGAAGTTTGGAGACGATCCGATCAAAGTTACTCAAAAAATAAGGGTTTCGTTGACCTCCATGATTGACCACAAAGTGACCTTGACCTTTGACCTTGACCTTCAAAATTTTGTGTGCTGAAGGGTATCTCTATAGGACTCTGATAGGCGAAGTTACAGGAGTTTCCAATAATAACTGTGGTCTACAGAGTGATCTAAACATGAAAAAAAAATGATTAACCACAAACAAAAAAACAAATAAAAATCACCCACAGGGTGAACCGTATCTTGCCAAAATGTGAAAATTCCGTTTTTTCGTCATGACGTCATCAAATGACGTCATAGCGTCAAACTGTTTACAGATCTGGGAAGCACTCATCAAGGGCATTCATATGAGGTATTACTAGATATGGTACCTACGATTTCAAAATTTGACCTTGGGGTCAATAATTTTCGACCTCCAGCGCTAACCATGAAGGTCAAGGCCGATCGCCACCAAAAACTAATCAGCTGAGCGCCGGACCATATACTAGATTCCCATGAAGTTTGGAGACGATCCGATCAAAGTTACTCAAAAAATAAGGGTTTCGTTGACCTCCATGATTGACCGCAAAGTGACCTTGACCTTTGACCTTGACCTTCAAAATTTTGTGTGCTGAAGGGTATCTCTATATGACTCTGATATGCGAAGTTACAGGAGTTTCCAATAATAACTGTGGTCTACAGAGTGATCTAAACGTGAAAAAAAAATGATTAACCACAAACAAAAAAACAAATGAAAATTCCGTTTTTTCTTCATGACGTCATCAAATGACGTCATAGCGTCAAACTGTTTACAGATCTGGGAAGCACTCATCAAGGGCATTCATATGAGGTATTACTCGATATGGTACCTACGATTTCAAAATTTGACCTTGGGGTCAATAATTTTCGACCTCCAGCGCTAACCATGAAGGTCAAGGCCGATCGCCACCAAAAACTAATCAGCTGAGCGCCGGACCATATACTAGATTCCCATGAAGTTTGGAGACGATCCGATCAAAGTTACTCAAAAAATAAGGGTTTCGTTGACCTCCATGATTGACCGCAAAGTGACCTTGACCTTTGACCTTGACCTTCAAAATTTTGTGTGCTGAAGGGTATCTCTATAGGACTCTGATATGCGAAGTTACAGGAGTTTCCAATAATAACTGTGGTCTACAGAGTGATCTAAACGTGAAAAAAAAATGATTAACCACAAACAAAAAAACAAACAGACAAACAGACAAACAGACAAACAGACAAACATACAAGCTGACTAATACATCTTGCAAAAACTTCGTTTTGGCAAGATAACAAAGAACATATGTCACCCACAGGGTGAACCGTATCTTGCCAAAATGTGAAAATTCCGTTTTTTCGTCATGACGTCATCAAATGACGTCATAGCGTCAAACTTTTTACAGATCTGGGAAGCACTCATCAAGGGCATTCATATGAGGTATTACTCGATATGGTACCTACGATTTCAAAATTTGACCTTGGGGTCAATAATTTTCGACCTCCAGCGCTAACCATGAAGGTCAAGGCCGATCGCCACCAAAAACTAATCAGCTGAGCGCCGGACCATATACTAGATTCCCATGAAGTTTGGAGACGATCCGATCAAAGGTACTCAAAAAATAAGGGTTTCGTTGACCTCCATGATTGACTGCAAAGTGACCTTGACCTTTGACCTTGACCTTCAAAATTTTGTGTGCTGAAGGGTATCTCTATAGGACTCTGATATGCGAAGTTACAGGAGTTTCCAATAATAACTGTGGTCTACAGAGTGATCTAAACGTGAAAAAAAAAAGATTAACCACAAACAAAAAAACAAACAAAAAAACAAACAAACAAACAAACAAACATACAAGCTGACTGATACATTCTTGCAAAAACTTCGTTTTGGCAAGATAATGAACATATGTCACCCACAGGGTGAACCGTATCTTGCCATTTGACCTTGACCTTAATAATTTCGTATGGTGAATAGTATGTCTTCATGACCAACGCACATGAAATATTGAAAGATTTTGATGAGAACTGAGGAAATAATTTTTTCATGAAAATTCCGTTTTTTCGTCATGACGTCATCAAATGACGTCATAGCGTCAAACTGTTTACAGATCTGGGAAGCACTCATCAAGGGCATTCATATGAGGTATTACTCGATATGGTACCTACGATTTCAAAATTTGACCTTGGGGTCAATAATTTTCGACCTCCAGCGCTAACCATGAAGGTCAAGGCCGATCGCCACCAAAAACTAATCAGCTGAGCGCCGGACCATATACTAGATTCCCATGAAGTTTGGAGACGATCCGATCAAAGTTACTCAAAAAATAAGGGTTTCGTTGACCTCCATGATTGACCACAAAGTGACCTTGACCTTTGACCTTGACCTTCAAAATTTTGTGTGCTGAAGGGTATCTCTATAGGACTCTGATATGCGAAGTTACAGGAGTTTCCAATAATAACTGTGGTCTACAGAGTGATCTAAACGTGAAAAAAAAATGATTAACCACAAACAAAAAAACAAACAAACAGACAAACAGACAAACATACAAGCTGACTAATACATCTTGCAAAAACTTCGTTTTGGCAAGATAACAAACAGACAAACATACAAGCTGACTAATACATCTTGCAAAAACTTCGTTTTGGCAAGATAACAATGCGAACTAAAGCAATACAATATACATGAAAAGTGCAGTTTTTTCGTCATAACGCCGTCAAATGACGTCACATTGTCAAACTAGTTATATGTTTGGAAAGCACTCAACAAGGGCTTCAATTTGAGGTACTACTCGATATGGTAACTGAAACTTGAAAATTTTACCTTTTGGTCAAAATTGAATGACCTTCAAAATGACCTTGAAGGTCAAGGCCGATCGACACCAAAAACTAATCAGCTGAGCGCCATACCACACCCTATATACCCACCAAGTTTGGAGATCATAAGATCAAAGTTACTCAAATAATAAGGGTTTCGTTGACTTCCATGATTGACCGCAAAGTGACCTTGACCTTTGACCTTGACCTTAATAATTTCGTATGGTGAATAGTATGTCTTCATGACCAACGCACATGAAATATTGAAAGATTTTGATGAGAACTGAGGAAATAATTTTTTCATGAAAATTCCGTTTTTTCGTCATGACGTCATCAAATGACGTCATAGCGTCAAACTGTTTACAGATCTGGGAAGCACTCATCAAGGGCATTCATATGAGGTATTACTCGATATGGTACCTACGATTTCAAAATTTGACCTTGGGGTCAATAATTTTCGACCTCCAGCGCTAACCATGAAGGTCAAGGCCGATCGCCACCAAAAACTAATCAGCTGAGCGCCGGACCATATACTAGATTCCCATGGAGTTTGGAGACGATCCGATCAAAGTTACTCAAAAAATAAGGGTTTCGTTGACCTCCATGATTGACCACAAAGTGACCTTGACCTTTGACCTTGACCTTCAAACTTTTGTGTGCTGAAGGGTATCTCTATAGGACTCTGATATGCGAAGTTACAGGAGTTTCCAATAATAACTGTGGTCTACAGAGTGATCTAAACGTGAAAAAAAAATGATTAACCACAAACAAAAAAACAAATGAAAATTCCGTTTTTTCGTCATGACGTCATCAAATGACGTCATAGCGTCAAACTGTTTACAGATCTGGGAAGCACTCATCAAGGGCATTCATATGAGGTATTACTCGATATGGTACCTACGATTTCAAAATTTGACCTTGGGGTCAATAATTTTCGACCTCCAGCGCTAACCATGAAGGTCAAGGCCGATCGCCACCAAAAACTAATCAGCTGAGCGCCGGACCATATACTAGATTCCCATGAAGTTTGGAGACGATCCGATCAAAGTTACTCAAAAAATAAGGGTTTCGTTGACCTCCATGATTGACCGCAAAGTGACCTTGACCTTTGACCTTGACCTTCAAAATTTTGTGTGCTGAAGGGTATCTCTATAGGACTCTGATATGCGAAGTTACAGGAGTTTCCAATAATAACTGTGGTCTACAGAGTGATCTAAACGTGAAAAAAAAATGATTAACCACAAACAAAAAAACAAACAGACAAACAGACAAACAGACAAACAGACAAACATACAAGCTGACTAATACATCTTGCAAAAACTTCGTTTTGGCAAGATAACAAAGAACATATGTCACCCACAGGGTGAACCGTATTTTGCCAAAATGTGAAAATTGCCGTTTTTTCGTCATGACGTCATCAAATGACGTCATAGCGTCAAACTGTTTACAGATCTGGGAAGCACTCATCAAGGGCATTCATATGAGGTATTACTCGATATGGTACCTACGATTTCAAAATTTGACCTTGGGGTCAATAATTTTCGACCTCCAGCGCTAACCATGAAGGTCAAGGCCGATCGCCACCAAAAACTAATCAGCTGAGCGCCGGACCATATACTAGATTCCCATGAAGTTTGGAGACGATCCGATCAAAGTTACTCAAAAAATAAGGGTTTCGTTGACCTCCATGATTGACTGCAAAGTGACCTTGACCTTTGACCTTGACCTTCAAAATTTTGTGTGCTGAAGGGTATCTCTATAGGACTCTGATATGCGAAGTTACAGGAGTTTCCAATAATAACTGTGGTCTACAGAGTGATCTAAACGTGAAAAAAAAATGATTAACCACAAACAAAAAAACAAACAAAAAAACAAACAAACAAACAAACAAACATACAAGCTGACTGATACATCTTGCAAAAACTTCGTTTTGGCAAGATAATGAACATATGTCACCCACAGGGTGAACCGTATCTTGCCATTTGACCTTGACCTTAATAATTTCGTATGGTGAATAGTATGTCTTCATGACCAACGCACATGAAATATTGAAAGATTTTGATGAGAACTGAGGAAATAATTTTTTCATGAAAATTCCGTTTTTTCGTCATGACGTCATCAAATGACGTCATAGCGTCAAACTGTTTACAGATCTGGGAAGCACTCATCAAGGGCATTCATATGAGGTATTACTCGATATGGTACCTACGATTTCAAAATTTGACCTTGGGGTCAATAATTTTCGACCTCCAGCGCTAACCATGAAGGTCAAGGCCGATCGCCACCAAAAACTAATCAGCTGAGCGCCGGACCATATACTAGATTCCCATGAAGTTTGGAGACGATCCGATCAAAGTTACTCAAAAAATAAGGGTTTCGTTGACCTCCATGATTGACCACAAAGTGACCTTGACCTTTGACCTTGACCTTCAAAATTTTGTGTGCTGAAGGGTATCTCTATAGGACTCTGATATGCGAAGTTACAGGAGTTTCCAATAATAACTGTGGTCTACAGAGTGATCTAAACGTGAAAAAAAAATGATTAACCACAAACAAAAAAACAAACAAACAGACAAACAGACAAACATACAAGCTGACTAATACATCTTGCAAAAACTTCGTTTTGGCAAGATAACAAACAGACAAACATACAAGCTGACTAATACATGTTGCAAAAACTTCGTTTTGGCAAGATAACAATGCGAACTAAAGCAATACAATATACATGAAAAGTGCAGTTTTTTCGTCATAACTCCGTCAAATGACGTCACATTGTCAAACTAGTTATATGTTTGGAAAGCACTCAACAAGGGCTTCAATTTGAGGTACTACTCGATATGGTAACTGAAACTTGAAAATTTTACCTTTTGGTCAAAATTGAATGACCTTCAAAATGACCTTGAAGGTCAAGGCCGATCGACACCAAAAACTAATCAGCTGAGCGCCATACCACACCCTATATACCCACCAAGTTTGGAGATCATAAGATCAAAGTTACTCAAAAAATAAGGGTTTCGTTGACCTCCATGATTGACCGCAAAGTGACCTTGACCTTTGACCTTGACCTTAATAATTTCGTATGGTGAATAGTATGTCTTCATGACCAACGCACATGAAATATTGAAAGATTTTGATGAGAACTGAGGAAATAATTTTTTCATGAAAATTCCGTTTTTTCATCATGACGTCATCAAATGACGTCATAGCGTCAAACTGTTTACAGATCTGGGAAGCACTCATCAAGGGCATTCATATGAGGTATTACTCGATATGGTACCTACGATTTCAAAATTTGACCTTGGGGTCAATAATTTTCGACCTCCAGCGCTAACCATGAAGGTCAAGGCCGATCGCCACCAAAAACTAATCAGCTGAGCGCCGGACCATATACTAGATTCCCATGAAGTTTGGAGACGATCCGATCAAAGTTACTCAAAAAATAAGGGTTTCGTTGACCTCCATGATTGACCGCAAAGTGACCTTGACCTTTGACCTTGACCTTCAAAATTTTGTATGCTGAAGGGTATCTCTATAGGACTCTGATATGCGAAGTTACAGGAGTTTCCAATAATAACTGTGGTCTACAGAGTGATCTAAACGTGAAAAAAAAATGATTAACCACAAACAAAAAAACAAACAAAAAAACAAATAAACATATGTCACCCACAGGGTGAACCGTATCTTGCCAAGTGACCTTGACCTTTGACCTTGACCTTCATAATTTTGTGTGCTAAAGGGTATCTCTAAAAGACTCTGATATGCGAACTTACAAGAGTTTCCAAACGGAACTGTGCTCTACAGAGTGACCTAAACAATGCGAACTAAAGCAATACAATATACATGAAAAGTGCAGTTTTTTCGTCATAACGCCGTCAAATGACGTCACATTGTCAAACTAGTTATATGTTTGGAAAGCACTCAACAAGGGCTTCAATTTGAGGTACTACTCGATATGGTAACTGAAACTTGAAAATTTTACCTTTTGGTCAAAATTGAATGACCTTCAAAATGACCTTGAAGGTCAAGGCCGATCGACACCAAAAACTAATCAACTGAGCGCCATACCACACCCTATATACCCACCAAGTTTGGAGATCATAAGATCAAAGTTACTCAAAAAATAAGGGTTTCGTAATTTGACCTTGGGGTCAATAATTTTCGACCTCCAGCGCTAACCATGAAGGTCAAGGCCGATCGCCACCAAAAACTAATCAGCTGAGCGCCGGACCATATACTAGATTCCCATGAAGTTTGGAGACGATCCGATCAAAGTTACTCAAAAAATTAGTGTTTCGTCGACCTCCATGATTGACCACAAAGTGACCTTGACCTTTGACCTTGACCTTCAAAATTTTGTGTGCTGAAGGGTATCTCTATAGGACTCTGATCTGCGAAGTTACAGGAGTTTCCAATAATAACTGTGGTCTACAGAGTGATCTAAACGTGAAAAAAAAATGATTAACCACAAACAAAAAAACAAACAAAAAAATAAACATATGTCACCCACAGGGTGAACCGTATCTTGCCAATTTGTGTGCTAAAGGGTATCTCTAAAAGACTCTGATATGCGAACTTACAAGAGTTTCCAAAGGGAACTGTGCTCTACAGAGTGACCTAAACAATGCGAACTAAAGCAATACAATATACATGAAAAGTGCAGTTTTTTCGTCATAACGCCGTCAAATGACGTCACATTGTCAAACTAGTTATATGTTTGGAAAGCACTCAACAAGGGCTTCAATTTGAGGTACTACTCGATATGGTAACTGAAACTTGAAAATTTTACCTTTTGGTCAAAATTGAATGACCTTCAAAATTACCTTGAAGGTCAAGGCCGATCGACACCAAAAACTAATCAACTGAGCGCCATACCACACCCTATATACCCACCAAGTTTGGAGATCATAAGATCAAAGTTACTCAAAAAATAAGGGTTTCGTAATTTGACCTTGGGGTCAATAATTTTCGACCTCCAGCGCTAACCATGAAGGTCAAGGCCGATCGCCACCAAAAACTAATCAGCTGAGCGCCGGACCATATACTAGATTCCCATGAAGTTTGGAGACGATCCGATCAAAGTTACTCAAAAAATAAGGGTTTCGTTGACCTCCATGATTGACCGCAAAGTGACCTTGACCTTTGACCTTGACCTTCAAAATTTTGTGTGCTGAAGGGTATCTCTATAGGACTCTGATACGCGAAGTTACAGGAGTTTCCAATAATAACTGTGGTCTACAGAGTGATCTAAACGTGAAAAAAAAATGATTAACCACAAACAAAAAAACAAACAAAAAAACAAACAAACAAACAAACAAACATACAAGCTGACTGATACATCTTGCAAAAACTTCGTTTTGGCAAGATAATAAAAATCACCCACAGGGTGAACCGTATCTTGCCAAAATGTGAACATGAGTGACTTGCTTCAGGTCACACTGAGGTGAACAGAACTGCTATCCACTAGAAGCGACTCTTTGAGGAATGTCTGGAGCGGCTATCTCTAAAAGACTCTGATATGCGAACTTACAAGAGTTTCCAAAGGGAACTGTGCTCTACAGAGTGACCTAAACAATGCGAACTAAAGCAATA
The DNA here is from genome assembly GCF_964187855.1 of Myxine glutinosa. NCBI lineage: Eukaryota > Metazoa > Chordata > Myxini > Myxiniformes > Myxinidae > Myxine > Myxine glutinosa. The sequence continues at coordinate 164,479,953 of NC_136263.1, forward strand.
CAATATACATGAAAAGTGCAGTTTTTTCGTCATAACGCCGTCAAATGACGTCACATTGTCAAACTAGTTATATGTTTGGAAAGCACTCAACAAGGGCTTCAATTTGAGGTACTACTCGATATGGTAACTGAAACTTGAAAATTTTACCTTTTGGTCAAAATTGAATGACCTTCAAAATGACCTTGAAGGTCAAGGCCGATCGACACCAAAAACTAATCAGCTGAGCGCCATACCACACCCTATATACCCACCAAGTTTGGAGATCATAAGATCAAAGTTACTCAAAAAATAAGGGTTTCGTAATTTGACCTTGGGGTCAATAATTTTCGACCTCCAGCGCTAACCATGAAGGTCAAGGCCGATCGCCACCAAAAACTAATCAGCTGAGCGCCGGACCATATACTAGATTCCCATGAAGTTTGGAGACGATCCGATCAAAGTTACTCAAAAAATAAGGGTTTCGTTGACCTCCATGATTGACCGCAAAGTGACCTTGACCTTTGACCTTGACCTTCAAAATTTTGTGTGCTGAAGGGTATCTCTATAGGACTCTGATACGCGAAGTTACAGGAGTTTCCAATAATAACTGTGGTCTACAGAGTGATCTAAACGTGAAAAAAAAATGATTAACCACAAACAAAAAAACAAACAAAAAAACAAACAAACAAACAAACAAACATACAAGCTGACTGATACATCTTGCAAAAACTTCGTTTTGGCAAGATAATAAAAATCACCCACAGGGTGAACCGTATCTTGCCAAAATGTGAACATGAGTGACTTGCTTCAGGTCACACTGAGGTGAACAGAACTGCTATCCACTAGAAGCGACTCTTTGAGGAATGTCTGGAGCGGCTATCTCTAAAAGACTCTGATATGCGAACTTACAAGAGTTTCCAAAGGGAACTGTGCTCTACAGAGTGACCTAAACAATGTGAACTAAAGCAATACAATATACATGAAAAGTGCAGTTTTTTCGTCATAACGCCGTCAAATGACGTCACATTGTCAAACTAGTTATATGTTTGGAAAGCACTCAACAAGGGCTTCAATTTGAGGTACTACTCGATATGGTAACTGAAACTTGAAAATTTTACCTTTTGGTCAAAATTGAATGACCTTCAAAATGACCTTGAAGGTCAAGGCCGATCGACACCAAAAACTAATCAGCTGAGCGCCATACCACACCCTATATACCCACCAAGTTTGGAGATCATAAGATCAAAGTTACTCAAAAAATAAGGGTTTCGTAATTTGACCTTGGGGTCAATAATTTTCGACCTCCAGCGCTAACCATGAAGGTCAAGGCCGATCGCCACCAAAAACTAATCAGCTGAGCGCCGGACCATATACTAGATTCCCATGAAGTTTGGAGACGATCCGATCAAAGTTACTCAAAAAATAAGGGTTTCGTTGACCTCCATGATTGACCGCAAAGTGACCTTGACCTTTGACCTTGACCTTCAAAATTTTGTGTGCTGAAGGGTATCTCTATAGGACTCTGATATGCGAAGTTACAGGAGTTTCCAATAATAACTGTGGTCTACAGAGTGATCTAAACGTGAAAAAAAAATGATTAACCACAAACAAAAAAATAAACATATGTCACCCACAGGGTGAACCGTATCTTGCCAATTTGTGTGCTAAAGGGTATCTCTAAAAGACTCTGATATGCGAACTTACAAGAGTTTCCAAAGGGAACTGTGCTCTACAGAGTGACCTAAACAATGCGAACTAAAGCAATACAATATACATGAAAAGTGCAGTTTTTTCGTCATAACGCCGTCAAATGACGTCACATTGTCAAACTAGTTATATGTTTGGAAAGCACTCAACAAGGGCTTCAATTTGAGGTACTACTCGATATGGTAACTGAAACTTGAAAATTTTACCTTTTGGTCAAAATTGAATGACCTTCAAAATGACCTTGAAGGTCAAGGCCGATCGACACCAAAAACTAATCAACTGAGCGCCATACCACACCCTATATACCCACCAAGATTGGAGATCATAAGATCAAAGTTACTCAAAAAATAAGGGTTTCGTAATTTGACCTTGGGGTCAATAATTTTCGACCTCCAGCGCTAACCATGAAGGTCAAGGCCGATCGCCACCAAAAACTAATCAGCTGAGCGCCGGACCATATATTAGATTCCCATGAAGTTTGGAGACGATCCGATCAAAGTTACTCAAAAAATAAGGGTTTCGTTGACCTCCATGATTGACCGCAAAGTGACCTTGACCTTTGACCTTGACCTTCAAAATTTTGTATGCTGAAGGGTATCTCTATAGGACTCTGATATGCGAAGTTACAGGAGTTTCCAATAATAACTGTGGTCTACAGAGTGATCTAAACGTGAAAAAAAAATGATTAACCACAAACAAAAAAACAAACAAAAAAACAAATAAACATATGTCACCCACAGGGTGAACCGTATCTTGCCAAGTGACCTTGACCTTTGACCTTGACCTTCATAATTTTGTGTGCTAAAGGGTATCTCTAAAAGACTCTGATATGCGAACTTACAAGAGTTTCCAAACGGAACTGTGCTCTACAGAGTGACCTAAACAATGCGAACTAAAGCAATACAATATACATGAAAAGTGCAGTTTTTTCGTCATAACGCCGTCAAATGACGTCACATTGTCAAACTAGTTATATGTTTGGAAAGCACTCAACAAGGGCTTCAATTTGAGGTACTACTCGATATGGTAACTGAAACTTGAAAATTTTACCTTTTGGTCAAAATTGAATGACCTTCAAAATGACCTTGAAGGTCAAGGCCGATCGACACCAAAAACTAATCAGCTGAGCGCCATACCACACCCTATATACCCACCAAGTTTGGAGATCATAAGATCAAAGTTACTCAAAAAATAAGGGTTTCGTTGACCTCCATGATTGACCCAATTGAATGACCTTCAAAATGACCTTGAAGGTCAAGGCCGATCGACACCAAAAACTAATCAGCTGAGCGCCATACCACACCCTATATACCCACCAAGTTTGGAGATCATAAGATCAAAGTTACTCAAAAAATAAGGGTTTCGTTGACCTCCATGATTGACCGCAAAGTGACCTTGACCTTTGACCTTGACCTTCAAAATTTTGTGTGCTGAAGGGTATCTCTATAGGACTCTGATATGCGAAGTTACAGGAGTTTCCAATAATAACTGTGGTCTACAGAGTGATCTAAACGTGAAAAAAAAATGATTAACCACAAACAAAAAAACAAACAAACAAACAAACATACAAGCTGACTGATACATCTAGCAAAAACTTCGTTTTGGCAAGATAACAAACAAACAAATGAACATATGTCACCCACAGGGTGAACCGTATCTTGCCATTTGACCTTGACCTTAATAATTTCGTATGGTGAATAGTATGTCTTCATGACCAACGCACATGAAATATTGAAAGATTTTGATGAGAACTGAGGAAATAATTTTTTCATGCAAATTCCGTTTTTTCGTCATGACGTCATCAAATGACGTCATAGCGTCAAACTGTTTACAGATCTGGGAAGCACTCATCAAGGGCATTCATATGAGGTATTACTCGATATGGTACCTACGATTTCAAAATTTGACCTTGGGGTCAATAATTTTCGACCTCCAGCGCTAACCATGAAGGTCAAGGCCGATCGCCACCAAAAACTAATCAGCTGAGCGCCGGACCATATACTAGATTCCCATGAAGTTTGGAGACGATCCGATCAAAGTTACTCAAAAAATAAGGGTTTCGTTGACCTCCATGATTGACCACAAAGTGACCTTGACCTTTGACCTTGACCTTCAAAATTTTGTGTGCTGAAGGGTATCTCTATAGGACTCTGATAGGCGAAGTTACAGGAGTTTCCAATAATAACTGTGGTCTACAGAGTGATCTAAACATGAAAAAAAAATGATTAACCACAAACAAAAAAACAAATAAAAATCACCCACAGGGTGAACCGTATCTTGCCAAAATGTGAAAATTCCGTTTTTTCGTCATGACGTCATCAAATGACGTCATAGCGTCAAACTGTTTACAGATCTGGGAAGCACTCATCAAGGGCATTCATATGAGGTATTACTAGATATGGTACCTACGATTTCAAAATTTGACCTTGGGGTCAATAATTTTCGACCTCCAGCGCTAACCATGAAGGTCAAGGCCGATCGCCACCAAAAACTAATCAGCTGAGCGCCGGACCATATACTAGATTCCCATGAAGTTTGGAGACGATCCGATCAAAGTTACTCAAAAAATAAGGGTTTCGTTGACCTCCATGATTGACCGCAAAGTGACCTTGACCTTTGACCTTGACCTTCAAAATTTTGTGTGCTGAAGGGTATCTCTATATGACTCTGATATGCGAAGTTACAGGAGTTTCCAATAATAACTGTGGTCTACAGAGTGATCTAAACGTGAAAAAAAAATGATTAACCACAAACAAAAAAACAAATGAAAATTCCGTTTTTTCGTCATGACGTCATCAAATGACGTCATAGCGTCAAACTGTTTACAGATCTGGGAAGCACTCATCAAGGGCATTCATATGAGGTATTACTCGATATGGTACCTACGATTTCAAAATTTGACCTTGGGGTCAATAATTTTCGACCTCCAGCGCTAACCATGAAGGTCAAGGCCGATCGCCACCAAAAACTAATCAGCTGAGCGCCGGACCATATACTAGATTCCCATGAAGTTTGGAGACGATCCGATCAAAGTTACTCAAAAAATAAGGGTTTCGTTGACCTCCATGATTGACCGCAAAGTGACCTTGACCTTTGACCTTGACCTTCAAAATTTTGTGTGCTGAAGGGTATCTCTATAGGACTCTGATATGCGAAGTTACAGGAGTTTCCAATAATAACTGTGGTCTACAGAGTGATCTAAACGTGAAAAAAAAATGATTAACCACAAACAAAAAAACAAACAGACAAACAGACAAACAGACAAACAGACAAACATACAAGCTGACTAATACATCTTGCAAAAACTTCGTTTTGGCAAGATAACAAAGAACATATGTCACCCACAGGGTGAACCGTATCTTGCCAAAATGTGAAAATTCCGTTTTTTCGTCATGACGTCATCAAATGACGTCATAGCGTCAAACTTTTTACAGATCTGGGAAGCACTCATCAAGGGCATTCATATGAGGTATTACTCGATATGGTACCTACGATTTCAAAATTTGACCTTGGGGTCAATAATTTTCGACCTCCAGCGCTAACCATGAAGGTCAAGGCCGATCGCCACCAAAAACTAATCAGCTGAGCGCCGGACCATATACTAGATTCCCATGAAGTTTGGAGACGATCCGATCAAAGGTACTCAAAAAATAAGGGTTTCGTTGACCTCCATGATTGACTGCAAAGTGACCTTGACCTTTGACCTTGACCTTCAAAATTTTGTGTGCTGAAGGGTATCTCTATAGGACTCTGATATGCGAAGTTACAGGAGTTTCCAATAATAACTGTGGTCTACAGAGTGATCTAAACGTGAAAAAAAAAAGATTAACCACAAACAAAAAAACAAACAAAAAAACAAACAAACAAACAAACAAACATACAAGCTGACTGATACATCTTGCAAAAACTTCGTTTTGGCAAGATAATGAACATATGTCACCCACAGGGTGAACCGTATCTTGCCATTTGACCTTGACCTTAATAATTTCGTATGGTGAATAGTATGTCTTCATGACCAACGCACATGAAATATTGAAAGATTTTGATGAGAACTGAGGAAATAATTTTTTCATGAAAATTCCGTTTTTTCGTCATGACGTCATCAAATGACGTCATAGCGTCAAACTGTTTACAGATCTGGGAAGCACTCATCAAGGGCATTCATATGAGGTATTACTCGATATGGTACCTACGATTTCAAAATTTGACCTTGGGGTCAATAATTTTCGACCTCCAGCGCTAACCATGAAGGTCAAGGCCGATCGCCACCAAAAACTAATCAGCTGAGCGCCGGACCATATACTAGATTCCCATGAAGTTTGGAGACGATCCGATCAAAGTTACTCAAAAAATAAGGGTTTCGTTGACCTCCATGATTGACCACAAAGTGACCTTGACCTTTGACCTTGACCTTCAAAATTTTGTGTGCTGAAGGGTATCTCTATAGGACTCTGATATGCGAAGTTACAGGAGTTTCCAATAATAACTGTGGTCTACAGAGTGATCTAAACGTGAAAAAAAAATGATTAACCACAAACAAAAAAACAAACAAACAGACAAACAGACAAACATACAAGCTGACTAATACATCTTGCAAAAACTTCGTTTTGGCAAGATAACAAACAGACAAACATACAAGCTGACTAATACATCTTGCAAAAACTTCGTTTTGGCAAGATAACAATGCGAACTAAAGCAATACAATATACATGAAAAGTGCAGTTTTTTCGTCATAACGCCGTCAAATGACGTCACATTGTCAAACTAGTTATATGTTTGGAAAGCACTCAACAAGGGCTTCAATTTGAGGTACTACTCGATATGGTAACTGAAACTTGAAAATTTTACCTTTTGGTCAAAATTGAATGACCTTCAAAATGACCTTGAAGGTCAAGGCCGATCGACACCAAAAACTAATCAGCTGAGCGCCATACCACACCCTATATACCCACCAAGTTTGGAGATCATAAGATCAAAGTTACTCAAAAAATAAGGGTTTCGTTGACTTCCATGATTGACCGCAAAGTGACCTTGACCTTTGACCTTGACCTTAATAATTTCGTATGGTGAATAGTATGTCTTCATGACCAACGCACATGAAATATTGAAAGATTTTGATGAGAACTGAGGAAATAATTTTTTCATGAAAATTCCGTTTTTTCGTCATGACGTCATCAAATGACGTCATAGCGTCAAACTGTTTACAGATCTGGGAAGCACTCATCAAGGGCATTCATATGAGGTATTACTCGATATGGTACCTACGATTTCAAAATTTGACCTTGGGGTCAATAATTTTCGACCTCCAGCGCTAACCATGAAGGTCAAGGCCGATCGCCACCAAAAACTAATCAGCTGAGCGCCGGACCATATACTAGATTCCCATGAAGTTTGGAGACGATCCGATCAAAGTTACTCAAAAAATAAGGGTTTCGTTGACCTCCATGATTGACCACAAAGTGACCTTGACCTTTGACCTTGACCTTCAAACTTTTGTGTGCTGAAGGGTATCTCTATAGGACTCTGATATGCGAAGTTACAGGAGTTTCCAATAATAACTGTGGTCTACAGAGTGATCTAAACGTGAAAAAAAAATGATTAACCACAAACAAAAAAACAAATGAAAATTCCGTTTTTTCGTCATGACGTCATCAAATGACGTCATAGCGTCAAACTGTTTACAGATCTGGGAAGCACTCATCAAGGGCATTCATATGAGGTATTACTCGATATGGTACCTACGATTTCAAAATTTGACCTTGGGGTCAATAATTTTCGACCTCCAGCGCTAACCATGAAGGTCAAGGCCGATCGCCACCAAAAACTAATCAGCTGAGCGCCGGACCATATACTAGATTCCCATGAAGTTTGGAGACGATCCGATCAAAGTTACTCAAAAAATAAGGGTTTCGTTGACCTCCATGATTGACCGCAAAGTGACCTTGACCTTTGACCTTGACCTTCAAAATTTTGTGTGCTGAAGGGTATCTCTATAGGACTCTGATATGCGAAGTTACAGGAGTTTCCAATAATAACTGTGGTCTACAGAGTGATCTAAACGTGAAAAAAAAATGATTAACCACAAACAAAAAAACAAACAGACAAACAGACAAACAGACAAACAGACAAACATACAAGCTGACTAATACATCTTGCAAAAACTTCGTTTTGGCAAGATAACAAAGAACATATGTCACCCACAGGGTGAACCGTATTTTGCCAAAATGTGAAAATTGCCGTTTTTTCGTCATGACGTCATCAAATGACGTCATAGCGTCAAACTGTTTACAGATCTGGGAAGCACTCATCAAGGGCATTCATATGAGGTATTACTCGATATGGTACCTACGATTTCAAAATTTGACCTTGGGGTCAATAATTTTCGACCTCCAGCGCTAACCATGAAGGTCAAGGCCGATCGCCACCAAAAACTAATCAGCTGAGCGCCGGACCATATACTAGATTCCCATGAAGTTTGGAGACGATCCGATCAAAGTTACTCAAAAAATAAGGGTTTCGTTGACCTCCATGATTGACTGCAAAGTGACCTTGACCTTTGACCTTGACCTTCAAAATTTTGTGTGCTGAAGGGTATCTCTATAGGACTCTGATATGCGAAGTTACAGGAGTTTCCAATAATAACTGTGGTCTACAGAGTGATCTAAACGTGAAAAAAAAATGATTAACCACAAACAAAAAAACAAACAAAAAAACAAACAAACAAACAAACAAACATACAAGCTGACTGATACATCTTGCAAAAACTTCGTTTTGGCAAGATAATGAACATATGTCACCCACAGGGTGAACCGTATCTTGCCATTTGACCTTGACCTTAATAATTTCGTATGGTGAATAGTATGTCTTCATGACCAACGCACATGAAATATTGAAAGATTTTGATGAGAACTGAGGAAATAATTTTTTCATGAAAATTCCGTTTTTTCGTCATGACGTCATCAAATGACGTCATAGCGTCAAACTGTTTACAGATCTGGGAAGCACTCATCAAGGGCATTCATATGAGGTATTACTCGATATGGTACCTACGATTTCAAAATTTGACCTTGGGGTCAATAATTTTCGACCTCCAGCGCTAACCATGAAGGTCAAGGCCGATCGCCACCAAAAACTAATCAGCTGAGCGCCGGACCATATACTAGATTCCCATGAAGTTTGGAGACGATCCGATCAAAGTTACTCAAAAAATAAGGGTTTCGTTGACCTCCATGATTGACCACAAAGTGACCTTGACCTTTGACCTTGACCTTCAAAATTTTGTGTGCTGAAGGGTATCTCTATAGGACTCTGATATGCGAAGTTACAGGAGTTTCCAATAATAACTGTGGTCTACAGAGTGATCTAAACGTGAAAAAAAAATGATTAACCACAAACAAAAAAACAAACAAACAGACAAACAGACAAACATACAAGCTGACTAATACATCTTGCAAAAACTTCGTTTTGGCAAGATAACAAACAGACAAACATACAAGCTGACTAATACATGTTGCAAAAACTTCGTTTTGGCAAGATAACAATGCGAACTAAAGCAATACAATATACATGAAAAGTGCAGTTTTTTCGTCATAACGCCGTCAAATGACGTCACATTGTCAAACTAGTTATATGTTTGGAAAGCACTCAACAAGGGCTTCAATTTGAGGTACTACTCGATATGGTAACTGAAACTTGAAAATTTTACCTTTTGGTCAAAATTGAATGACCTTCAAAATGACCTTGAAGGTCAAGGCCGATCGACACCAAAAACTAATCAGCTGAGCGCCATACCACACCCTATATACCCACCAAGTTTGGAGATCATAAGATCAAAGTTACTCAAAAAATAAGGGTTTCGTTGACCTCCATGATTGACCGCAAAGTGACCTTGACCTTTGACCTTGACCTTAATAATTTCGTATGGTGAATAGTATGTCTTCATGACCAACGCACATGAAATATTGAAAGATTTTGATGAGAACTGAGGAAATAATTTTTTCATGAAAATTCCGTTTTTTCATCATGACGTCATCAAATGACGTCATAGCGTCAAACTGTTTACAGATCTGGGAAGCACTCATCAAGGGCATTCATATGAGGTATTACTCGATATGGTACCTACGATTTCAAAATTTGACCTTGGGGTCAATAATTTTCGACCTCCAGCGCTAACCATGAAGGTCAAGGCCGATCGCCACCAAAAACTAATCAGCTGAGCGCCGGACCATATACTAGATTCCCATGAAGTTTGGAGACGATCCGATCAAAGTTACTCAAAAAATAAGGGTTTCGTTGACCTCCATGATTGACCGCAAAGTGACCTTGACCTTTGACCTTGACCTTCAAAATTTTGTATGCTGAAGGGTATCTCTATAGGACTCTGATATGCGAAGTTACAGGAGTTTCCAATAATAACTGTGGTCTACAGAGTGATCTAAACGTGAAAAAAAAATGATTAACCACAAACAAAAAAACAAACAAAAAAACAAATAAACATATGTCACCCACAGGGTGAACCGTATCTTGCCAAGTGACCTTGACCTTTGACCTTGACCTTCATAATTTTGTGTGCTAAAGGGTATCTCTAAAAGACTCTGATATGCGAACTTACAAGAGTTTCCAAACGGAACTGTGCTCTACAGAGTGACCTAAACAATGCGAACTAAAGCAATACAATATACATGAAAAGTGCAGTTTTTTCGTCATAACGCCGTCAAATGACGTCACATTGTCAAACTAGTTATATGTTTGGAAAGCACTCAACAAGGGCTTCAATTTGAGGTACTACTCGATATGGTAACTGAAACTTGAAAATTTTACCTTTTGGTCAAAATTGAATGACCTTCAAAATGACCTTGAAGGTCAAGGCCGATCGACACCAAAAACTAATCAACTGAGCGCCATACCACACCCTATATACCCACCAAGTTTGGAGATCATAAGATCAAAGTTACTCAAAAAATAAGGGTTTCGTAATTTGACCTTGGGGTCAATAATTTTCGACCTCCAGCGCTAACCATGAAGGTCAAGGCCGATCGCCACCAAAAACTAATCAGCTGAGCGCCGGACCATATACTAGATTCCCATGAAGTTTGGAGACGATCCGATCAAAGTTACTCAAAAAATTAGTGTTTCGTCGACCTCCATGATTGACCACAAAGTGACCTTGACCTTTGACCTTGACCTTCAAAATTTTGTGTGCTGAAGGGTATCTCTATAGGACTCTGATCTGCGAAGTTACAGGAGTTTCCAATAATAACTGTGGTCTACAGAGTGATCTAAACGTGAAAAAAAAATGATTAACCACAAACAAAAAAACAAACAAAAAAATAAACATATGTCACCCACAGGGTGAACCGTATCTTGCCAATTTGTGTGCTAAAGGGTATCTCTAAAAGACTCTGATATGCGAACTTACAAGAGTTTCCAAAGGGAACTGTGCTCTACAGAGTGACCTAAACAATGCGAACTAAAGCAATACAATATACATGAAAAGTGCAGTTTTTTCGTCATAACGCCGTCAAATGACGTCACATTGTCAAACTAGTTATATGTTTGGAAAGCACTCAACAAGGGCTTCAATTTGAGGTACTACTCGATATGGTAACTGAAACTTGAAAATTTTACCTTTTGGTCAAAATTGAATGACCTTCAAAATTACCTTGAAGGTCAAGGCCGATCGACACCAAAAACTAATCAACTGAGCGCCATACCACACCCTATATACCCACCAAGTTTGGAGATCATAAGATCAAAGTTACTCAAAAAATAAGGGTTTCGTAATTTGACCTTGGGGTCAATAATTTTCGACCTCCAGCGCTAACCATGAAGGTCAAGGCCGATCGCCACCAAAAACTAATCAGCTGAGCGCCGGACCATATACTAGATTCCCATGAAGTTTGGAGACGATCCGATCAAAGTTACTCAAAAAATAAGGGTTTCGTTGACCTCCATGATTGACCGCAAAGTGACCTTGACCTTTGACCTTGACCTTCAAAATTTTGTGTGCTGAAGGGTATCTCTATAGGACTCTGATACGCGAAGTTACAGGAGTTTCCAATAATAACTGTGGTCTACAGAGTGATCTAAACGTGAAAAAAAAATGATTAACCACAAACAAAAAAACAAACAAAAAAACAAACAAACAAACAAACAAACATACAAGCTGACTGATACATCTTGCAAAAACTTCGTTTTGGCAAGATAATAAAAATCACCCACAGGGTGAACCGTATCTTGCCAAAATGTGAACATGAGTGACTTGCTTCAGGTCACACTGAGGTGAACAGAACTGCTATCCACTAGAAGCGACTCTTTGAGGAATGTCTGGAGCGGCTATCTCTAAAAGACTCTGATATGCGAACTTACAAGAGTTTCCAAAGGGAACTGTGCTCTACAGAGTGACCTAAACAATGCGAACTAAAGCAATACAATATACATGAAAAGTGCAGTTTTTTCGTCATAACGCCGTCAAATGACGTCACATTGTCAAACTAGTTATATGTTTGGAAAGCACTCAACAAGGGCTTCAATTTGAGGTACTACTCGATATGGTAACTGAAACTTGAAAATTTTACCTTTTGGTCAAAATTGAATGACCTTCAAAATGACCTTGAAGGTCAAGGCCGATCGACACCAAAAACTAATCAGCTGAGCGCCATACCACACCCTATATACCCACCAAGTTTGGAGATCATAAGATCAAAGTTACTCAAAAAATAAGGGTTTCGTAATTTGACCTTGGGGTCAATAATTTTCGACCTCCAGCGCTAACCATGAAGGTCAAGGCCGATCGCCACCAAAAACTAATCAGCTGAGCGCCGGACCATATACTAGATTCCCATGAAGTTTGGAGACGATCCGATCAAAGTTACTCAAAAAATAAGGGTTTCGTTGACCTCCATGATTGACCACAAAGTGACCTTGACCTTTGACCTTGACCTTCAAAATTTTGTGTGCTGAAGGGTATCTCTATAGGACTCTGATATGCGAAGTTACAGGAGTTTCCAATAATAACTGTGGTCTACAGAGTGATCTAAACGTGAAAAAAAAATGATTAACCACAAACAAAAAAACAAACAAACAGACAAACAGACAAACATACAAGCTGACTAATACATCTTGCAAAAACTTCGTTTTGGCAAGATAACAAACAGACAAACATACAAGCTGACTAATACATGTTGCAAAAACTTCGTTTTGGCAAGATAACAATGCGAACTAAAGCAATACAATATACATGAAAAGTGCAGTTTTTTCGTCATAACGCCGTCAAATGACGTCACATTGTCAAACTAGTTATATGTTTGGAAAGCACTCAACAAGGGCTTCAATTTGAGGTACTACTCGATATGGTAACTGAAACTTGAAAATTTTACCTTTTGGTCAAAATTGAATGACCTTCAAAATGACCTTGAAGGTCAAGGCCGATCGACACCAAAAACTAATCAGCTGAGCGCCATACCACACCCTATATACCCACCAAGTTTGGAGATCATAAGATCAAAGTTACTCAAAAAATAAGGGTTTCGTTGACCTCCATGATTGACCGCAAAGTGACCTTGACCTTTGACCTTGACCTTAATAATTTCGTATGGTGAATAGTATGTCTTCATGACCAACGCACATGAAATATTGAAAGATTTTGATGAGAACTGAGGAAATAATTTTTTCATGAAAATTCCGTTTTTTCATCATGACGTCATCAAATGACGTCATAGCGTCAAACTGTTTACAGATCTGGGAAGCACTCATCAAGGGCATTCATATGAGGTATTACTCGATATGGTACCTACGATTTCAAAATTTGACCTTGGGGTCAATAATTTTCGACCTCCAGCGCTAACCATGAAGGTCAAGGCCGATCGCCACCAAAAACTAATCAGCTGAGCGCCGGACCATATACTAGATTCCCATGAAGTTTGGAGACGATCCGATCAAAGTTACTCAAAAAATAAGGGTTTCGTTGACCTCCATGATTGACCGCAAAGTGACCTTGACCTTTGACCTTGACCTTCAAAATTTTGTATGCTGAAGGGTATCTCTATAGGACTCTGATATGCGAAGTTACAGGAGTTTCCAATAATAACTGTGGTCTACAGAGTGATCTAAACGTGAAAAAAAAATGATTAACCACAAACAAAAAAACAAACAAAAAAACAAATAAACATATGTCACCCACAGGGTGAACCGTATCTTGCCAAGTGACCTTGACCTTTGACCTTGACCTTCATAATTTTGTGTGCTAAAGGGTATCTCTAAAAGACTCTGATATGCGAACTTACAAGAGTTTCCAAACGGAACTGTGCTCTACAGAGTGACCTAAACAATGCGAACTAAAGCAATACAATATACATGAAAAGTGCAGTTTTTTCGTCATAACGCCGTCAAATGACGTCACATTGTCAAACTAGTTATATGTTTGGAAAGCACTCAACAAGGGCTTCAATTTGAGGTACTACTCGATATGGTAACTGAAACTTGAAAATTTTACCTTTTGGTCAAAATTGAATGACCTTCAAAATGACCTTGAAGGTCAAGGCCGATCGACACCAAAAACTAATCAACTGAGCGCCATACCACACCCTATATACCCACCAAGTTTGGAGATCATAAGATCAAAGTTACTCAAAAAATAAGGGTTTCGTAATTTGACCTTGGGGTCAATAATTTTCGACCTCCAGCGCTAACCATGAAGGTCAAGGCCGATCGCCACCAAAAACTAATCAGCTGAGCGCCGGACCATATACTAGATTCCCATGAAGTTTGGAGACGATCCGATCAAAGTTACTCAAAAAATTAGTGTTTCGTCGACCTCCATGATTGACCACAAAGTGACCTTGACCTTTGACCTTGACCTTCAAAATTTTGTGTGCTGAAGGGTATCTCTATAGGACTCTGATCTGCGAAGTTACAGGAGTTTCCAATAATAACTGTGGTCTACAGAGTGATCTAAACGTGAAAAAAAAATGATTAACCACAAACAAAAAAACAAACAAAAAAATAAACATATGTCACCCACAGGGTGAACCGTATCTTGCCAATTTGTGTGCTAAAGGGTATCTCTAAAAGACTCTGATATGCGAACTTACAAGAGTTTCCAAAGGGAACTGTGCTCTACAGAGTGACCTAAACAATGCGAACTAAAGCAATACAATATACATGAAAAGTGCAGTTTTTTCGTCATAACGCCGTCAAATGACGTCACATTGTCAAACTAGTTATATGTTTGGAAAGCACTCAACAAGGGCTTCAATTTGAGGTACTACTCGATATGGTAACTGAAACTTGAAAATTTTACCTTTTGGTCAAAATTGAATGACCTTCAAAATTACCTTGAAGGTCAAGGCCGATCGACACCAAAAACTAATCAACTGAGCGCCATACCACACCCTATATACCCACCAAGTTTGGAGATCATAAGATCAAAGTTACTCAAAAAATAAGGGTTTCGTAATTTGACCTTGGGGTCAATAATTTTCGACCTCCAGCGCTAACCATGAAGGTCAAGGCCGATCGCCACCAAAAACTAATCAGCTGAGCGCCGGACCATATACTAGATTCCCATGAAGTTTGGAGACGATCCGATCAAAGTTACTCAAAAAATAAGGGTTTCGTTGACCTCCATGATTGACCGCAAAGTGACCTTGACCTTTGACCTTGACCTTCAAAATTTTGTGTGCTGAAGGGTATCTCTATAGGACTCTGATACGCGAAGTTACAGGAGTTTCCAATAATAACTGTGGTCTACAGAGTGATCTAAACGTGAAAAAAAAATGATTAACCACAAACAAAAAAACAAACAAAAAAACAAACAAACAAACAAACAAACATACAAGCTGACTGATACATCTTGCAAAAACTTCGTTTTGGCAAGATAATAAAAATCACCCACAGGGTGAACCGTATCTTGCCAAAATGTGAACATGAGTGACTTGCTTCAGGTCACACTGAGGTGAACAGAACTGCTATCCACTAGAAGCGACTCTTTGAGGAATGTCTGGAGCGGCTATCTCTAAAAGACTCTGATATGCGAACTTACAAGAGTTTCCAAAGGGAACTGTGCTCTACAGAGTGACCTAAACAATGCGAACTAAAGCAATACAATATACATGAAAAGTGCAGTTTTTTCGTCATAACGCCGTCAAATGACGTCACATTGTCAAACTAGTTATATGTTTGGAAAGCACTCAACAAGGGCTTCAATTTGAGGTACTACTCGATATGGTAACTGAAACTTGAAAATTTTACCTTTTGGTCAAAATTGAATGACCTTCAAAATGACCTTGAAGGTCAAGGCCGATCGACACCAAAAACTAATCAGCTGAGCGCCATACCACACCCTATATACCCACCAAGTTTGGAGATCATAAGATCAAAGTTACTCAAAAAATAAGGGTTTCGTAATTTGACCTTGGGGTCAATAATTTTCGACCTCCAGCGCTAACCATGAAGGTCAAGGCCGATCGCCACCAAAAACTAATCAGCTGAGCGCCGGACCATATACTAGATTCCCATGAAGTTTGGAGACGATCCGATCAAAGTTACTCAAAAAATAAGGGTTTCGTTGACCTCCATGATTGACCGCAAAGTGACCTTGACCTTTGACCTTGACCTTCAAAATTTTGTGTGCTGAAGGGTATCTCTATAGGACTCTGATATGCGAAGTTACAGGAGTTTCCAATAATAACTGTGGTCTACAGAGTGATCTAAACGTGAAAAAAAAATGATTAACCACAAACAAAAAAATAAACATATGTCACCCACAGGGTGAACCGTATCTTGCCAATTTGTGTGCTAAAGGGTATCTCTAAAAGACTCTGATATGCGAACTTACAAGAGTTTCCAAAGGGAACTGTGCTCTACAGAGTGACCTAAACAATGCGAACTAAAGCAATACAATATACATGAAAAGTGCAGTTTTTTCGTCATAACGCCGTCAAATGACGTCACATTGTCAAACTAGTTATATGTTTGGAAAGCACTCAACAAGGGCTTCAATTTGAGGTACTACTCGATATGGTAACTGAAACTTGAAAATTTTACCTTTTGGTCAAAATTGAATGACCTTCAAAATGACCTTGAAGGTCAAGGCCGATCGACACCAAAAACTAATCAACTGAGCGCCATACCACACCCTATATACCCACCAAGATTGGAGATCATAAGATCAAAGTTACTCAAAAAATAAGGGTTTCGTAATTTGACCTTGGGGTCAATAATTTTCGACCTCCAGCGCTAACCATGAAGGTCAAGGCCGATCGCCACCAAAAACTAATCAGCTGAGCGCCGGACCATCTATTAGATTCCCATGAAGTTTGGAGACGATCCGATCAAAGTTACTCAAAAAATAAGGGTTTCGTTGACCTCCATGATTGACCGCAAAGTGACCTTGACCTTTGACCTTGACCTTCAAAATTTTGTATGCTGAAGGGTATCTCTATAGGACTCTGATATGCGAAGTTACAGGAGTTTCCAATAATAACTGTGGTCTACAGAGTGATCTAAACGTGAAAAAAAAATGATTAACCACAAACAAAAAAACAAACAAAAAAACAAATAAACATATGTCACCCACAGGGTGAACCGTATCTTGCCAAGTGACCTTGACCTTTGACCTTGACCTTCATAATTTTGTGTGCTAAAGGGTATCTCTAAAAGACTCTGATATGCGAACTTACAAGAGTTTCCAAACGGAACTGTGCTCTACAGAGTGACCTAAACAATGCGAACTAAAGCAATACAATATACATGAAAAGTGCAGTTTTTTCGTCATAACGCCGTCAAATGACGTCACATTGTCAAACTAGTTATATGTTTGGAAAGCACTCAACAAGGGCTTCAATTTGAGGTACTACTCGATATGGTAACTGAAACTTGAAAATTTTACCTTTTGGTCAAAATTGAATGACCTTCAAAATGACCTTGAAGGTCAAGGCCGATCGACACCAAAAACTAATCAGCTGAGCGCCATACCACACCCTATATACCCACCAAGTTTGGAGATCATAAGATCAAAGTTACTCAAAAAATAAGGGTTTCGTTGACCTCCATGATTGACCCAATTGAATGACCTTCAAAATGACCTTGAAGGTCAAGGCCGATCGACACCAAAAACTAAACAGCTGAGCGCCATACCACACCCTATATACCCACCAAGTTTGGAGATCATAAGATCAAAGTTACTCAAAAAATAAGGGTTTCGTTGACCTCCATGATTGACCGCAAAGTGACCTTGACCTTTGACCTTGACCTTCAAAATTTTGTGTGCTGAAGGGTATCTCTATAGGACTCTGATATGCGAAGTTACAGGAGTTTCCAATAATAACTGTGGTAAATATGGTAACTGAAACTTGAAAATTTTACCTTTTGGTCAAAATTGAATGACCTTCAAAATGACCTTGAAGGTCAAGGCCGATCGACACCAAAAACTAATCAGCTGAGCGCCATACCACACCCTATATACCCACCAAGTTTGGAGATCATAAGATCAAAGTTACTCAAAAAATAAGGGTTTCGTTGACCTCCATGATTGACCCAATTGAATGACCTTCAAAATGACCTTGAAGGTCAAGGCCGATCGCCACCAAAAACTAATCAGCTGAGCGCCGGACCATATACTAGATTCCCATGAAGTTTGGAGACGATCCGATCAAAGTTACTCAAAAAATAAGGGTTTCGTTGACCTCCATGATTGACCGCAAAGTGACCTTGACCTTTGACCTTGACCTTCAAAATTTTGTGTGCTGAAGGGTATCTCTATAGGACTCTGATATGCGAAGTTACAGGAGTTTCCAATAATAACTGTGGTCTACAGAGTGATCTAAACGTGAAAAAAAAATGATTAACCACAAACAAAAAAACAAACAAACAAACAAACATACAAGCTGACTGATACATCTAGCAAAAACTTCGTTTTGGCAAGATAACAAACAAACAAATGAACATATGTCACCCACAGGGTGAACCGTATCTTGCCATTTGACCTTGACCTTAATAATTTCGTATGGTGAATAGTATGTCTTCATGACCAACGCACATGAAATATTGAAAGATTTTGATGAGAACTGAGGAAATAATTTTTTCATGCAAATTCCGTTTTTTCGTCATGACGTCATCAAATGACGTCATAGCGTCAAACTGTTTACAGATCTGGGAAGCACTCATCAAGGGCATTCATATGAGGTATTACTCGATATGGTACCTACGATTTCAAAATTTGACCTTGGGGTCAATAATTTTCGACCTCCAGCGCTAACCATGAAGGTCAAGGCCGATCGCCACCAAAAACTAATCAGCTGAGCGCCGGACCATATACTAGATTCCCATGAAGTTTGGAGACGATCCGATCAAAGTTACTCAAAAAATAAGGGTTTCGTTGACCTCCATGATTGACCACAAAGTGACCTTGACCTTTGACCTTGACCTTCAAAATTTTGTGTGCTGAAGGGTATCTCTATAGGACTCTGATATGCGAAGTTACAGGAGTTTCCAATAATAACTGTGGTCTACAGAGTGATCTAAACATGAAAAAAAAATGATTAACCACAAACAAAAAAACAAATAAAAATCACCCACAGGGTGAACCGTATCTTGCCAAAATGTGAAAATTCCGTTTTTTCGTCATGACGTCATCAAATGACGTCATAGCGTCAAACTGTTTACAGATCTGGGAAGCACTCATCAAGGGCATTCATATGAGGTATTACTAGATATGGTACCTACGATTTCAAAATTTGACCTTGGGGTCAATAATTTTCGACCTCCAGCGCTAACCATGAAGGTCAAGGCCGATCGCCACCAAAAACTAATCAGCTGAGCGCCGGACCATATACTAGATTCCCATGAAGTTTGGAGACGATCCGATCAAAGTTACTCAAAAAATAAGGGTTTCGTTGACCTCCATGATTGACCGCAAAGTGACCTTGACCTTTGACCTTGACCTTCAAAATTTTGTGTGCTGAAGGGTATCTCTATATGACTCTGATATGCGAAGTTACAGGAGTTTCCAATAATAACTGTGGTCTACAGAGTGATCTAAACGTGAAAAAAAAATGATTAACCACAAACAAAAAAACAAATGAAAATTCCGTTTTTTCGTCATGACGTCATCAAATGACGTCATAGCGTCAAACTGTTTACAGATCTGGGAAGCACTCATCAAGGGCATTCATATGAGGTATTACTCGATATGGTACCTACGATTTCAAAATTTGACCTTGGGGTCAATAATTTTCGACCTCCAGCGCTAACCATGAAGGTCAAGGCCGATCGCCACCAAAAACTAATCAGCTGAGCGCCGGACCATATACTAGATTCCCATGAAGTTTGGAGACGATCCGATCAAAGTTACTCAAAAAATAAGGGTTTCGTTGACCTCCATGATTGACCGCAAAGTGACCTTGACCTTTGACCTTGACCTTCAAAATTTTGTGTGCTGAAGGGTATCTCTATAGGACTCTGATATGCGAAGTTACAGGAGTTTCCAATAATAACTGTGGTCTACAGAGTGATCTAAACGTGAAAAAAAAATGATTAACCACAAACAAAAAAACAAACAGACAAACAGACAAACAGACAAACAGACAAACATACAAGCTGACTAATACATCTTGCAAAAACTTCGTTTTGGCAAGATAACAAAGAACATATGTCACCCACAGGGTGAACCGTATCTTGCCAAAATGTGAAAATTCCGTTTTTTCGTCATGACGTCATCAAATGACGTCATAGCGTCAAACTTTTTACAGATCTGGGAAGCACTCATCAAGGGCATTCATATGAGGTATTACTCGATATGGTACCTACGATTTCAAAATTTGACCTTGGGGTCAATAATTTTCGACCTCCAGCGCTAACCATGAAGGTCAAGGCCGATCGCCACCAAAAACTAATCAGCTGAGCGCCGGACCATATACTAGATTCCCATGAAGTTTGGAGACGATCCGATCAAAGGTACTCAAAAAATAAGGGTTTCGTTGACCTCCATGATTGACTGCAAAGTGACCTTGACCTTTGACCTTGACCTTCAAAATTTTGTGTGCTGAAGGGTATCTCTATAGGACTCTGATATGCGAAGTTACAGGAGTTTCCAATAATAACTGTGGTCTACAGAGTGATCTAAACGTGAAAAAAAAAAGATTAACCACAAACAAAAAAACAAACAAAAAAACAAACAAACAAACAAACAAACATACAAGCTGACTGATACATCTTGCAAAAACTTCGTTTTGGCAAGATAATGAACATATGTCACCCACAGGGTGAACCGTATCTTGCCATTTGACCTTGACCTTAATAATTTCGTATGGTGAATAGTATGTCTTCATGACCAACGCACATGAAATATTGAAAGATTTTGATGAGAACTGAGGAAATAATTTTTTCATGAAAATTCCGTTTTTTCGTCATGACGTCATCAAATGACGTCATAGCGTCAAACTGTTTACAGATCTGGGAAGCACTCATCAAGGGCATTCATATGAGGTATTACTCGATATGGTACCTACGATTTCAAAATTTGACCTTGGGGTCAATAATTTTCGACCTCCAGCGCTAACCATGAAGGTCAAGGCCGATCGCCACCAAAAACTAATCAGCTGAGCGCCGGACCATATACTAGATTCCCATGAAGTTTGGAGACGATCCGATCAAAGTTACTCAAAAAATAAGGGTTTCGTTGACCTCCATGATTGACCACAAAGTGACCTTGACCTTTGACCTTGACCTTCAAAATTTTGTGTGCTGAAGGGTATCTCTATAGGACTCTGATATGCGAAGTTACAGGAGTTTCCAATAATAACTGTGGTCTACAGAGTGATCTAAACGTGAAAAAAAAATGATTAACCACAAACAAAAAAACAAACAAACAGACAAACAGACAAACATACAAGCTGACTAATACATCTTGCAAAAACTTCGTTTTGGCAAGATAACAAACAGAAAAACATACAAGCTGACTAATACATCTTGCAAAAACTTCGTTTTGGCAAGATAACAATGCGAACTAAAGCAATACAATATACATGAAAAGTGCAGTTTTTTCGTCATAACGCCGTCAAATGACGTCACATTGTCAAACTAGTTATATGTTTGGAAAGCACTCAACAAGGGCTTCAATTTGAGGTACTACTCGATATGGTAACTGAAACTTGAAAATTTTACCTTTTGGTCAAAATTGAATGACCTTCAAAATGACCTTGAAGGTCAAGGCCGATCGACACCAAAAACTAATCAGCTGAGCGCCATACCACACCCTATATACCCACCAAGTTTGGAGATCATAAGATCAAAGTTACTCAAAAAATAAGGGTTTCGTTGACTTCCATGATTGACCGCAAAGTGACCTTGACCTTTGACCTTGACCTTAATAATTTCGTATGGTGAATAGTATGTCTTCATGACCAACGCACATGAAATATTGAAAGATTTTGATGAGAACTGAGGAAATAATTTTTTCATGAAAATTCCGTTTTTTCGTCATGACGTCATCAAATGACGTCATAGCGTCAAACTGTTTACAGATCTGGGAAGCACTCATCAAGGGCATTCATATGAGGTATTACTCGATATGGTACCTACGATTTCAAAATTTGACCTTGGGGTCAATAATTTTCGACCTCCAGCGCTAACCATGAAGGTCAAGGCCGATCGCCACCAAAAACTAATCAGCTGAGCGCCGGACCATATACTAGATTCCCATGAAGTTTGGAGACGATCCGATCAAAGTTACTCAAAAAATAAGGGTTTCGTTGACCTCCATGATTGACCGCAAAGTGACCTTGACCTTTGACCTTGACCTTCAAAATTTTGTGTGCTGAAGGGTATCTCTATAGGACTCTGATATGCGAAGTTACAGGAGTTTCCAATAATAACTGTGGTCTACAGAGTGATCTAAACGTGAAAAAAAAATGATTAACCACAAACAAAAAAACAAACAGACAAACAGACAAACAGACAAACAGACAAACATACAAGCTGACTAATACATCTTGCAAAAACTTCGTTTTGGCAAGATAACAAAGAACATATGTCACCCACAGGGTGAACCGTATTTTGCCAAAATGTGAAAATTGCCGTTTTTTCGTCATGACGTCATCAAATGACGTCATAGCGTCAAACTGTTTACAGATCTGGGAAGCACTCATCAAGGGCATTCATATGAGGTATTACTCGATATGGTACCTACGATTTCAAAATTTGACCTTGGGGTCAATAATTTTCGACCTCCAGCGCTAACCATGAAGGTCAAGGCCGATCGCCACCAAAAACTAATCAGCTGAGCGCCGGACCATATACTAGATTCCCATGAAGTTTGGAGACGATCCGATCAAAGTTACTCAAAAAATAAGGGTTTCGTTGACCTCCATGATTGACTGCAAAGTGACCTTGACCTTTGACCTTGACCTTCAAAATTTTGTGTGCTGAAGGGTATCTCTATAGGACTCTGATATGCGAAGTTACAGGAGTTTCCAATAATAACTGTGGTCTACAGAGTGATCTAAACGTGAAAAAAAAATGATTAACCACAAACAAAAAAACAAACAAAAAAACAAACAAACAAACAAACAAACATACAAGCTGACTGATACATCTTGCAAAAACTTCGTTTTGGCAAGATAATGAACATATGTCACCCACAGGGTGAACCGTATCTTGCCATTTGACCTTGACCTTAATAATTTCGTATGGTGAATAGTATGTCTTCATGACCAACGCACATGAAATATTGAAAGATTTTGATGAGAACTGAGGAAATAATTTTTTCATGAAAATTCCGTTTTTTCGTCATGACGTCATCAAATGACGTCATAGCGTCAAACTGTTTACAGATCTGGGAAGCACTCATCAAGGGCATTCATATGAGGTATTACTCGATATGGTACCTACGATTTCAAAATTTGACCTTGGGGTCAATAATTTTCGACCTCCAGCGCTAACCATGAAGGTCAAGGCCGATCGCCACCAAAAACTAATCAGCTGAGCGCCGGACCATATACTAGATTCCCATGAAGTTTGGAGACGATCCGATCAAAGTTACTCAAAAAATAAGGGTTTCGTTGACCTCCATGATTGACCACAAAGTGACCTTGACCTTTGACCTTGACCTTCAAAATTTTGTGTGCTGAAGGGTATCTCTATAGGACTCTGATATGCGAAGTTACAGGAGTTTCCAATAATAACTGTGGTCTACAGAGTGATCTAAACGTGAAAAAAAAATGATTAACCACAAACAAAAAAACAAACAAACAGACAAACAGACAAACATACAAGCTGACTAATACATCTTGCAAAAACTTCGTTTTGGCAAGATAACAAACAGACAAACATACAAGCTGACTAATACATGTTGCAAAAACTTCGTTTTGGCAAGATAACAATGCGAACTAAAGCAATACAATATACATGAAAAGTGCAGTTTTTTCGTCATAACGCCGTCAAATGACGTCACATTGTCAAACTAGTTATATGTTTGGAAAGCACTCAACAAGGGCTTCAATTTGAGGTACTACTCGATATGGTAACTGAAACTTGAAAATTTTACCTTTTGGTCAAAATTGAATGACCTTCAAAATGACCTTGAAGGTCAAGGCCGATCGACACCAAAAACTAATCAGCTGAGCGCCATACCACACCCTATATACCCACCAAGTTTGGAGATCATAAGATCAAAGTTACTCAAAAAATAAGGGTTTCGTTGACCTCCATGATTGACCGCAAAGTGACCTTGACCTTTGACCTTGACCTTAATAATTTCGTATGGTGAATAGTATGTCTTCATGACCAACGCACATGAAATATTGAAAGATTTTGATGAGAACTGAGGAAATAATTTTTTCATGAAAATTCCGTTTTTTCATCATGACGTCATCAAATGACGTCATAGCGTCAAACTGTTTACAGATCTGGGAAGCACTCATCAAGGGCATTCATATGAGGTATTACTCGATATGGTACCTACGATTTCAAAATTTGACCTTGGGGTCAATAATTTTCGACCTCCAGCGCTAACCATGAAGGTCAAGGCCGATCGCCACCAAAAACTAATCAGCTGAGCGCCGGACCATATACTAGATTCCCATGAAGTTTGGAGACGATCCGATCAAAGTTACTCAAAAAATAAGGGTTTCGTTGACCTCCATGATTGACCACAAAGTGACCTTGACCTTTGACCTTGACCTTCAAACTTTTGTGTGCTGAAGGGTATCTCTATAGGACTCTGATATGCGAAGTTACAGGAGTTTCCAATAATAACTGTGGTCTACAGAGTGATCTAAACGTGAAAAAAAAATGATTAACCACAAACAAAAAAACAAATGAAAATTCCGTTTTTTCGTCATGACGTCATCAAATGACGTCATAGCGTCAAACTGTTTACAGATCTGGGAAGCACTCATCAAGGGCATTCATATGAGGTATTACTCGATATGGTACCTACGATTTCAAAATTTGACCTTGGGGTCAATAATTTTCGACCTCCAGCGCTAACCATGAAGGTCAAGGCCGATCGCCACCAAAAACTAATCAGCTGAGCGCCGGACCATATACTAGATTCCCATGAAGTTTGGAGACGATCCGATCAAAGTTACTCAAAAAATAAGGGTTTCGTTGACCTCCATGATTGACCGCAAAGTGACCTTGACCTTTGACCTTGACCTTCAAAATTTTGTGTGCTGAAGGGTATCTCTATAGGACTCTGATATGCGAAGTTACAGGAGTTTCCAATAATAACTGTGGTCTACAGAGTGATCTAAACGTGAAAAAAAAATGATTAACCACAAACAAAAAAACAAACAGACAAACAGACAAACAGACAAACAGACAAACATACAAGCTGACTAATACATCTTGCAAAAACTTCGTTTTGGCAAGATAACAAAGAACATATGTCACCCACAGGGTGAACCGTATTTTGCCAAAATGTGAAAATTGCCGTTTTTTCGTCATGACGTCATCAAATGACGTCATAGCGTCAAACTGTTTACAGATCTGGGAAGCACTCATCAAGGGCATTCATATGAGGTATTACTCGATATGGTACCTACGATTTCAAAATTTGACCTTGGGGTCAATAATTTTCGACCTCCAGCGCTAACCATGAAGGTCAAGGCCGATCGCCACCAAAAACTAATCAGCTGAGCGCCGGACCATATACTAGATTCCCATGAAGTTTGGAGACGATCCGATCAAAGTTACTCAAAAAATAAGGGTTTCGTTGACCTCCATGATTGACTGCAAAGTGACCTTGACCTTTGACCTTGACCTTCAAAATTTTGTGTGCTGAAGGGTATCTCTATAGGACTCTGATATGCGAAGTTACAGGAGTTTCCAATAATAACTGTGGTCTACAGAGTGATCTAAACGTGAAAAAAAAATGATTAACCACAAACAAAAAACAAACAAAAAAACAAACAAACAAACAAACAAACATACAAGCTGACTGATACATCTTGCAAAAACTTCGTTTTGGCAAGATAATGAACATATGTCACCCACAGGGTGAACCGTATCTTGCCATTTGACCTTGACCTTAATAATTTCGTATGGTGAATAGTATGTCTTCATGACCAACGCACATGAAATATTGAAAGATTTTGATGAGAACTGAGGAAATAATTTTTTCATGAAAATTCCGTTTTTTCGTCATGACGTCATCAAATGACGTCATAGTGTCAAACTGTTTACAGATCTGGGAAGCACTCATCAAGGGCATTCATATGAGGTATTACTCGATATGGTACCTACGATTTCAAAATTTGACCTTGGGGTCAATAATTTTCGACCTCCAGCGCTAACCATGAAGGTCAAGGCCGATCGCCACCAAAAACTAATCAGCTGAGCGCCGGACCATATACTAGATTCCCATGAAGTTTGGAGACGATCCGATCAAAGTTACTCAAAAAATAAGGGTTTCGTTGACCTCCATGATTGACCACAAAGTGACCTTGACCTTTGACCTTGACCTTCAAAATTTTGTGTGCTGAAGGGTATCTCTATAGGACTCTGATATGCGAAGTTACAGGAGTTTCCAATAATAACTGTGGTCTACAGAGTGATCTAAACGTGAAAAAAAAATGATTAACCACAAACAAAAAAACAAACAAACAGACAAACAGACAAACATACAAGCTGACTAATACATCTTGCAAAAACTTCGTTTTGGCAAGATAACAAACAGACAAACATACAAGCTGACTAATACATGTTGCAAAAACTTCGTTTTGGCAAGATAACAATGCGAACTAAAGCAATACAATATACATGAAAAGTGCAGTTTTTTCGTCATAACGCCGTCAAATGACGTCACATTGTCAAACTAGTTATATGTTTGGAAAGCACTCAACAAGGGCTTCAATTTGAGGTACTACTCGATATGGTAACTGAAACTTGAAAATTTTACCTTTTGGTCAAAATTGAATGACCTTCAAAATGACCTTGAAGGTCAAGGCCGATCGACACCAAAAACTAATCAGCTGAGCGCCATACCACACCCTATATACCCACCAAGTTTGGAGATCATAAGATCAAAGTTACTCAAAAAATAAGGGTTTCGTTGACCTCCATGATTGACCGCAAAGTGACCTTGACCTTTGACCTTGACCTTAATAATTTCGTATGGTGAATAGTATGTCTTCATGACCAACGCACATGAAATATTGAAAGATTTTGATGAGAACTGAGGAAATAATTTTTTCATGAAAATTCCGTTTTTTCATCATGACGTCATCAAATGACGTCATAGCGTCAAACTGTTTACAGATCTGGGAAGCACTCATCAAGGGCATTCATATGAGGTATTACTCGATATGGTACCTACGATTTCAAAATTTGACCTTGGGGTCAATAATTTTCGACCTCCAGCGCTAACCATGAAGGTCAAGGCCGATCGCCACCAAAAACTAATCAGCTGAGCGCCGGACCATATACTAGATTCCCATGAAGTTTGGAGACGATCCGATCAAAGTTACTCAAAAAATAAGGGTTTCGTTGACCTCCATGATTGACCGCAAAGTGACCTTGACCTTTGACCTTGACCTTCAAAATTTTGTATGCTGAAGGGTATCTCTATAGGACTCTGATATGCGAAGTTACAGGAGTTTCCAATAATAACTGTGGTCTACAGAGTGATCTAAACGTGAAAAAAAAATGATTAACCACAAACAAAAAAACAAACAAAAAAACAAATAAACATATGTCACCCACAGGGTGAACCGTATCTTGCCAAGTGACCTTGACCTTTGACCTTGACCTTCATAATTTTGTGTGCTAAAGGGTATCTCTAAAAGACTCTGATATGCGAACTTACAAGAGTTTCCAAACGGAACTGTGCTCTACAGAGTGACCTAAACAATGCGAACTAAAGCAATACAATATACATGAAAAGTGCAGTTTTTTCGTCATAACGCCGTCAAATGACGTCACATTGTCAAACTAGTTATATGTTTGGAAAGCACTCAACAAGGGCTTCAATTTGAGGTACTACTCGATATGGTAACTGAAACTTGAAAATTTTACCTTTTGGTCAAAATTGAATGACCTTCAAAATGACCTTGAAGGTCAAGGCCGATCGACACCAAAAACTAATCAACTGAGCGCCATACCACACCCTATATACCCACCAAGTTTGGAGATCATAAGATCAAAGTTACTCAAAAAATAAGGGTTTCGTAATTTGACCTTGGGGTCAATAATTTTCGACCTCCAGCGCTAACCATGAAGGTCAAGGCCGATCGCCACCAAAAACTAATCAGCTGAGCGCCGGACCATATACTAGATTCCCATGAAGTTTGGAGACGATCCGATCAAAGTTACTCAAAAAATTAGTGTTTCGTCGACCTCCATGATTGACCACAAAGTGACCTTGACCTTTGACCTTGACCTTCAAAATTTTGTGTGCTGAAGGGTATCTCTATAGGACTCTGATCTGCGAAGTTACAGGAGTTTCCAATAATAACTGTGGTCTACAGAGTGATCTAAACGTGAAAAAAAAATGATTAACCACAAACAAAAAAACAAACAAAAAAATAAACATATGTCACCCACAGGGTGAACCGTATCTTGCCAATTTGTGTGCTAAAGGGTATCTCTAAAAGACTCTGATATGCGAACTTACAAGAGTTTCCAAAGGGAACTGTGCTCTACAGAGTGACCTAAACAATGCGAACTAAAGCAATACAATATACATGAAAAGTGCAGTTTTTTCGTCATAACGCCGTCAAATGACGTCACATTGTCAAACTAGTTATATGTTTGGAAAGCACTCAACAAGGGCTTCAATTTGAGGTACTACTCGATATGGTAACTGAAACTTGAAAATTTTACCTTTTGGTCAAAATTGAATGACCTTCAAAATTACCTTGAAGGTCAAGGCCGATCGACACCAAAAACTAATCAACTGAGCGCCATACCACACCCTATATACCCACCAAGTTTGGAGATCATAAGATCAAAGTTACTCAAAAAATAAGGGTTTCGTAATTTGACCTTGGGGTCAATAATTTTCGACCTCCAGCGCTAACCATGAAGGTCAAGGCCGATCGCCACCAAAAACTAATCAGCTGAGCGCCGGACCATATACTAGATTCCCATGAAGTTTGGAGACGATCCGATCAAAGTTACTCAAAAAATAAGGGTTTCGTTGACCTCCATGATTGACCGCAAAGTGACCTTGACCTTTGACCTTGACCTTCAAAATTTTGTGTGCTGAAGGGTATCTCTATAGGACTCTGATACGCGAAGTTACAGGAGTTTCCAATAATAACTGTGGTCTACAGAGTGATCTAAACGTGAAAAAAAAATGATTAACCACAAACAAAAAAACAAACAAAAAAACAAACAAACAAACAAACAAACATACAAGCTGACTGATACATCTTGCAAAAACTTCGTTTTGGCAAGATAATAAAAATCACCCACAGGGTGAACCGTATCTTGCCAAAATGTGAACATGAGTGACTTGCTTCAGGTCACACTGAGGTGAACAGAACTGCTATCCACTAGAAGCGACTCTTTGAGGAATGTCTGGAGCGGCTATCTCTAAAAGACTCTGATATGCGAACTTACAAGAGTTTCCAAAGGGAACTGTGCTCTACAGAGTGACCTAAACAATGCGAACTAAAGCAATACAATATACATGAAAAGTGCAGTTTTTTCGTCATAACGCCGTCAAATGACGTCACATTGTCAAACTAGTTATATGTTTGGAAAGCACTCAACAAGGGCTTCAATTTGAGGTACTACTCGATATGGTAACTGAAACTTGAAAATTTTACCTTTTGGTCAAAATTGAATGACCTTCAAAATGACCTTGAAGGTCAAGGCCGATCGACACCAAAAACTAATCAGCTGAGCGCCATACCACACCCTATATACCCACCAAGTTTGGAGATCATAAGATCAAAGTTACTCAAAAAATAAGGGTTTCGTAATTTGACCTTGGGGTCAATAATTTTCGACCTCCAGCGCTAACCATGAAGGTCAAGGCCGATCGCCACCAAAAACTAATCAGCTGAGCGCCGGACCATATACTAGATTCCCATGAAGTTTGGAGACGATCCGATCAAAGTTACTCAAAAAATAAGGGTTTCGTTGACCTCCATGATTGACCGCAAAGTGACCTTGACCTTTGACCTTGACCTTCAAAATTTTGTGTGCTGAAGGGTATCTCTATAGGACTCTGATATGCGAAGTTACAGGAGTTTCCAATAATAACTGTGGTCTACAGAGTGATCTAAACGTGAAAAAAAAATGATTAACCACAAACAAAAAAATAAACATATGTCACCCACAGGGTGAACCGTATCTTGCCAATTTGTGTGCTAAAGGGTATCTCTAAAAGACTCTGATATGCGAACTTACAAGAGTTTCCAAAGGGAACTGTGCTCTACAGAGTGACCTAAACAATGCGAACTAAAGCAATACAATATACATGAAAAGTGCAGTTTTTTCGTCATAACGCCGTCAAATGACGTCACATTGTCAAACTAGTTATATGTTTGGAAAGCACTCAACAAGGGCTTCAATTTGAGGTACTACTCGATATGGTAACTGAAACTTGAAAATTTTACCTTTTGGTCAAAATTGAATGACCTTCAAAATGACCTTGAAGGTCAAGGCCGATCGACACCAAAAACTAATCAACTGAGCGCCATACCACACCCTATATACCCACCAAGATTGGAGATCATAAGATCAAAGTTACTCAAAAAATAAGGGTTTCGTAATTTGACCTTGGGGTCAATAATTTTCGACCTCCAGCGCTAACCATGAAGGTCAAGGCCGATCGCCACCAAAAACTAATCAGCTGAGCGCCGGACCATCTATTAGATTCCCATGAAGTTTGGAGACGATCCGATTAAAGTTACTCAAAAAATAAGGGTTTCGTTGACCTCCATGATTGACCGCAAAGTGACCTTGACCTTTGACCTTGACCTTCAAAATTTTGTATGCTGAAGGGTATCTCTATAGGACTCTGATATGCGAAGTTACAGGAGTTTCCAATAATAACTGTGGTCTACAGAGTGATCTAAACGTGAAAAAAAAAAGATTAACCACAAACAAAAAAACAAACAAAAAAACAAATAAACATATGTCACCCACAGGGTGAACCGTATCTTGCCAAGTGACCTTGACCTTTGACCTTGACCTTCATAATTTTGTGTGCTAAAGGGTATCTCTAAAAGACTCTGATATGCGAACTTACAAGAGTTTCCAAACGGAACTGTGCTCTACAGAGTGACCTAAACAATGCGAACTAAAGCAATACAATATACATGAAAAGTGCAGTTTTTTCGTCATAACGCCGTCAAATGACGTCACATTGTCAAACTAGTTATATGTTTGGAAAGCACTCAACAAGGGCTTCAATTTGAGGTACTACTCGATATGGTAACTGAAACTTGAAAATTTTACCTTTTGGTCAAAATTGAATGACCTTCAAAATGACCTTGAAGGTCAAGGCCGATCGACACCAAAAACTAATCAGCTGAGCGCCATACCACACCCTATATACCCACCAAGTTTGGAGATCATAAGATCAAAGTTACTCAAAAAATAAGGGTTTCGTTGACCTCCATGATTGACCCAATTGAATGACCTTCAAAATGACCTTGAAGGTCAAGGCCGATCGACACCAAAAACTAAACAGCTGAGCGCCATACCACACCCTATATACCCACCAAGTTTGGAGATCATAAGATCAAAGTTACTCAAAAAATAAGGGTTTCGTTGACCTCCATGATTGACCGCAAAGTGACCTTGACCTTTGACCTTGACCTTCAAAATTTTGTGTGCTGAAGGGTATCTCTATAGTACTCTGATATGCGAAGTTACAGGAGTTTCCAATAATAACTGTGGTAAATATGGTAACTGAAACTTGAAAATTTTACCTTTTGGTCAAAATTGAATGACCTTCAAAATGACCTTGAAGGTCAAGGCCGATCGACACCAAAAACTAATCAGCTGAGCGCCATACCACACCCTATATACCCACCAAGTTTGGAGATCATAAGATCAAAGTTACTCAAAAAATAAGGGTTTCGTTGACCTCCATGATTGACCCAATTGAATGACCTTCAAAATGACCTTGAAGGTCAAGGCCGATCGCCACCAAAAACTAATCAGCTGAGCGCCGGACCATATACTAGATTCCCATGAAGTTTGGAGACGATCCGATCAAAGTTACTCAAAAAATAAGGGTTTCGTTGACCTCCATGATTGACCGCAAAGTGACCTTGACCTTTGACCTTGACCTTCAAAATTTTGTGTGCTGAAGGGTATCTCTATAGGACTCTGATATGCGAAGTTACAGGAGTTTCCAATAATAACTGTGGTCTACAGAGTGATCTAAACGTGAAAAAAAAATGATTAACCACAAACAAAAAAACAAACAAACAAACAAACATACAAGCTGACTGATACATCTAGCAAAAACTTCGTTTTGGCAAGATAACAAACAAACAAATGAACATATGTCACCCACAGGGTGAACCGTATCTTGCCATTTGACCTTGACCTTAATAATTTCGTATGGTGAATAGTATGTCTTCATGACCAACGCACATGAAATATTGAAAGATTTTGATGAGAACTGAGGAAATAATTTTTTCATGCAAATTCCGTTTTTTCGTCATGACGTCATCAAATGACGTCATAGCGTCAAACTGTTTACAGATCTGGGAAGCACTCATCAAGGGCATTCATATGAGGTATTACTCGATATGGTACCTACGATTTCAAAATTTGACCTTGGGGTCAATAATTTTCGACCTCCAGCGCTAACCATGAAGGTCAAGGCCGATCGCCACCAAAAACTAATCAGCTGAGCGCCGGACCATATACTAGATTCCCATGAAGTTTGGAGACGATCCGATCAAAGTTACTCAAAAAATAAGGGTTTCGTTGACCTCCATGATTGACCACAAAGTGACCTTGACCTTTGACCTTGACCTTCAAAATTTTGTGTGCTGAAGGGTATCTCTATAGGACTCTGATATGCGAAGTTACAGGAGTTTCCAATAATAACTGTGGTCTACAGAGTGATCTAAACATGAAAAAAAAATGATTAACCACAAACAAAAAAACAAATAAAAATCACCCACAGGGTGAACCGTATCTTGCCAAAATGTGAAAATTCCGTTTTTTCGTCATGACGTCATCAAATGACGTCATAGCGTCAAACTGTTTACAGATCTGGGAAGCACTCATCAAGGGCATTCATATGAGGTATTACTAGATATGGTACCTACGATTTCAAAATTTGACCTTGGGGTCAATAATTTTCGACCTCCAGCGCTAACCATGAAGGTCAAGGCCGATCGCCACCAAAAACTAATCAGCTGAGCGCCGGACCATATACTAGATTCCCATGAAGTTTGGAGACGATCCGATCAAAGTTACTCAAAAAATAAGGGTTTCGTTGACCTCCATGATTGACCGCAAAGTGACCTTGACCTTTGACCTTGACCTTCAAAATTTTGTGTGCTGAAGGGTATCTCTATATGACTCTGATATGCGAAGTTACAGGAGTTTCCAATAATAACTGTGGTCTACAGAGTGATCTAAACGTGAAAAAAAAATGATTAACCACAAACAAAAAAACAAATGAAAATTCCGTTTTTTCGTCATGACGTCATCAAATGACGTCATAGCGTCAAACTGTTTACAGATCTGGGAAGCACTCATCAAGGGCATTCATATGAGGTATTACTCGATATGGTACCTACGATTTCAAAATTTGACCTTGGGGTCAATAATTTTCGACCTCCAGCGCTAACCATGAAGGTCAAGGCCGATCGCCACCAAAAACTAATCAGCTGAGCGCCGGACCATATACTAGATTCCCATGAAGTTTGGAGACGATCCGATCAAAGTTACTCAAAAAATAAGGGTTTCGTTGACCTCCATGATTGACCGCAAAGTGACCTTGACCTTTGACCTTGACCTTCAAAATTTTGTGTGCTGAAGGGTATCTCTATAGGACTCTGATATGCGAAGTTACAGGAGTTTCCAATAATAACTGTGGTCTACAGAGTGATCTAAACGTGAAAAAAAAATGATTAACCACAAACAAAAAAACAAACAGACAAACAGACAAACAGACAAACAGACAAACATACAAGCTGACTAATACATCTTGCAAAAACTTCGTTTTGGCAAGATAACAAAGAACATATGTCACCCACAGGGTGAACCGTATCTTGCCAAAATGTGAAAATTTCGTTTTTTCGTCATGACGTCATCAAATGACGTCATAGCGTCAAACTTTTTACAGATCTGGGAAGCACTCATCAAGGGCATTCATATGAGGTATTACTCGATATGGTACCTACGATTTCAAAATTTGACCTTGGGGTCAATAATTTTCGACCTCCAGCGCTAACCATGAAGGTCAAGGCCGATCGCCACCAAAAACTAATCAGCTGAGCGCCGGACCATATACTAGATTCCCATGAAGTTTGGAGACGATCCGATCAAAGGTACTCAAAAAATAAGGGTTTCGTTGACCTCCATGATTGACTGCAAAGTGACCTTGACCTTTGACCTTGACCTTCAAAATTTTGTGTGCTGAAGGGTATCTCTATAGGACTCTGATATGCGAAGTTACAGGAGTTTCCAATAATAACTGTGGTCTACAGAGTGATCTAAACGTGAAAAAAAAAAGATTAACCACAAACAAAAAAACAAACAAAAAAATAAAACATCACCCACAGGGTGAACCGTATCTTGCCAGGGTTTCGTTGACCTCCATGATTGACCGCAAAGTGACCTTGACCTTTGACCTTGACCTTAATAATTTCGTATCGTGAATAGTATGTCTTCATGACCAACGCACATGAAATATTGAAAGATTTTGATGAGAACTGAGGAAATAATTTTTTCATGAAAATTCCGTTTTTTCGTCATGACGTCATCAAATGACGTCATAGCGTCAAACTGTTTACAGATCTGGGAAGCACTCATCAAGGGCATTCATATGAGGTATTACTCGATATGGTACCTACGATTTCAAAATTTGACCTTGGGGTCAATAATTTTCGACCTCCAGCGCTAACCATGAAGGTCAAGGCCGATCGCCACCAAAAACTAATCAGCTGAGCGCCGGACCATATACTAGATTCCCATGAAGTTTGGAGACGATCCGATCAAAGTTACTCAAAAAATAAGGATTTCAACATTTGACCTTGGGGTCAATAATTTTCGACCTCCAGCGCTAACCATGAAGGTCAAGGCCGATCGCCACCAAAAACTAATCAGCTGAGCGCCGGACCATATACTAGATTCCCATGAAGTTTGGAGACGATCCGATCAAAGTTACTCAAAAAATAAGGGTTTCGTCGACCTCCATGATTGACCGCAAAGTGACCTTGACCTTTGACCTTGACCTTCAAAATTTTGTGTGCTGAAGGGTATCTCTATAGTACTCTGATATGCGAAGTTACAGGAGTTTCCAATAATAACTGTGGTAAATATGGTAACTGAAACTTGAAAATTTTACCTTTTGGTCAAAATTGAATGACCTTCAAAATGACCTTGAAGGTCAAGGCCGATCGACACCAAAAACTAATCAGCTGAGCGCCATACCACACCCTATATACGCACCAAGTTTGGAGATCATAAGATCAAAGTTACTCAAAAAATAAGGGTTTCGTTGACCTCCATGATTGACCCAATTGAATGACCTTCAAAATGACCTTGAAGGTCAAGGCCGATCGCCACCAAAAACTAATCAGCTGAGCGCCGGACCATATACTAGATTCCCATGAAGTTTGGAGACGATCCGATCAAAGTTACTCAAAAAATAAGGGTTTCGTTGACCTCCATGATTGACCGCAAAGTGACCTTGACCTTTGACCTTGACCTTCAAAATTTTGTGTGCTGAAGGGTATCTCTATAGGACTCTGATATGCGAAGTTACAGGAGTTTCCAATAATAACTGTGGTCTACAGAGTGATCTAAACGTGAAAAAAAAATGATTAACCACAAACAAAAAAACAAACAAACAAACAAACATACAAGCTGACTGATACATCTAGCAAAAACTTCGTTTTGGCAAGATAACAAACAAACAAATGAACATATGTCACCCACAGGGTGAACCGTATCTTGCCATTTGACCTTGACCTTAATAATTTCGTATGGTGAATAGTATGTCTTCATGACCAACGCACATGAA
This sequence comes from Myxine glutinosa, assembly GCF_964187855.1. Lineage (NCBI taxonomy): Eukaryota > Metazoa > Chordata > Myxini > Myxiniformes > Myxinidae > Myxine > Myxine glutinosa. The sequence continues at coordinate 164,516,311 of NC_136263.1, forward strand.
ATATTGAAAGATTTTGATGAGAACTGAGGAAATAATTTTTTCATGCAAATTCCGTTTTTTCGTCATGACGTCATCAAATGACGTCATAGCGTCAAACTGTTTACAGATCTGGGAAGCACTCATCAAGGGCATTCATATGAGGTATTACTCGATATGGTACCTACGATTTCAAAATTTGACCTTGGGGTCAATAATTTTCGACCTCCAGCGCTAACCATGAAGGTCAAGGCCGATCGCCACCAAAAACTAATCAGCTGAGCGCCGGACCATATACTAGATTCCCATGAAGTTTGGAGACGATCCGATCAAAGTTACTCAAAAAATAAGGGTTTCGTTGACCTCCATGATTGACCACAAAGTGACCTTGACCTTTGACCTTGACCTTCAAAATTTTGTGTGCTGAAGGGTATCTCTATAGGACTCTGATATGCGAAGTTACAGGAGTTTCCAATAATAACTGTGGTCTACAGAGTGATCTAAACATGAAAAAAAAATGATTAACCACAAACAAAAAAACAAATAAAAATCACCCACAGGGTGAACCGTATCTTGCCAAAATGTGAAAATTCCGTTTTTTCGTCATGACGTCATCAAATGACGTCATAGCGTCAAACTGTTTACAGATCTGGGAAGCACTCATCAAGGGCATTCATATGAGGTATTACTAGATATGGTACCTACGATTTCAAAATTTGACCTTGGGGTCAATAATTTTCGACCTCCAGCGCTAACCATGAAGGTCAAGGCCGATCGCCACCAAAAACTAATCAGCTGAGCGCCGGACCATATACTAGATTCCCATGAAGTTTGGAGACGATCCGATCAAAGTTACTCAAAAAATAAGGGTTTCGTTGACCTCCATGATTGACCGCAAAGTGACCTTGACCTTTGACCTTGACCTTCAAAATTTTGTGTGCTGAAGGGTATCTCTATATGACTCTGATATGCGAAGTTACAGGAGTTTCCAATAATAACTGTGGTCTACAGAGTGATCTAAACGTGAAAAAAAAATGATTAACCACAAACAAAAAAACAAATGAAAATTCCGTTTTTTCGTCATGACGTCATCAAATGACGTCATAGCGTCAAACTGTTTACAGATCTGGGAAGCACTCATCAAGGGCATTCATATGAGGTATTACTCGATATGGTACCTACGATTTCAAAATTTGACCTTGGGGTCAATAATTTTCGACCTCCAGCGCTAACCATGAAGGTCAAGGCCGATCGCCACCAAAAACTAATCAGCTGAGCGCCGGACCATATACTAGATTCCCATGAAGTTTGGAGACGATCCGATCAAAGTTACTCAAAAAATAAGGGTTTCGTTGACCTCCATGATTGACCGCAAAGTGACCTTGACCTTTGACCTTGACCTTCAAAATTTTGTGTGCTGAAGGGTATCTCTATAGGACTCTGATATGCGAAGTTACAGGAGTTTCCAATAATAACTGTGGTCTACAGAGTGATCTAAACGTGAAAAAAAAATGATTAACCACAAACAAAAAAACAAACAGACAAACAGACAAACAGACAAACAGACAAACATACAAGCTGACTAATACATCTTGCAAAAACTTCGTTTTGGCAAGATAACAAAGAACATATGTCACCCACAGGGTGAACCGTATCTTGCCAAAATGTGAAAATTCCGTTTTTTCGTCATGACGTCATCAAATGACGTCATAGCGTCAAACTTTTTACAGATCTGGGAAGCACTCATCAAGGGCATTCATATGAGGTATTACTCGATATGGTACCTACGATTTCAAAATTTGACCTTGGGGTCAATAATTTTCGACCTCCAGCGCTAACCATGAAGGTCAAGGCCGATCGCCACCAAAAACTAATCAGCTGAGCGCCGGACCATATACTAGATTCCCATGAAGTTTGGAGACGATCCGATCAAAGGTACTCAAAAAATAAGGGTTTCGTTGACCTCCATGATTGACTGCAAAGTGACCTTGACCTTTGACCTTGACCTTCAAAATTTTGTGTGCTGAAGGGTATCTCTATAGGACTCTGATATGCGAAGTTACAGGAGTTTCCAATAATAACTGTGGTCTACAGAGTGATCTAAACGTGAAAAAAAAAAGATTAACCACAAACAAAAAAACAAACAAAAAAATAAAACATCACCCACAGGGTGAACCGTATCTTGCCAGGGTTTCGTTGACCTCCATGATTGACCGCAAAGTGACCTTGACCTTTGACCTTGACCTTAATAATTTCGTATCGTGAATAGTATGTCTTCATGACCAACGCACATGAAATATTGAAAGATTTTGATGAGAACTGAGGAAATAATTTTTTCATGAAAATTCCGTTTTTTCGTCATGACGTCATCAAATGACGTCATAGCGTCAAACTGTTTACAGATCTGGGAAGCACTCATCAAGGGCATTCATATGAGGTATTACTCGATATGGTACCTACGATTTCAAAATTTGACCTTGGGGTCAATAATTTTCGACCTCCAGCGCTAACCATGAAGGTCAAGGCCGATCGCCACCAAAAACTAATCAGCTGAGCGCCGGACCATATACTAGATTCCCATGAAGTTTGGAGACGATCCGATCAAAGTTACTCAAAAAATAAGGATTTCAACATTTGACCTTGGGGTCAATAATTTTCGACCTCCAGCGCTAACCATGAAGGTCAAGGCCGATCGCCACCAAAAACTAATCAGCTGAGCGCCGGACCATATACTAGATTCCCATGAAGTTTGGAGACGATCCGATCAAAGTTACTCAAAAAATAAGGGTTTCGTCGACCTCCATGATTGACCACAAAGTGACCTTGACCTTTGACCTTGACCTTCAAAATTTTGTGTGCTGAAGGGTATCTCTATAGGACTCTGATATGCGAAGTTACATGCGAAGATATGCGAAGATATGGTACCTACGATTTCAACATTTGACCTTGGGGTCAATAATTTTCGACCTCCAGCGCTAACCATGAAGGTCAAGGCCGATCGCCACCAAAAACTAATCAGCTGAGCGCCGGACCATATACTAGATTCCCATGAAGTTTGGAGACGATCCGATCAAAGTTACTCAAAAGATAAGGGTTTCAACATTTGACCTTGGGGTCAATAATTTTCGACCTCCAGCGCTAACCATGAAGGTCAAGGCCGATCGCCACCAAAAACTAATCAGCTGAGCGCCGGACCATATACTAGATTCCCATGAAGTTTGGAGACGATCCGATCAAAGTTACTCAAAAAATAAGGGTTTCGTCGACCTCCATGATTGACCACAAAGTGACCTTGACCTTTGACCTTGACCTTCAAAATTTTGTGTGCTGAAGGGTATCTCTATAGGACTCTGATATGCGAAGTTACAGGAGTTTCCAATAATAACTGTGGTCTACAGAGTGATCTAAACGTGGAAAAAAAATGATTAACCACAAACAAAAAAACAAACAAAAAAATAAACCTATGTCACCCACAGGGTGAACCGTATCTTGCCAAAATGTGAACATGAGTGACTTGCTTCAGGTCACACTGAGGTGAACAGAACTGCTATCCACTAGAAGCGACTCTTTGAGGAATGTCTGCCCACGAGATATTGAAAGATTTTGATGAGAACTGAGGAAATAATTTTTTCATGAAAATTCCGTTTTTTCGTCATGACGTCATCAAATGACGTCATAGCGTCAAACTGTTTACAGATCTGGGAAGCACTCATCAAGGGCATTCATATGAGGTATTACTCGATATGGTACCTACGATTTCAAAATTTGACCTTGGGGTCAATAATTTTCGACCTCCAGCGCTAACCATGAAGGTCAAGGCCGATCGCCACCAAAAACTAATCAGCTGAGCGCCGGACCATATACTAGATTCCCATGAAGTTTGGAGACGATCCGATCAAAGTTACTCAAAAAATAACGATTTCAACATTTGACCTTGGGGTCAATAATTTTCGACCTCCAGCGCTAACCATGAAGGTCAAGGCCGATCGCCACCAAAAACTAATCAGCTGAGCGCCGGACCATATACTAGATTCCCATGAAGTTTGGAGACGATCCGATCAAAGTTACTCAAAAAATAAGGGTTTCGTCGACCTCCATGATTGACCACAAAGTGACCTTGACCTTTGACCTTGACCTTCAAAATTTTGTGTGCTGAAGGGTATCTCTATAGGACTCTGATATGCGAAGTTACAGGAGTTTCCAATAATAACTGTGGTCTACAGAGTGATCTGAAGGTCAAGGTCAAAGGTCAAGGTCGACCTCCAGCGCTAACCATGAAGGTCAAGGCCGATCGCCACAAAAAACTAATCAGCTGAGCGCCGGACCATATACTAGATTCCCATGAAGTTTGGAGACGATCCGATCAAAGTTACTCAAAAAATAACGATTTCAACATTTGACCTTGGGGTCAATAATTTTCGACCTCCAGCGCTAACCATGAAGGTCAAGGCCGATCGCCACCAAAAACTAATCAGCTGAGCGCCGGACCATATACTAGATTCCCATGAAGTTTGGAGACGATCCGATCAAAGTTACTCAAAAAATAAGGGTTTCGTCGACCTCCATGATTGACCACAAAGTGACCTTGACCTTTGACCTTGACCTTCAAAATTTTGGGTGCTGAAGGGTATCTCTATAGGACTCTGATATGCGAAGTTACAGGAGTTTCCAATAATAACTGTGGTCTACAGAGTGATCTAAACGTGGAAAAAAAATGATTAACCACAAACAAAAAAACAAAAAAAAAAACAAACAAAAAAACAAACATACAAGCTGACTAATACATCTTGCAAAAACTTCGTTTTGGCAAGATAACAAACAAAAAAACAAACATACAAGCTGACTAATACATCTTGCAAAAACTTCGTTTTGGCAAGATAACAAACAAACAAACAAACAAACATACAAGCTGACTGATACATCTTGCAAAAACTTCGTTTTGGCAAGATAATGAACATATGTCACCCACAGGGTGAACCGTATCTTGCCATTTGACCTTGACCTTAATAATTTCGTATGGTGAATAGTATGTCTTCATGACCAACGCACATGAAATATTGAAAGATTTTGATGAGAACTGAGGAAATAATTTTTTCATGAAAATTCCGTTTTTTCGTCATGACGTCATCAAATGACGTCATAGCGTCAAACTGTTTACAGATCTGGGAAGCACTCATCAAGGGCATTCATATGAGGTATTACTCGATATGGTACCTACGATTTCAAAATTTGACCTTGGGGTCAATAATTTTCGACCTCCAGCGCTAACCATGAAGGTCAAGGCCGATCGCCACCAAAAACTAATCAGCTGAGCGCCGGACCATATACTAGATTCCCATGAAGTTTGGAGACGATCCGATCAAAGTTACTCAAAAAATAAGGGTTTCGTTGACCACCATGATTGACCACAAAGTGACCTTGACCTTTGACCTTGACCTTCAAAATTTTGTGTGCTGAAGGGTATCTCTATAGGACTCTGATATGCGAAGTTACAGGAGTTTCCAATAATAACTGTGGTCTACAGAGTGATCTAAACGTGAAAAAAAAATGATTAACCACAAACAAAAAAACAAACAAACAGACAAACAGACAAACATACAAGCTGACTAATACATCTTGCAAAAACTTCGTTTTGGCAAGATAACAAACAGACAAACATACAAGCTGACTAATACATCTTGCAAAAACTTCGTTTTGGCAAGATAACAATGCGAACTAAAGCAATACAATATACATGAAAAGTGCAGTTTTTTCGTCATAACGCCGTCAAATGACGTCACATTGTCAAACTAGTTATATGTTTGGAAAGCACTCAACAAGGGCTTCAATTTGAGGTACTACTCGATATGGTAACTGAAACTTGAAAATTTTACCTTTTGGTCAAAATTGAATGACCTTCAAAATGACCTTGAAGGTCAAGGCCGATCGACACCAAAAACTAATCAGCTGAGCGCCATACCACACCCTATATACCCACCAAGTTTGGAGATCATAAGATCAAAGTTACTCAAAAAATAAGGGTTTCGTTGACTTCCATGATTGACCGCAAAGTGACCTTGACCTTTGACCTTGACCTTAATAATTTCGTATGGTGAATAGTATGTCTTCATGACCAACGCACATGAAATATTGAAAGATTTTGATGAGAACTGAGGAAATAATTTTTTCATGAAAATTCCGTTTTTTCGTCATGACGTCATCAAATGACGTCATAGCGTCAAACTGTTTACAGATCTGGGAAGCACTCATCAAGGGCATTCATATGAGGTATTACTCGATATGGTACCTACGATTTCAAAATTTGACCTTGGGGTCAATAATTTTCGACCTCCAGCGCTAACCATGAAGGTCAAGGCCGATCGCCACCAAAAACTAATCAGCTGAGCGCCGGACCATATACTAGATTCCCATGAAGTTTGGAGACGATCCGATCAAAGTTACTCAAAAAATAAGGGTTTCGTTGACCTCCATGATTGACCGCAAAGTGACCTTGACCTTTGACCTTGACCTTCAAACTTTTGTGTGCTGAAGGGTATCTCTATAGGACTCTGATATGCGAAGTTACAGGAGTTTCCAATAATAACTGTGGTCTACAGAGTGATCTAAACGTGAAAAAAAAATGATTAACCACAAACAAAAAAACAAATGAAAATTCCGTTTTTTCGTCATGACGTCATCAAATGACGTCATAGCGTCAAACTGTTTACAGATCTGGGAAGCACTCATCAAGGGCATTCATATGAGGTATTACTCGATATGGTACCTACGATTTCAAAATTTGACCTTGGGGTCAATAATTTTCGACCTCCAGCGCTAACCATGAAGGTCAAGGCCGATCGCCACCAAAAACTAATCAGCTGAGCGCCGGACCATATACTAGATTCCCATGAAGTTTGGAGACGATCCGATCAAAGTTACTCAAAAAATAAGGGTTTCGTTGACCTCCATGATTGACCGCAAAGTGACCTTGACCTTTGACCTTGACCTTCAAAATTTTGTGTGCTGAAGGGTATCTCTATAGGACTCTGATATGCGAAGTTACAGGAGTTTCCAATAATAACTGTGGTCTACAGAGTGATCTAAACGTGAAAAAAAAATGATTAACCACAAACAAAAAAACAAACAGACAAACAGACAAACAGACAAACAGACAAACATACAAGCTGACTAATACATCTTGCAAAAACTTCGTTTTGGCAAGATAACAAAGAACATATGTCACCCACAGGGTGAACCGTATTTTGCCAAAATGTGAAAATTGCCGTTTTTTCGTCATGACGTCATCAAATGACGTCATAGCGTCAAACTGTTTACAGATCTGGGAAGCACTCATCAAGGGCATTCATATGAGGTATTACTCGATATGGTACCTACGATTTCAAAATTTGACCTTGGGGTCAATAATTTTCGACCTCCAGCGCTAACCATGAAGGTCAAGGCCGATCGCCACCAAAAACTAATCAGCTGAGCGCCGGACCATATACTAGATTCCCATGAAGTTTGGAGACGATCCGATCAAAGTTACTCAAAAAATAAGGGTTTCGTTGACCTCCATGATTGACTGCAAAGTGACCTTGACCTTTGACCTTGACCTTCAAAATTTTGTGTGCTGAAGGGTATCTCTATAGGACTCTGATATGCGAAGTTACAGGAGTTTCCAATAATAACTGTGGTCTACAGAGTGATCTAAACGTGAAAAAAAAATGATTAACCACAAACAAAAAAACAAACAAAAAAACAAACAAACAAACAAACAAACATACAAGCTGACTGATACATCTTGCAAAAACTTCGTTTTGGCAAGATAATGAACATATGTCACCCACAGGGTGAACCGTATCTTGCCATTTGACCTTGACCTTAATAATTTCGTATGGTGAATAGTATGTCTTCATGACCAACGCACATGAAATATTGAAAGATTTTGATGAGAACTGAGGAAATAATTTTTTCATGAAAATTCCGTTTTTTCGTCATGACGTCATCAAATGACGTCATAGCGTCAAACTGTTTACAGATCTGGGAAGCACTCATCAAGGGCATTCATATGAGGTATTACTCGATATGGTACCTACGATTTCAAAATTTGACCTTGGGGTCAATAATTTTCGACCTCCAGCGCTAACCATGAAGGTCAAGGCCGATCGCCACCAAAAACTAATCAGCTGAGCGCCGGACCATATACTAGATTCCCATGAAGTTTGGAGACGATCCGATCAAAGTTACTCAAAAAATAAGGGTTTCGTTGACCTCCATGATTGACCACAAAGTGACCTTGACCTTTGACCTTGACCTTCAAAATTTTGTGTGCTGAAGGGTATCTCTATAGGACTCTGATATGCGAAGTTACAGGAGTTTCCAATAATAACTGTGGTCTACAGAGTGATCTAAACGTGAAAAAAAAATGATTAACCACAAACAAAAAAACAAACAAACAGACAAACAGACAAACATACAAGCTGACTAATACATCTTGCAAAAACTTCGTTTTGGCAAGATAACAAACAGACAAACATACAAGCTGACTAATACATGTTGCAAAAACTTCGTTTTGGCAAGATAACAATGCGAACTAAAGCAATACAATATACATGAAAAGTGCAGTTTTTTCGTCATAACGCCGTCAAATGACGTCACATTGTCAAACTAGTTATATGTTTGGAAAGCACTCAACAAGGGCTTCAATTTGAGGTACTACTCGATATGGTAACTGAAACTTGAAAATTTTACCTTTTGGTCAAAATTGAATGACCTTCAAAATGACCTTGAAGGTCAAGGCCGATCGACACCAAAAACTAATCAGCTGAGCGCCATACCACACCCTATATACCCACCAAGTTTGGAGATCATAAGATCAAAGTTACTCAAAAAATAAGGGTTTCGTTGACTTCCATGATTGACCGCAAAGTGACCTTGACCTTTGACCTTGACCTTAATAATTTCGTATGGTGAATAGTATGTCTTCATGACCAACGCACATGAAATATTGAAAGATTTTGATGAGAACTGAGGAAATAATTTTTTCATGAAAATTCCGTTTTTTCGTCATGACGTCATCAAATGACGTCATAGCGTCAAACTGTTTACAGATCTGGGAAGCACTCATCAAGGGCATTCATATGAGGTATTACTCGATATGGTACCTACGATTTCAAAATTTGACCTTGGGGTCAATAATTTTCGACCTCCAGCGCTAACCATGAAGGTCAAGGCCGATCGCCACCAAAAACTAATCAGCTGAGCGCCGGACCATATACTAGATTCCCATGAAGTTTGGAGACGATCCGATCAAAGTTACTCAAAAAATAAGGGTTTCGTTGACCTCCATGATTGACCGCAAAGTGACCTTGACCTTTGACCTTGACCTTCAAACTTTTGTGTGCTGAAGGGTATCTCTATAGGACTCTGATATGCGAAGTTACAGGAGTTTCCAATAATAACTGTGGTCTACAGAGTGATCTAAACGTGAAAAAAAAATGATTAACCACAAACAAAAAAACAAATGAAAATTCCGTTTTTTCGTCATGACGTCATCAAATGACGTCATAGCGTCAAACTGTTTACAGATCTGGGAAGCACTCATCAAGGGCATTCATATGAGGTATTACTCGATATGGTACCTACGATTTCAAAATTTGACCTTGGGGTCAATAATTTTCGACCTCCAGCGCTAACCATGAAGGTCAAGGCCGATCGCCACCAAAAACTAATCAGCTGAGCGCCGGACCATATACTAGATTCCCATGAAGTTTGGAGACGATCCGATCAAAGTTACTCAAAAAATAAGGGTTTCGTTGACCTCCATGATAGTAGTGTAATAATGTTGCTTCTGGGACACCTCCGTTTAACATGTGAAATCCCTATCTAATGTCATTTACCCCCTTGTCTTTTTCAAAAATCATAAACACCTCTATTTCTCCCACCCTCATCTTTATGAACCTTTTGTCTGTAGTACCTATCCTTAATGTTGTTCATTAGACCACTCAAACACTACAAATATTTGTTTTCTCTTATAGACCTATCATCCTTCTTCTACATATCATCTGGCAGATTAATCTTTGACCCACTCAAACATTGACCCATTCACTTCCATATTAATTCTTTCCCTCCCTCATTGCCCCTAAACACCTATATTTCTCTCACCCTGTTCTTTACGAACCTTCTAACCTTTTGACATGTTATCCTTATTCATTAGACCACTTAAACACCTGTGATCCTTCTGACCTCATGGACCTTTTAACCTTTTACTCTTAATATCATCTGGTGAATATAACCCACTCAAACAACGACCCTACAAATATTTGTTTATGCGTGGGAAATAATTTAATTCTCCTACAACTCTCTTCACCATCTAATATATTAACAAAAAATATGTTTGAGTTTGGTTCTTTATTAAGATATTTTAACTGAGCTAAGATAAAATGGTAAACCTCCCTCAATGTTCTTGTTTGAGCGCCTCCAGTGCCACATACCATTTTTTGGTAAGCTCCGCCCACTTTTTGGTAAACCACGCCCATTTTTTACTAAGCCCCGCCCACTTTTTGTTAAGCCACGCCCACTTTTTACTAACCCCCGCCCACTTTTGCTAAGCTCCTCCCACTTTTGCTAAGTCCCACCCACTTTATAAACTCTTCAGCATTGTATCATTTCCAGGTAATACATTACATCATTTTCAGGGAATTTCCATCACATCATTTCCAGTTAAGACACGCCCAGGGAATTTCCACAGGAAGACACACCCAGTCCTTATAAAAGGCACCGACCACACAGGCTTTTTCAAACACGCTTTCTGCTTCACTTGAGAATGGACTACTATGCCGAAATGGAATGGGATAACTTTGCTATTCCATGGAGTCCTACTACCTGTGTAGAACTCAACCTTCAGATTGATGAACTGGACTCGAACCTCTTATCAATGGAGGTAAGTTTGTTTATTTATTTATTTATTTATTTAATTTTTTTTTTTTTTTTTTTTTTTTTTTTTTTAAGATGAGACTCGTGTAAGAGTTAACAAAGTTTATTTTAATATTCATAGAGCTTGATTTATACAAATAAAAAATATTGTATTAAATTAATACATTGTTATTTTCTTTCACAGGAAATTGTATCTGAGATACGAAATGAAAATTCTGCTTTTAACACAACTTGGGATGAAGTTATTTTTTTGTTTGAAGACATTTTGAACAACCAAGACCCCCAGAACGAGTTCTACCTTGATGACCCAGCCAAAGAGTTATACCTTGGAGATCCACAAAATCCTGAAAAAGAGTTTTACCATGATGATACTTGTTGTGAGTTATCAAAACAAAACCCACTGAACAAGTTCTACCTTGATGAGCCAGAATACAAGTCATACATTGGAGACCCACAAATTTCTGAAAATTGGGAAAGGAGAGTTCTCCCTGATGGTCCGCAGTTATACTATGTGAGACACATCATAGAAACCCTAAAAAATTGGGCAAGGAGAGTTCTCCCTGATGGTCCGCAGTTATACTATGTGAGACACATCATAGAAACCCTAAAAAATTGGGCAAGGAGAGTTCTCCCTGATGGTCCGCAGTTATACTATGTGAGACACATCATAGAAACCCTAAAAAATTGGGCAAGGAGAGTTCTCCCTGATGGTCCGCAGTTATACTATGTGAGACACATCATAGAAACCCTAAAAAATTGTGAAATGGGAATTCTCCCTGATGGTCCGCAGTTATACTATGTGAGACACATCATAGAAACCCTAAAAAATTGTGAAATGGGAATTCTCCCTGATGGTCCGCAGTTATACTATGTGAGACACATCATAGAAACCCTAAAAAATTGGGAAAGGGAAGTTTTCCCTGATGGTCCGCAGTTATACTATGTGAGACTTATCACGGAAACCCCCAATATTTCTGAAAATTGTGGTTTTACCTTGGGGACTTGGAAAGATGGTTATATTTTTGGAGACTCGGAATGGGGGTTTTGTTTTGATGACTCGGAATGTGATACCTATCTTGGAGGCTCAACAGGAATGTGGTTATACCTTGGGAACTTGGAAAGTTGGTTTTATTTTGGAGACTCTACCTGTGGGGTTCCTCTTGGAGACTCTTTGGATTCTAAAGCAATGAACAATGTTCTTTATTTAATGACGCTTGATTTAAGCAATATCAAGAAAGTTCGAGGAAGAAAATGCTGGAAAATTCTTTCTTCCCATTTCTACTTCTTCAAACTTAAAAGCCTTGAAAGACAGAATTGGAGGAAGAGGAAAAAAAAAAAAAGAAATACGTATTTAAAAAAGAAGAAAAGAAAGATTATGTTAGGGTTTGGGTGGGATTTTGAATGTGAGGGTTAGGGATGGGGTTGGGTTAGGGTTGGGATTTTGAATGTGAGGGTTAGGGTTGGGGTTGGGTTAGGGATGGGGTTGGGTTAGGGATGGGGTTGGGTTAGGGATGGGTTGGGTTAGGGTTGGGATTTTGAATGTGAGGGTTAGGGTTGGGGTTGGGTTAGGGATGGGATTGGGTTAGGGTTGGGATTTTGAATGTGAGGGTTAGGGATGGGTTGGGTTAGGGATGGGGTTGGGTTAGGGATGGGGTTGGGTTAGGGTTGGGGTTGGGTTAGGGATGGGGTTGGGTTAGGGATGGGGTTGGGTTAGGGATGGGGTTGGGTTAGGGATGGGGTTGGGTTAGGGATGGGGTTGGGTTAGGGATGGGTTGGGTTAGGGATGGGTTTGGGTTAGGGATGGGGTTTGGTTAGGGCTTGGGTTGGGTTAGGGTTTGTATATTATTATGACTCACTCGCACATACACACACACACAAAAGTTAAGCCCCAACTAAAAAGTTGTGGGATTCTGTGTTTGGGGTTCACAGATTTAAAAACGTATCCCCATTATACACACACAAAAGTTAAGCCCCAACTAAAAAGTTGTGGGATTCTGTGTTTGGGGTTCACAGATTTAAAAACGTATCCCCATTATACACACACAAAAGTTAAGCCCCAACTAAAAAGTTGTGGGATTCTGTGTTTGGGGTTCACAGATTTAAAAATGTATCCCCATTATACACACACAAAAGTTAAGCCCCAACTAAAAAGTTGTGGGATTCTGTGTTTGGGGTTCACAGATTTAAAAACGTATCCCCATTATACACACACAAAAGTTAAGCCCCAACTAAAAAGTTGTGGGATTCTGTGTTTGGGGTTCACAGATTTAAAAACGTATCCCCATTACATTTTATTTATTTATTTATTATTTTCAAGGGTATTATCTGCTTACTTGTGTTTTTTGTAATTCTTGTGAGTAAAATGAACCCAAGATTTCTTCTCCATTTAAATCATATAATTTGTAGGTCCAAGGGACTGTATCCATTACATCAATGATTTTAAATAATTCACGAGTCCATTTTTGTGTATAACCTTTCTCAAAATGACTTTTCCATTTGTATATTCTTACAATATCACCAACTTTAAACTTGGGCTTTCTCAAATTAATCTCCTTTTCATATTCTAATTTTGTAAATGTTTCTGATGGTTTTGATTGTGTTGATGAATGAACTGTATTATTGTAATTATCTACAATATCCTGAATTAAATACACCCATTTTTGAGAACCGAGTTGTGTGAATTTTTTATATAATTTCTCTTTTAAAGTACGATTAAAACGCTCAATAACAACTGCCTTTCCTTCATTAAAGGTGCTGTATAATTTAATACCCTTCCCCTTAAGAAATTTCATGAATATTTTGTTATAGAACTCTGTTCCCTCATCAGTCCATAACTTCTTTGGTTTCCTTTTATCCTGATCAAATATTAGCTTAAAGGCTAACATTAAAGTATCACCCCTTTTATTTTTTAAAGGGACAACCCAGGCAAATCTACTCCTCAAATCAATAACGGTTAAAGCATACCTGTATCCCCTGTCATTATTCAATTCAATTAAATCAGCGGACCATATGTGGTCAGTGTATTTATAATAAACCTTCCTTCTTTTAAACTTTGTGATTATAGGTTTGTGTAATTCTTCAGCCAAAAGCTCCTCAGTCTTGATGACATCATTAGAGCCTAATAGTTTTTTGAGGAATAACCAAGACCAAGTTTCAATTTAGCATTTATCAAATTTCTCACAATAAACCTATCAACTTTCTCTCTCAACGTTGGATTTTGTATCAAAGACAAATTATACAACATTTCGCTGTCGGCTTTATGTTTTTCAGTCAACGTAGTGGTTTTCCCATAAGCAATATCATGCTTCATACACACTTCGTCAACCCTATTTGTAGGTTTAGACCAAGGTTTAGGATTGTCAGCCTCATCTAATCTTTTATCCAAGTTTGTTCCTGGACCACAGAAAGAATACCCTGGAAGGTGTAATTCCCCTGGAATTCCAGTTGTTGTAAATTTACTTCCTGACAGAAACTTTTGTATGTCTCCTCCTCTTTTAGGAGAGATGAATTGGCACTTTTTAGAGCCACATACTTGACATATTCCTTTTTGATAAACTCTATTATTTTTAGCTTTAACATAAGAGATATTTTTAGATTTAGTTTTCTTTTTACATTTGAGACAATAACTCATATTTATTTATCAGAAAAATTCCGACAGAGTATCAAAACCTTTTTGGTTTTCAACATATACATTTCAATCTTTATTTTTAAAACATAAAGAATCCTAAGGAATGCCTTCACTCTCTCCTCCATTTATTTACAAATAAAAACTAACTAAAGTCAATGACACCAACATCATCAATCACATAATCTTTTCCTTCTTCTTCTTCTTCTTCTTCACCACTTTCTCGTTTAAATCTCCTCCCTGAAATTGAAGACATTGACGTTCTTATTTTTGAAACCATTATCTTCATAAGAGTTGTTAATTCTTTAATTTCCTCTTCGGTGCGTTGAGATTGATTTATTTGCTTTAATACACTCAATCTTTTATGAATCTCAATGATTTCCATCTTTTTATATTTTTCCTCCCTCTCTCTTTGCTCCCTCTCCTCCTCCTCCATTTTCTCCCTCTCCTCCTTCTCCTTTTTCTCCCTTTTCTCCCTTTCCTCCTTCTCCCTTTTCTCCCTTTCCTCCTTCTCATTTTTCTCCCTCTCCTCCTTCTCCTCCTTTTTCTCCCTCTCCTCCTTCTCCTCCCTCTCCCTTTCCTCCTTCTCCTTTTTCTCTCTTTCCTCCTTCTCTTCTTCAACTCCTTCCTCATCCCTTGCTACCCTTGAGTTTGAACCCCAAAGAATATTATACATATACTCATCTGGATTTTGAGATATTCTTGTATCTATAATTATTTTTCTCATAATAGGATACCAATAAGATTTGTTGACGATTTCTAAAAGAGTTTTATATTTCATAACTTTGAGAAGTTCATTTTTATTTAATATTTTAAACAAGTCTCTATTTGTGGGTTTAACAATATCAGTATAAGGCCAGTTTTTAATGACAAAATTCCCATGTATATGCTCCAAATCATAAGGTATGTAATACCGAGCACCCTTTTCTTGTAGGTATCCTTGAATACAAAAATTATAATTCTCTTGTAGTCTTCTTCCTGCCATTTATGTATCAGAAATATATGTGAGATTAATATTATGACAGGTAATACCACCCCATCTTCCCACTACCAAATCGGTTTGTATTCCTCGGCTTTCTATCCTTATCTCATTACCTTCCTTCTTTGTCATGCGAACCATCGCTATACTATCATATATTTTTCTTTTCTTAAAATCACGTATTTGTTGTTTACTAATTGTACTTCCACATAAATCCTTATCCTCACCAAGTGGATAATATTCTTCTTTACGAGACTGATTTAAATCATGTAGGTCTTCTATGTTTATTGAAAAAGACCAATTATACCCTAAATCAGGCATATCATACCCCCATTTATTAATTCGCATATTAACTAAATGTCCTTCTTTATAAAATTCAATTGTAAGCAGGTAGTTAAATTCAATGAGGAAAGGTGTATGGTCAGTATAACCAGGTGTTGTGGTTGTAAATTTTACTTCTTTCACAAAACGTGCTGTTTTCTTTAAAAATATATATTGTGATAAATCACTTAATCTAATTAAGTCATTCGCATCTGTAGGGTTTGGATAATTGATTAATTTATAAGTATTCTTCATATTAATATTTTTACTTACACTATATTTTTGTCGTTCAGCCTGTGCCTTTGTATAATAATTTGATAAATCAATATCCTGAGAGGATTTTCCAAAGATAGAACCATCTTTTCCAACATAAGTCATTTATATTAGATTAAAAATGATATCATAAAAATTTTCATTATTGTTGAGTTGAAATAATACATATAAACATAATTGACCACAACATTTAGAATTAATTTCTTGAACTTGAAATGTTTGATAAACACCATTCTGTAAGAATTGTATTACTTCAACAGGTGGTGGCATACCATAACTATCAAAATAATATTTATCCTGACTATTATGAATACAAACCCAATGAGAACCATTCTGTGTGTCTAAATTCATAATAATATTCTTTGTATTCTTATTTATATGTATTAATTCATCTCTCATACAGATTACCACATTATCAATTTTTAGTGTTTTACAATACTTGGCTAGTTCTATATTTGACGTTGTATTCTTTCCAAATTGTTTAAACCATTTATCCATTTATTTATGAGAAAGATACAATCCATTACCCCGTTTAGTTAGTTTAACACCCGCTTGAGCGATAGAGGAAAGCATATCACCAACCAACAATCTAGCTTTATCAGGTAGACTTTCAAGTTTTTGAGCAAAATCTACAATTACACCACTTCCACTAATTTGTTTCTCCAACTCCTTGTTATGTCTTTCCAATTCTTTTTGAGCTTTTAGTTGTGCCTTCCTTTCGTTAGCAGTTTTTACCGCTGCTGAAATACCACCAGTCAATGCTCCCGCCGCACTTAAACCAGCAAATAAAGGAATTAGAAATGGGAGAAATCCTCCTCTTGACTCGTCTATTGAATATTTCTTTAACATAGGTTTCGTCATTTTAATTTTAAGTGATCCAACATCATTTAGTGTTTTTACTTGTGTGTGTGTGAGTAAAACATCAATTCTTACAGCTCCTTTTCTTTGAATTGTATTAACATTAATAATACAAGGCTTTTGATTTTGAATACAAGATGTTAATTTATTAAGATTGATTTGATTAACATATACCCCTACCATTTATTTATGAGAAAAAACCTATGTGATATTAATCATAACACCATTATCTGTATTAATCTGTAATTCTGTTTCCTCCAAAAGCAAACAATAAGCATCAACTTCTTCATTCTCCCCTCTTTCAATGTATAGAGAAGTATCCACTCGATTAGACTTTATAGTTTCCTTTTGAGAACTCAGGTCAATTGCGTAGATTGTATATAAACCTTTAAATGCAACCATATCCAAAATAGGATCATTATTACCATTACTTTCACACACTTTTTGGTAGGACTTGTAGGCTTCCGCATAATCATTTTTTTCCCAATCAATTTCCAATCTATCTCGCGGATAAAATGTGCCATCAAGAGAAACCCGAAGTTGTTTCACCTTAGCATTATCACTCAGCGCATTATTCTTATTAGTACCCTCCTCTCCATCTGGTTTTTAAAAAATGAGCCATAGGTATCGTGGCTTTCCTTCAAGAACACCCAAATTCCAAGTGTAGGTAGTGTGTTCCAGTTTAACGTGTTGACATCTTCTTTTAAGGTATGATACATTTAGCGGTTTCTTTGAGTTAAGTCTTCTATTTAACATCTCCTCCGTTTTAAGATTAGGAGTATATTCATTGATATACCAACACAAATCATTAATAACAAATTTATTATTGTCGCCAAAAGCATTTTCAGCCCCAAAAAGCAATCTATTTACATTATCATTCCTTTGTAGTTGAAATCTAATTTTAAGACCATACAAAACTTTATCATAATCACAAAATCCAAATATACCTTTAAGAGGTACTGCTACGGTAAAACTATTCTCAGCTTTTGCGTCATCATTATACATTGACTTCCTTTGACTATAACCAGGGTCTGTGTTTGTTCCCCTTGACATATCAGGAATAAAGCCTTCAACAGCTCCCTTACCCATTCTATCACCAAACGAATATATTGTAAATTTCATCATTTCAGATGTAGCAGAGACATAATCAACCGCTTCAACCTCTTGTGTTCCAATATACAGGCGAACACTGTCAAACATTTTCCAGAAGAAATCATTTACGAGTGTAGCATTAGTATTATTCGCAGCCTTAGTGAATTTAAATTTACACAGCAAGAAACTATCAGCTATATTCAAGTAAGTTTGTTGATTATTTATTTCAAAACTTTTTGTTCCGTTTGAATTCCAGTCGGTTCCTGTAATAGCATTTACCTTAAAATAGTCTTCCTTTTTAGTAGAGTTTGAAATGATAATCGTATCATCCAAATCATAGATACTATCAATCGCTTCCATACTTGTATTTATATAGTATTAAAATTGTTGAAACCCTGACCCAAGTATTTTAATGATTTTTTGTCGTTCTTGTGAAGATAGTTGAGTTTTACCTTTTTTAATTTCTTTGATTGCTTGTAATTTATGGGACTCCTTTTGAGCATCTTTTATACTCTTTACAACACCTGCTACATTTCCCATGAGAGAAGCAGTTGAACCAATTAGGTCTTTATGTTTAAGAATGGTTGAACCAATACCCATTAGAGTATCAATTATCCCATCTCCTTTATTTCGAAATTGATGACCCACACCCCGTTGTCTCTTAGGTTTATAGTATCCTTTACCCACATACCTTGTATAGTCTGGTGAAAGGAACATGCCCTCCCCTGTAATTATTTTATATTTTCCCAACTCGTGTTTTCTTACAATAACCATTATTTATTTATTGAAAAACTTCACGTAGGTGAATTCTGATGGATATAATTTCATCATTAAAGGATATCATACGATTATCTTGGTCGGTTATCCTAAAATTTACTCTGTATATGGTTTTTCCTGACACAGGTAAATAGACAAGATTTTTTGGTTCCATATTAAATTTATAACCAATCGGGGTTGAGTATGCACTGAATGAAAATATTGTATTTGTTCTTATTCCATCGTTATAAGCACCATCAATCAAATCACAATGAATTAATACTGAATTTATACCGGAGGATATTTGGATAACATTATCACTGTAAAACGTCCCGTTATTTTCAATCTTTTTTGAAGAGAAACCCAATAGCTCTCTGAACGAATTTTCAATCGTGAAATCAACTTTATAATTATTTTTCAGTTTAATAGTTGATTTTGAAGTGTGTGTTTGAATATCTATTACAATATTTTTTGGTTCATCACCTTTTTCTTTCATAAGGCGAGAGACTTCTGAAGATATTTGAGAAATCTCGTAAGCTCCAGGTGAAACAGTTATAGTTTTGTAGGCAGTGCCTGGATTATAACTAAACTTGTTGTTTTTCTCTGTGATATTAAAAAGGGTATTGTAAGTTTCCATTGACAACAAAGATGCCTCATATGAGGTAAGGGGGTCAAGTTGTAGTGGGTAAGGGAATGAAGCTGTGTAATCGCTCGTTGTGAAATTAAAACTAAGAATTGTGCTTCTCATCTTATTTAATATCTAATAAAATATCTTTGTATTGACATTTATTAATTATTTTCATGTTCATCAACTTATCTAAAATGGCTGAGGATTCATTAAAACAATTGTTGTTTCCAGCCTTCTTACTACCTAATAACAATAATAGCCTATTAACTAATTGTGATGGGTCATTTGGAAGAAAACTAACACCCGAACCAAGCTTACTTAAAGCATCAATAATATGTTTCTCCTTCTCATTCTTCTTACTTTTACCAGCAACAGAAACTCCATAATCAAGTGTATTTAACAACTCAATATATACCCTATCTTCCTCTCTTTCCATATCAAGTGGTTCCTCAAAATATTTTGAACCGCTGAATCCGGGGTTTGTTAGAAGAAACATTAATCTTGGAGTTAATTTAACATTTGGTTGAGTAGAACTCAAGAACATCAATTCATCATTAAATATCAATACCTTTTCTTCCACAAGATGAAACACTGCTGGTTCTTCTGTTGGAATGAGACCTGCTCTGGTTTTTGAACCCGCAGAATATTCATTGTTTTGAAGAGCTTCCACAACATAATTAGGGGGTTGATTTACCTGCTCAAGTTTCCGAAATAATCCCTCGTCATCATATTCTAATTCACCAAGTTCTTGTTTTGTTATCTGACTAAAATCTTTGAGCATTTGAAGTTTTTTCGGAGTAAATTCTACCGTGGGAACTGTAGGGTGTTGAGTTTTCAAAAGTGGTTTAAAGAATTTCTCTTGTTTTCTTTCAAAGGCTTCTTCACCAGTTAGTTTCTGTCTCCGTTTCTTCTTTATCTCTTCCTGTTGTTTAACAACTTTTGAAACTAATTGTTGATGTTCCTTAAACTTTCTTTCTCTTTCTTCAGTATTCATTTTCTGTATTTATTTATTGAAAAATATCATTTAGTATCTCATCTTGTTTCACAACAATATATTTATATTTTCCAATCGTGTGTTTCATATAATTTTCAAATTCTTTTTTACTACATAACGTAGAGCAATTATCTCTCCAAAAATTATTTACATCTATTGAATTTAACTTAAATAAAATAAAAGTATTGGCATTGTTTCTTATTGAGCGTCGAGGGAGTTGAAAATATGATTGACTAAGATATATACAATTACAAGAAGAATGTCTCCCTCTTGTATAGTAGCTATCCATTACTGTTTGGTTTCTCTCATTAACACAATCATCAAAGATGACAAGGTTCTTTTTTGATTTATCTAAATCTTGAGGTGAAGGTATATCATCCGTATTATCACTGAGAATACAAGTTATGGGTTTCGATTTTGATTTCTGTGTATCACAAAATAATTGTATTATATCATCAATATTATAATCATTGTTTGTTTTGAAGTTTAAATAAACCGATAATGTCTTCCTTTTTAAGACCCGCATTAAAACCCTGTGAGAGTAGTTGATACTCGGGTTGAAAACTTGACTTTGTAAAAATTATTAAATTATCATAATCTAAAAAATTAGAACCAAGGAGCATCTTTAAAAGTAAACAGGTTTTTCCACATCCGCTTGAACCAACTATTAGACATCTCAATGAATTTGGAATGTTTTTATGGTTATTAAATTTTATCTTATTTTCCCAAACGGGTAAAAAATCATTCATTTATATATTTGGAAAACAAGTTATCCAACTTTTTTTGAGCTATTTGAGAAACTCTATATTTTATCCTGAGTTCGGGTTTAATTTCAAAATAATCCATTATTTTATTTATATAGTATCTTGTATTAACATTTCCATTAAAATTATTTTGAATAATAAATATCATTAAACCCTTATACATTTCCTCAATACAATTAGTCTCTTCCCTTGAAAGAAATGGTGTATTATCATCACAATACTTAACATTTATCTCTCTTATTAATCTTGTAAAGTAATTCATTTTTGGTTCTAATTTAAAAGAGTTATATATTTTTTTATATTTCTTATTATCATTAATTAAAATTAAATCACAGAAAATACATTGTTTATATGAATCCTCATCATTAAGCCCCACTCTATCACAAGCCGGACAATTCTCTAATTTATCATATGGAGAGTCTGGAAATTCTAAATATCCTTCAGAACTTATCATATTTATGTGGTAAATTTTTACTTAAACTAAACGCAAGTTTATTCATTAATAAATACAATGTTTCAAAGCACAAAAGACAAATTTCAATCAATCTCTACTTCGGTGGAAGATATAGAAAAATATGTCAAAGATGTTAAATTGAACAAAGATAAATATGGAAATTTTTGGGTAAAACCAGTTATGGAAAATAACATGAGCCCCTCTATTTCATTTAAAGGAAGAGCTCTAACTATACCTGGAAAGACATCCATTAAAGTAAATCTAACAAAAGTTTCTCCTCTACTCCTGGCAATTTATTCAAAGCTTGAAAAAGTGATTGACCACGATACTTTGAAAAAGAATGATAAGACCATTAATAATTCTAGAGGAGACATTTGTATTTTCTTTAATAATCCAAAGGGTGTAGATCTAAGTAAAATGAATGATGTTAATATTTCTGGTGAAATGTCATTTCGTTCTATGATAGTTAGAGATTATTTAAAGATAACTTTTGATATAAAAATTGTAGAGATTGAATCTGTTAATGAAAGAAAGTATATAGATATTGATGGGAATATTTTTCTTGCTAATTAAATATGAGTCAATACAGCAGTGAAGATTTTACTATTTCATTGAACTCAGACGATAGTGATGATAGTATTTCATTGAACTTGGACGATGGTGATGATAGTATTTCATTGAACACAGATGATAGTTATGATACTAATAGTTTGTGCTCAAATGATAGTTATGAGAGTAGCTTTATTGATGACTCTGAGTATGATTCTGAGTATTCATGTGATAGTTATGACTTAGATGATTCTGAGTGAAAAAGTGTTTTAGTTTAAGCACAGCGATATATATAAAACGGAGCTGTAAAGCTCAAAAGTGTTTTATTTTAAGCACAGTGATATATATAAAACACCACGTTTTCTCACGCTATAAATATGGTTTATTGTGATACTTGCGAGAAGGAAGTAAAATATTATAAACAACATATTCTCACCGCAAAACATACATACAACATTTTAAACAAACTTTCCCCTCTTCCACCTGAAACAAAACACTGTTCTACATGTAATAAAAATATCCTCAAGAAAGGCTTCAAAATACATCTTAAAACAAATCTACATTTATCAAATTTTATCACAACTAAAAACTCTGATGGAGCATTCAAAGGACATATTAAAATAAGAGTCTTTAACTTCAAACCTCCTGAACCAGAGTCTATAGTTGATGCTGTAGAAATAGTTAAACCTGCTGTTCAAACGTTGATTGAAAAAACACTAAAGGAAATGAAACCACTTAAATTTTATATGGGAGTAAAATTAGAAATGACAAAGGATGAAGGAGTTATAGATGCACCATACATGAGAACTGAGCCACACTTTATATCTTCATATCAAGATTTTAAAACATCAGGAGTCTATGATGAACTTATTAAACAAGAGCAAGATGTGGATAATTCAATCGTAGGAAGTGGATTCAATATAGGAAAAATTATTTACATAGACATTCATATTCTTAAATCAGATCCTCTAAAAGCTTCTTCTTACATTGATTTACCCAGTGTTATCAAAAATAGAAAAGCAGTTATCAATATCAAAAATAAAGACAATAAATGTTTTCACTGGTCTATTTTAGCACACTTACATCCTCCACATTTTCATGATGAAAGAGTATCTCATTATAAAAAATATGAGAATACATTAAATACGAAAGATCTAAAGTTTCCGATGACTTTAAATGATATTCCTAAATTTGAAAAGATGAATAATTTATCAGTTAATGTTTATGGTCTAACAGAAACAAACAACATTCAGGTTTTAAAGCTTTCTGACAATTGTAAACAAACTCATATTAATCTTCTATATTTTAATTCAGACGAAAATTCACATTATACATACATCAAAGATATTGCTAAATTAATAAAACCACAAGTCTGTAAGAGAACAAATAAAATATATATTTGTTTGCGTTGTCTTAACTTCTTCAATTCACAAGAAAGATTAGATAAACATTCAAATTATTGTGGCGAACATAAATCAACGGTAATCAATATGCCTAAAGAAGGCTCAAAGATCACATTCAAAGATGAAAATAAAAAGATCAAACATCCATTTGTTATATATGCTGATTTTGAAAGTATTTTAGAAAAAATTGATACTGCTTCTCAAGATCCAAAAGAATCATACACAAATAAATATCAAAAACATACTCCTTGTGGTTTTTGTTATTATATCAAATCATCTGTTGGTGATAAATATAACAAGTTAGAGATGTATAGAGGCTCAAATACCCCAGAGGAGTTTGTGAAACGACTAGAAAAAGACTGTGTTCGATTAACCAAGATAATGAGAGAAACCAATAAACCAATGTCCTTAACAAGTAAAGAAAAAAGGGAATTTATAAAAAACAATGTCTGTCATATTTGTGAGGAGAAAATTGGTAAAGGTCTAAAGGTTAGAGACCATTGTCATCTCACTGGTAAATATAGAGGTCCGGCTCATCAAAGTTGTAATATTAATTATCAACTCCCCTCTTTCATTCCTGTCTTTCTTCATAACAACGCTCATTATGATACACATCTATTTATCAAGGAACTCTCAAAGACTTCTGGAAGTATCTCAGCAATTCCAAACACGGATCAGAAATACATTTCATTCACAAAAACAATTCACACATCTCCTATTACTCATATCAGATTTCTTGATACATTTAAATTCATGGCAAGTCCATTGGTTAACTTGGTTCAAAATCTAAAAGAGTTTCCATGTCTTTCAGAGTATTTTTTAGATAAAGATTTTCTAACACAAAAGGGAATTTACCCCTATGACTATATGGACTCATTTGAGAGATTCAATGAAACACAACTTCCTTCAAAAGAAAATTTCTATAACAAATTAAATAATAGTCATATATCTGATAAAGATTATGTACACGCACAAAATGTTTGGGAAAAATATAACATCAAGAATCTTGGCGAGTATCATGATTTGTATCTCAAAACTGATGTGCTTTTATTGGCCGATGTATTTGAAGCCTTTAGATCTGTTTGTCGCACTGGATATGGATTGGATCCTGCTCACTACTACACAGCACCTGGATTGGCCTGGAGTGCGATGTTGAAAATGACAAAACAAGATTTGGATTTGATAACCGATGTTGATATGCTTTTGATGATTGAAAAGGCAAAAAGAGGTGGAATTTCACAAGTCTGCTCGAGTAGATACGCAAAAGCAAATAACAAATATCTTCCAAATTATGATCCAACGAAAGAGAGTTCTTACTTGATGTACTATGACGCGAACAACCTGTATGGCTGGGCAATGTCTCAGGCTCTTCCTTATGGAAAACTTAGATGGGTAAAGGAAAAAGACTACAAAAACGTTTTACAAGATGTATGTATCTCTACACAAAAAGAATTGGATGAAGAAAAAGTTGGTTATTATTTTGAAATTGATTTAAAATATCCAGAGGAACTCCATAACCTACACAAAGATCTCCCATTTGCTTGTGAGAAAGCAAGTCCAAAGAAAGAATGGTTGAGTGATTATCAACGATCGTTTGATATAGGTGAATCAACAGAAAAATTACTTACTACATTATATAACAAGAAAAATTATGTTCTACACCAAAGAAATTTGCGACAATATTTATCAAAAGGTCTAAGAGTAGAGAAGATCCATAGGGTTCTAAAGTTCAATCAAAGTCATTGGTTAAAGGGGTACATTGATTTTAATACACAAAGAAGAACAGAGTCAAAAACAGATTTTGAGAAAGACTTTTATAAATTGATGAATAATGCGGTCTTTGGTAAGACTATGGAGAATGTGAGGAAAAGACAAAATATCAGACTATCAACATCTTGGGAACAAGCATCAAAATTAATTAATAGACCGAGTTTTACTCGAGCTGAGGTCTTTACTGAGAACTTTTGTGCGATCCATTTGATTAAAGAGAGTATTGAAATGAACAAACCTATTTATATTGGAACAACAATTCTTGATTTATCAAAGTCATTAATGTATGATTACTTTTATAATAACTTGAGGAAGAAATATCAAAATGATGTTAATCTACTTTATATGGATACAGATAGTTTTATTTTGAAAATTAATACCAACGATGTTTATTCAGACATGAAAAGAGACATTAATATCTATGACACGAGTAATTACAGTCCAGAGAGTGAGTTGTTCTCTTCTAAAAATAAAAAGGTGATTGGAAAGTTCAAGGATGAATTAGGAGGAAATGTTATGAGTGAATTTGTGGGATTGAGGTCAAAGGCTTATGCTTATAAATACATTGTGAATAACGTTGAAAAGACTGATAAGAAGTTAAAAGGTGTAAAGAAAAATGTTATTAAAGAAACAATAAACTTTAAGGATTATTATAACTGTTTAACAACAAAGAAAGAAGAGTTTAGAAAGATTAATGGAATAAGAAGTTATAAACATCAATTATATTCAGAAGAGATAAATAAGAAAGCATTGGGGGCTTTTGATGATAAGAGGTTTATTTTAGAAAATGGAATTGATAGTCTCCCTTATGGTTATATAAGTATATAAGTGATAAGATATATATATAAGTGATAAGATATATATATAAGTGATAAGATATACATAAGTGATAAGATATATATAAGTGATAAGATATATATAAGTGATAAGTTAAAAAGGGGGGGGGGTTGGGGATTTTAACGGGCTACCGCCGCCTTTTTTACTATTATATAAATGATAGAACCAAGTATCAACCAGACTAAAGAGTGGAGGTGTAATCAACCTTGGTATATAAATGGAAAACATAATGAATGTGAAAAATATCAAATAGGTATAATTGAAAAGGCAACTGGTAAAAAAGTTCACAAAACAAATAAGAGAATTAATTTAAATACCGGTGAATTGGGTAAAAAAGATGGAAATATTTTTGAGTGGACGGAAAACTTTGATGGTTGTCAGGAAAATATATACTTTAATTTAAAAATGGTATGTGGCACTGGAGGCGCTCAAGCAAGAACATTGAGGGAGGTTTACCATTTTATCTTAGCTCAGTTAAAATATCTTAATAAAGAACCAAACTCAAACATATTTTTTGTTAATATATTAGATGGTGAAGAGAGTTGTAGGAGAATTAAATTATTTCCCACGCATAAACAAATATTTGTAGGGTCGTTGTTTGAGTGGGTTATATTCACCAGATGATATTAAGAGTAAAAGGTTAAAAGGTCCATGAGGTCAGAAGGATCACAGGTGTTTAAGTGGTCTAATGAATAAGGATAACATGTCAAAAGGTTAGAAGGTTCGTAAAGAACAGGGTGAGAGAAATATAGGTGTTTAGGGGCAATGAGGGAGGGAAAGAATTAATATGGAAGTGAATGGGTCAATGTTTGAGTGGGTCAAAGATTAATCTGCCAGATGATATGTAGAAGAAGGATGATAGGTCTATAAGAGAAAACAAATATTTGTAGTGTTTGAGTGGTCTAATGAACAACATTAAGGATAGGTACTACAGACAAAAGGTTCATAAAGATGAGGGTGGGAGAAATAGAGGTGTTTATGATTTTTGAAAAAGACAAGGGGGTAAATGACATTAGATAGGGATTTCACATGTTAAACGGAGGTGTCCCAGAAGCAACATTATTACACTACTCATGATTGACCGCAAAGTGACCTTGACCTTTGACCTTGACCTTCAAAATTTTGTGTGCTGAAGGGTATCTCTATAGGACTCTGATATGCGAAGTTACAGGAGTTTCCAATAATAACTGTGGTCTACAGAGTGATCTAAACGTGAAAAAAAAATGATTAACCACAAACAAAAAAACAAACAGACAAACAGACAAACAGACAAACAGACAAACATACAAGCTGACTAATACATCTTGCAAAAACTTCGTTTTGGCAAGATAACAAAGAACATATGTCACCCACAGGGTGAACCGTATTTTGCCAAAATGTGAAAATTGCCGTTTTTTCGTCATGACGTCATCAAATGACGTCATAGCGTCAAACTGTTTACAGATCTGGGAAGCACTCATCAAGGGCATTCATATGAGGTATTACTCGATATGGTACCTACGATTTCAAAATTTGACCTTGGGGTCAATAATTTTCGACCTCCAGCGCTAACCATGAAGGTCAAGGCCGATCGCCACCAAAAACTAATCAGCTGAGCGCCGGACCATATACTAGATTCCCATGAAGTTTGGAGACGATCCGATCAAAGTTACTCAAAAAATAAGGGTTTCGTTGACCTCCATGATTGACTGCAAAGTGACCTTGACCTTTGACCTTGACCTTCAAAATTTTGTGTGCTGAAGGGTATCTCTATAGGACTCTGATATGCGAAGTTACAGGAGTTTCCAATAATAACTGTGGTCTACAGAGTGATCTAAACGTGAAAAAAAAATGATTAACCACAAACAAAAAAACAAACAAAAAAACAAACAAACAAACAAACAAACATACAAGCTGACTAATACATCTTGCAAAAACTTCGTTTTGGCAAGATAATGAACATATGTCACCCACAGGGTGAACCGTATCTTGCCATTTGACCTTGACCTTAATAATTTCGTATGGTGAATAGTATGTCTTCATGACCAACGCACATGAAATATTGAAAGATTTTGATGAGAACTGAGGAAATAATTTTTTCATGAAAATTCCGTTTTTTCGTCATGACGTCATCAAATGACGTCATAGCGTCAAACTGTTTACAGATCTGGGAAGCACTCATCAAGGGCATTCATATGAGGTATTACTCGATATGGTACCTACGATTTCAAAATTTGACCTTGGGGTCAATAATTTTCGACCTCCAGCGCTAACCATGAAGGTCAAGGCCGATCGCCACCAAAAACTAATCAGCTGAGCGCCGGACCATATACTAGATTCCCATGAAGTTTGGAGACGATCCGATCAAAGTTACTCAAAAAATAAGGGTTTCGTTGACCTCCATGATTGACCACAAAGTGACCTTGACCTTTGACCTTGACCTTCAAAATTTTGTGTGCTGAAGGGTATCTCTATAGGACTCTGATATGCGAAGTTACAGGAGTTTCCAATAATAACTGTGGTCTACAGAGTGATCTAAACGTGAAAAAAAAATGATTAACCACAAACAAAAAAACAAACAAACAGACAAACAGACAAACATACAAGCTGACTAATACATCTTGCAAAAACTTCGTTTTGGCAAGATAACAAACAGACAAACATACAAGCTGACTAATACATCTTGCAAAAACTTCGTTTTGGCAAGATAACAATGCGAACTAAAGCAATACAATATACATGAAAAGTGCAGTTTTTTCGTCATAACGCCGTCAAATGACGTCACATTGTCAAACTAGTTATATGTTTGGAAAGCACTCAACAAGGGCTTCAATTTGAGGTACTACTCGATATGGTAACTGAAACTTGAAAATTTTACCTTTTGGTCAAAATTGAATGACCTTCAAAATGACCTTGAAGGTCAAGGCCGATCGACACCAAAAACTAATCAGCTGAGCGCCATACCACACCCTATATACCCACCAAGTTTGGAGATCATAAGATCAAAGTTACTCAAAAAATAAGGGTTTCGTTGACCTCCATGATTGACCGCAAAGTGACCTTGACCTTTGACCTTGACCTTAATAATTTCGTATGGTGAATAGTATGTCTTCATGACCAACGCACATGAAATATTGAAAGATTTTGATGAGAACTGAGGAAATAATTTTTTCATGAAAATTCCGTTTTTTCATCATGACGTCATCAAATGACGTCATAGCGTCAAACTGTTTACAGATCTGGGAAGCACTCATCAAGGGCATTCATATGAGGTATTACTCGATATGGTACCTACGATTTCAAAATTTGACCTTGGGGTCAATAATTTTCGACCTCCAGCGCTAACCATGAAGGTCAAGGCCGATCGCCACCAAAAACTAATCAGCTGAGCGCCGGACCATATACTAGATTCCCATGAAGTTTGGAGACGATCCGATCAAAGTTACTCAAAAAATAAGGGTTTCGTTGACCTCCATGATTGACCACAAAGTGACCTTGACCTTTGACCTTGACCTTCAAAATTTTGTGTGCTGAAGGGTATCTCTATAGGACTCTGATATGCGAAGTTACAGGAGTTTCCAATAATAACTGTGGTCTACAGAGTGATCTAAACGTGAAAAAAAAATGATTAACCACAAACAAAAAAACAAATAAAAATCACCCACAGGGTGAACCGTATCTTGCCAATTTGTGTGCTAAAGGGTATCTCTAAAAGACTCTGATATGCGAACTTACAAGAGTTTCCAAAGGGAACTGTGCTCTACAGAGTGACCTAAACAATGCGAACTAAAGCAATACAATATACATGAAAAGTGCAGTTTTTTCGTCATAACGCCGTCAAATGACGTCACATTGTCAAACTAGTTATATGTTTGGAAAGCACTCAACAAGGGCTTCAATTTGAGGTACTACTCGATATGGTAACTGAAACTTGAAAATTTTACCTTTTGGTCAAAATTGAATGACCTTCAAAATGACCTTGAAGGTCAAGGCCGATCGACACCAAAAACTAATCAACTGAGCGCCATACCACACCCTATATACCCACCAAGATTGGAGATCATAAGATCAAAGTTACTCAAAAAATAAGGGTTTCGTAATTTGACCTTGGGGTCAATAATTTTCGACCTCCAGCGCTAACCATGAAGGTCAAGGCCGATCGCCACCAAAAACTAATCAGCTGAGCGCCGGACCATATATTAGATTCCCATGAAGTTTGGAGACGATCCGATCAAAGTTACTCAAAAAATAAGGGTTTCGTTGACCTCCATGATTGACCGCAAAGTGACCTTGACCTTTGACCTTGACCTTCAAAATTTTGTATGCTGAAGGGTATCTCTATAGGACTCTGATATGCGAAGTTACAGGAGTTTCCAATAATAACTGTGGTCTACAGAGTGATCTAAACGTGAAAAAAAAATGATTAACCACAAACAAAAAAACAAACAAAAAAACAAATAAACATATGTCACCCACAGGGTGAACCGTATCTTGCCAAGTGACCTTGACCTTTGACCTTGACCTTCATAATTTTGTGTGCTAAAGGGTATCTCTAAAAGACTCTGATATGCGAACTTACAAGAGTTTCCAAAGGGAACTGTGCTCTACAGAGTGACCTAAACAATGCGAACTAAAGCAATACAATATACATGAAAAGTGCAGTTTTTTCGTCATAACGCCGTCAAATGACGTCACATTGTCAAACTAGTTATATGTTTGGAAAGCACTCAACAAGGGCTTCAATTTTAGGTACTACTCGATATGGTAACTGAAACTTAAAAATTTTACCTTTTGGTCAAAATTGAATGACCTTCAAAATGACCTTGAAGGTCAAGGCCGATCGACACCAAAAACTAATCAGCTGAGCGCCATACCACACCCTATATACCCACCAAGTTTGGAGATCATAAGATCAAAGTTACTCAAAAAATAAGGGTTTCGTTGACCTCCATGATTGACCCAATTGAATGACCTTCAAAATGACCTTGAAGGTCAAGGTCGATCGACACCAAAAACGAATCAGCTGAGCGCCATACCACACCCTATATAACCACCAAGTTTGGAGATCATAAGATCAACGTTACTCAAAAAATAAGGGTTTCGTTGACCTCCATGATTGACCGCAAAGTGACCTTGACCTTTGACCTTGACCTTCAAACTTTTGTGTGCTGAAGGGTATCTCTATAGGACTCTGATTTGCGAAGTTACAGGAGTTTCCAATAATAACTGTGGTAAATATGGTAACTGAAACTTGAAAATTTTACCTTTTGGTCAAAATTGAATGACCTTCAAAATGACCTTGAAGGTCAAGGCCGATCGACACCAAAAACTAATCAGCTGAGCGCCATACCACACCCTATATACCCACCAAGTTTGGAGATCATAAGATCAAAGTTACTCAAAAAATAAGGGTTTCGTTGACCTCCATGATTGACCCAATTGAATGACCTTCAAAATGACCTTGAAGGTCAAGGCCGATCGCCACCAAAAACTAATCAGCTGAGCGCCGGACCATATACTAGATTCCCATGAAGTTTGGAGACGATCCGATCAAAGTTACTCAAAAAATAAGGGTTTCGTTGACCTCCATGATTGACCGCAAAGTGACCTTGACCTTTGACCTTGACCTTCAAAATTTTGTGTGCTGAAGGGTATCTCTATAGGACTCTGATATGCGAAGTTACAGGAGTTTCCAATAATAACTGTGGTCTACAGAGTGATCTAAACGTGAAAAAAAAATGATTAACCACAAACAAAAAAACAAACAAACAAACAAACATACAAGCTGACTGATACATCTAGCAAAAACTTCGTTTTGGCAAGATAACAAATAAAAATCACCCACAGGGTGAACCGTATCTTGCCAAAATGTGAAAATTCCGTTTTTTCGTCATGACGTCATCAAATGACGTCATAGCGTCAAACTGTTTACAGATCTGGGAAGCACTCATCAAGGGCATTCATATGAGGTATTACTCGATATTGTACCTACGATTTCAAAATTTGACCTTGGGGTCAATAATTTTCGACCTCCAGCGCTAACCATGAAGGTCAAGGCCGATCGCCACCAAAAACTAATCAGCTGAGCGCCGGACCATATACTAGATTCCCATGAAGTTTGGAGACGATCCGATCAAAGTTACTCAAAAAATAAGGGTTTCGTTGACCTCCATGATTGACCGCAAAGTGACCTTGACCTTTGACCTTGACCTTCAAACTTTTGTGTGCTGAAGGGTATCTCTATAGGACTCTGATATGCGAAGTTACAGGAGTTTCCAATAATAACTGTGGTCTACAGAGTGATCTAAACGTGAAAAAAAAATGATTAACCACAAACAAAAAAACAAATGAAAATTCCGTTTTTTCGTCATGACGTCATCAAATGACGTCATAGCGTCAAACTGTTTACAGATCTGGGAAGCACTCATCAAGGGCATTCATATGAGGTATTACTCGATATGGTACCTACGATTTCAAAATTTGACCTTGGGGTCAATAATTTTCGACCTCCAGCGCTAACCATGAAGGTCAAGGCCGATCGCCACCAAAAACTAATCAGCTGAGCGCCGGACCATATACTAGATTCCCATGAAGTTTGGAGACGATCCGATCAAAGTTACTCAAAAAATAAGGGTTTCGTTGACCTCCATGATTGACCACAAAGTGACCTTGACCTTTGACCTTGACCTTCAAAATTTTGTGTGCTGAAGGGTATCTCTATAGGACTCTGATATGCGAAGTTACAGGAGTTTCCAATAATAACTGTGGTCTACAGAGTGATCTAAACGTTAAAAAAAAATGATTAACCACAAACAAAAAAACAAACAGACAAACAGACAAACAGACAAACAGACAAACATACAAGCTGACTAATACATCTTGCAAAAACTTCGTTTTGGCAAGATAACAAAGAACATATGTCACCCACAGGGTGAACCGTATCTTGCCAAAATGTGAAAATTCCGTTTTTTCGTCATGACGTCATCAAATGACGTCATAGCGTCAAACTGTTTACAGATCTGGGAAGCACTCATCAAGGGCATTCATATGAGGTATTACTCGATATGGTACCTACGATTTCAAAATTTGACCTTGGGGTCAATAATTTTCGACCTCCAGCGCTAACCATGAAGGTCAAGGCCGATCGCCACCAAAAACTAATCAGCTGAGCGCCGGACCATATACTAGATTCCCATGAAGTTTGGAGACGATCCGATCAAAGTTACTCAAAAAATAAGGGTTTTGTTGACCTCCATGATTGACCGCAAAGTGACCTTGACCTTTGACCTTGACCTTCAAAATTTTGTGTGCTGAAGGGTATCTCTATAGGACTCTGATATGCGAAGTTACAGGAGTTTCCAATAATAACTGTGGTCTACAGAGTGATCTAAACGTGAAAAAAAAATGATTAACCACAAACAAAAAAATAAAACATATGTCACCCACAGGGTGAACCGTAACTTGCCAAAATGTGAAAATTCCGTTTTTTCGTCATGACGTCATCAAATGACGTCATAGCGTCAAACTGTTTACAGATCTGGGAAGCACTCATCAAGGGCATTCATATGAGGTATTACTCGATATGGTACCTACAATTTCAAAATTTGACCTTGGGGTCAATAATTTTCGACCTCCAGCGCTAACCATGAAGGTCAAGGCCGATCGCCACCAAAAACTAATCAGCTGAGCGCCGGACCATATACTAGATTCCCATGAAGTTTGGAGACGATCCGATCAAAGTTACTCAAAAAATAAGGGTTTCGTTGACCTCCATGATTGACCACAAAGTGACCTTGACCTTTGACCTTGACCTTCAAAATTTTGTGTGCTGAAGGGTATCTCTATAGGACTCTGATATGCGAAGTTACAGGAGTTTCCAATAATAACTGTGGTCTACAGAGTGATCTAAACGTGAAAAAAAAATGATTAACCACAAACAAAAAAACAAATAAAAATCACCCACAGGGTGAACCGTATCTTGCCAATTTGTGTGCTAAAGGGTATCTCTAAAAGACTCTGATATGCGAACTTACAAGAGTTTCCAAAGGGAACTGTGCTCTACAGAGTGACCTAAACAATGCGAACTAAAGCAATACAATATACATGAAAAGTGCAGTTTTTTCGTCATAACGCCGTCAAATGACGTCACATTGTCAAACTAGTTATATGTTTGGAAAGCACTCAACAAGGGCTTCAATTTGAGGTACTACTCGATATGGTAACTGAAACTTGAAAATTTTACCTTTTGGTCAAAATTGAATGACCTTCAAAATGACCTTGAAGGTCAAGGCCGATCGACACCAAAAACTAATCAACTGAGCGCCATACCACACCCTATATACCCACCAAGATTGGAGATCATAAGATCAAAGTTACTCAAAAAATAAGGGTTTCGTAATTTGACCTTGGGGTCAATAATTTTCGACCTCCAGCGCTAACCATGAAGGTCAAGGCCGATCGCCACCAAAAACTAATCAGCTGAGCGCCGGACCATATATTAGATTCCCATGAAGTTTGGAGACGATCCGATCAAAGTTACTCAAAAAATAAGGGTTTCGTTGACCTCCATGATTGACCGCAAAGTGACCTTGACCTTTGACCTTGACCTTCAAAATTTTGTATGCTGAAGGGTATCTCTATAGGACTCTGATATGCGAAGTTACAGGAGTTTCCAATAATAACTGTGGTCTACAGAGTGATCTAAACGTGAAAAAAAAATGATTAACCACAAACAAAAAAACAAACAAAAAAACAAATAAACATATGTCACCCACAGGGTGAACCGTATCTTGCCAAGTGACCTTGACCTTTGACCTTGACCTTCATAATTTTGTGTGCTAAAGGGTATCTCTAAAAGACTCTGATATGCGAACTTACAAGAGTTTCCAAAGGGAACTGTGCTCTACAGAGTGACCTAAACAATGCGAACTAAAGCAATACAATATACATGAAAAGTGCAGTTTTTTCGTCATAACGCCGTCAAATGACGTCACATTGTCAAACTAGTTATATGTTTGGAAAGCACTCAACAAGGGCTTCAATTTGAGGTACTACTCGATATGGTAACTGAAACTTAAAAATTTTACCTTTTGGTCAAAATTGAATGACCTTCAAAATGACCTTGAAGGTCAAGGCCGATCGACACCAAAAACTAATCAGCTGAGCGCCATACCACACCCTATATACCCACCAAGTTTGGAGATCATAAGATCAAAGTTACTCAAAAAATAAGGGTTTCGTTGACCTCCATGATTGACCCAATTGAATGACCTTCAAAATGACCTTGAAGGTCAAGGTCGATCGACACCAAAAACGAATCAGCTGAGCGCCATACCACACCCTATATAACCACCAAGTTTGGAGATCATAAGATCAACGTTACTCAAAAAATAAGGGTTTCGTTGACCTCCATGATTGACCGCAAAGTGACCTTGACCTTTGACCTTGACCTTCAAACTTTTGTGTGCTGAAGGGTATCTCTATAGGACTCTGATTTGCGAAGTTACAGGAGTTTCCAATAATAACTGTGGTAAATATGGTAACTGAAACTTGAAAATTTTACCTTTTGGTCAAAATTGAATGACCTTCAAAATGACCTTGAAGGTCAAGGCCGATCGACACCAAAAACTAATCAGCTGAGCGCCATACCACACCCTATATACCCACCAAGTTTGGAGATCATAAGATCAAAGTTACTCAAAAAATAAGGGTTTCGTTGACCTCCATGATTGACCCAATTGAATGACCTTCAAAATGACCTTGAAGGTCAAGGCCGATCGCCACCAAAAACTAATCAGCTGAGCGCCGGACCATATACTAGATTCCCATGAAGTTTGGAGACGATCCGATCAAAGTTACTCAAAAAATAAGGGTTTCGTTGACCTCCATGATTGACCGCAAAGTGACCTTGACCTTTGACCTTGACCTTCAAAATTTTGTGTGCTGAAGGGTATCTCTATAGGACTCTGATATGCGAAGTTACAGGAGTTTCCAATAATAACTGTGGTCTACAGAGTGATCTAAACGTGAAAAAAAAATGATTAACCACAAACAAAAAAACAAACAAACAAACAAACATACAAGCTGACTGATACATCTAGCAAAAACTTCGTTTTGGCAAGATAACAAATAAAAATCACCCACAGGGTGAACCGTATCTTGCCAAAATGTGAAAATTCCGTTTTTTCGTCATGACGTCATCAAATGACGTCATAGCGTCAAACTGTTTACAGATCTGGGAAGCACTCATCAAGGGCATTCATATGAGGTATTACTCGATATTGTACCTACGATTTCAAAATTTGACCTTGGGGTCAATAATTTTCGACCTCCAGCGCTAACCATGAAGGTCAAGGCCGATCGCCACCAAAAACTAATCAGCTGAGCGCCGGACCATATACTAGATTCCCATGAAGTTTGGAGACGATCCGATCAAAGTTACTCAAAAAATAAGGGTTTCGTTGACCTCCATGATTGACCGCAAAG
Organism: Myxine glutinosa; assembly: GCF_964187855.1. NCBI lineage: Eukaryota > Metazoa > Chordata > Myxini > Myxiniformes > Myxinidae > Myxine > Myxine glutinosa. The sequence goes on from NC_136263.1 coordinate 164,552,968, forward strand.
TGACCTTGACCTTTGACCTTGACCTTCAAACTTTTGTGTGCTGAAGGGTATCTCTATAGGACTCTGATATGCGAAGTTACAGGAGTTTCCAATAATAACTGTGGTCTACAGAGTGATCTAAACGTGAAAAAAAAATGATTAACCACAAACAAAAAAACAAATGAAAATTCCGTTTTTTCGTCATGACGTCATCAAATGACGTCATAGCGTCAAACTGTTTACAGATCTGGGAAGCACTCATCAAGGGCATTCATATGAGGTATTACTCGATATGGTACCTACGATTTCAAAATTTGACCTTGGGGTCAATAATTTTCGACCTCCAGCGCTAACCATGAAGGTCAAGGCCGATCGCCACCAAAAACTAATCAGCTGAGCGCCGGACCATATACTAGATTCCCATGAAGTTTGGAGACGATCCGATCAAAGTTACTCAAAAAATAAGGGTTTCGTTGACCTCCATGATTGACCACAAAGTGACCTTGACCTTTGACCTTGACCTTCAAAATTTTGTGTGCTGAAGGGTATCTCTATAGGACTCTGATATGCGAAGTTACAGGAGTTTCCAATAATAACTGTGGTCTACAGAGTGATCTAAACGTTAAAAAAAAATGATTAACCACAAACAAAAAAACAAACAGACAAACAGACAAACAGACAAACAGACAAACATACAAGCTGACTAATACATCTTGCAAAAACTTCGTTTTGGCAAGATAACAAAGAACATATGTCACCCACAGGGTGAACCGTATCTTGCCAAAATGTGAAAATTCCGTTTTTTCGTCATGACGTCATCAAATGACGTCATAGCGTCAAACTGTTTACAGATCTGGGAAGCACTCATCAAGGGCATTCATATGAGGTATTACTCGATATGGTACCTACGATTTCAAAATTTGACCTTGGGGTCAATAATTTTCGACCTCCAGCGCTAACCATGAAGGTCAAGGCCGATCGCCACCAAAAACTAATCAGCTGAGCGCCGGACCATATACTAGATTCCCATGAAGTTTGGAGACGATCCGATCAAAGTTACTCAAAAAATAAGGGTTTTGTTGACCTCCATGATTGACCGCAAAGTGACCTTGACCTTTGACCTTGACCTTCAAAATTTTGTGTGCTGAAGGGTATCTCTATAGGACTCTGATATGCGAAGTTACAGGAGTTTCCAATAATAACTGTGGTCTACAGAGTGATCTAAACGTGAAAAAAAAATGATTAACCACAAACAAAAAAATAAAACATATGTCACCCACAGGGTGAACCGTAACTTGCCAAAATGTGAAAATTCCGTTTTTTCGTCATGACGTCATCAAATGACGTCATAGCGTCAAACTGTTTACAGATCTGGGAAGCACTCATCAAGGGCATTCATATGAGGTATTACTCGATATGGTACCTACAATTTCAAAATTTGACCTTGGGGTCAATAATTTTCGACCTCCAGCGCTAACCATGAAGGTCAAGGCCGATCGCCACCAAAAACTAATCAGCTGAGCGCCGGACCATATACTAGATTCCCATGAAGTTTGGAGACGATCCGATCAAAGTTACTCAAAAAATAAGGGTTTCGTTGACCTCCATGATTGACCACAAAGTGACCTTGACCTTTGACCTTGACCTTCAAAATTTTGTGTGCTGAAGGGTATCTCTATAGGACTCTGATATGCGAAGTTACAGGAGTTTCCAATAATAACTGTGGTCTACAGAGTGATCTAAACGTGAAAAAAAAATGATTAACCACAAACAAAACAAGCTGACTAATACATCTTGCAAAAACTTCGTTTTGGCAAGATAACAAAGAACATATGTCACCCACAGGGTGAACCGTATCTTGCCAAAATGTGAAAATTCCGTTTTTTCATCATGACGTCATCAAATGACGTCATAGCGTCAAACTGTTTACAGATCTGGGAAACACTCATCAAGGGCATTCATATGAGGTATTACTCGATATGGTACCTACGATTTCAAAATTTGACCTTGGGGTCAATAATTTTCGACCTCCAGCGCTAACCATGAAGGTCAAGGCCGATCGCCACCAAAAACTAATCAGCTGAGCGCCGGACCATATACTAGATTCCCATGAAGTTTGGAGACGATCCGATCAAAGTTACTCAAAAAATAAGGGTTTCGTTGACCTCCATGATTGACCGCAAAGTGACCTTGACCTTTGACCTTGACCTTCAAAATTTTGTGTGCTGAAGGGTATCTCTATAGGACTCTGATATGCGAAGTTACAGGAGTTTCCAATAATAACTGTGGTCTACAGAGTGATCTAAACGTGAAAAAAAAATGATTAACCACAAACAAACAAACAAAAAAACAAACATACAAGCTGACTAATACATCTTGCAAAAACTTCGTTTTGGCAAGATAACAAACATACAAGCTGACTAATACATCTTGCAAAAACTTCGTTTTGGCAAGATAATGAGTAGGAAAGAACCAACTGGGGTATATATTAATCAAATCAATCTTAATAAATTAACATCTTGTATTCAAAATCAAAAGTCTTGTATTATTAATGTTAATACAATTCAAAGAAAAGGAGCAGTAAGAATTGATGTTTTACTCACAAGAGAGCAGGTGAAAACACTAAATGATGCTGAATCAGTTAAAATTAAAATGACAAAACCTATGTTGAAGAAATATTCAACAAGGGAAACGAGTGGAGGATTTCTCCCGTTTCTAATTCCTTTATTTGCTGGTTTAAGTGCGGTGGGAGCATTGACGGGTGGTATTTCAGCAGCGGTAAATACTGCTAACGAAAGTAAGGCACAACTAAAATCTCAAAAGGAATTGGAAAGACATAACAAGGAGTTGGCAAAACAAATTGGTGGAATTGGTGTAATTGTAGATTTTGCTGAAAAGCTTGAAAGCCTACCTGATAAAGCGAGATTGTTAGTTGGAGATATGCTTTCCTCTATCGCTCAAGCAGGTGTTAAACTAACTAAACGGGGTAATGGATTGTATCTTTCTCATAAATAAATGGAACAGTAGTTTAAAAAATTTGGAAAGAATACAACATCAAATATAAAACTAGCTAAGTATTGTAAAAAACTAAAAATTGATAATGTGGTAATCTGTATGAGAGATGAATTAACAAAGTTGTCCAAGAATACAAAGAATATTATTATGAATTTAGACACACAGAATGGTTGTCATTGGGTTTGTATTCATAATAGTCAGGATAAATATTATTTTGATAGTTATGGTCTGCCACCACCTGTTGAAGTAATACAATTCTTACAGAATGGTGTTTATCAAACATTTCAAGTTCAAGAAATGAAGTCTAAATGTTGTGGTCAATTATATTTATATGTATTATTTAATCTCAACAATAATGAAATTTTTTATGATGTCATTTTTAATCTAATATAAATGACATGTTGGAAAAAATGGTTCTATCTTTGGAGAATCCCCTCACGATATTGATTTATCAAATTATTATACAAAGGCACAGGTTGAACGACAAAAATATAATATAACAAAGAATATTAATATGAAAAATAGTTATAAATTAATCAATTATCCAAGCCCCACAGATGCGAATGACTTAATTAGATTCAGTGATTTATCACAATATATATCTTTATATAAAACAGCACGATTTGTTAAACAAGTAAAATTTACAACCACAACACCTGGTTATACAGACCATACACCTTTCCTTATTAAATTTAGCTATCTGCTTACAATTGAATTTTATAAAGAAGGAGATATAGTTAATATGCGAATAGATAAGTGGGGGTATGATATGCCTGATTTAGGGTATGATTTGTTTTTTTTCAATAAACTTAGAAGACCTACATGATTTTAATCCGTCTCATTAAGAAGAATATTATCCGCTTGGTGAGGATAAGGAGTTATGTGGAAGTACAATTAGCAAACAACAAATACATGAGTTAGGAAATAAAAAAATGTATGATAGCATTGTGATGGTTTGCATGACAAAGAAGGAAGGTAATGAGATAAAGATAGAAAGCCGAGGAATACAAACCGATTCAGTAGTGGGAAGATGGTGTGGTATTACCTGTCATAATATTAATCTCACATATATTTCTGATACATAAATGGCAGGAAGAATACGACAAGAGAATTATAATTTTTGTATTCAGGGATACCTACAAGAAAAGGGTGCTCGGTTTTACATACCTTATGAATTGGAACATTTACATGGGAATTTTGTAATTAAGAACTGGCCTTATACTGATATTGCTAAACCCACAAATAGAGACTTGATTAAAATATTAAATAAAAATGAACTTCTCAACGTTATGAAATATAAAACTCTTTAAAAATCATCAACAAATCTTATTGGTATCCTATTATGAGAAAAATAATTATAGATACAAGAATATCTCAAAATCCAGATGAATGTATGTATGATATTCTTTGGGGCTCAAACTCAAGGGTAGCAAGGGATGAGGAAGGAGTTGAAGAAGAGAAGGAGGAAAGATAGAAGGAAGAGAGTGAGAAAAATAAGAGGGAAAAAAGAGAGAAGGAGGAGAGGGAGGAAAGAGAGAGGGAGGAAAGAGAGAAGGAGGAAAGAGAGAAGGAGGAAAGAGAGAAAAGAGAGAAGGACGAGAGGGAGGAAAGAGAGAGGGAGGAAAAATATAAAAAGATGGAAATCAGTGAGATTAATGAAAGATTGAAGGTATTACAGCAAATAAATCAAACTCAACGCACTGAGGCGGAAAATAAAGAAATGAAAAGACTAATGGAAATATTAGTATCAAGAATAACGACGTCAATGTCTGATGATGTTGGTGTTATTCGCTTTCGTTAGTTTTATTTGTAAATAAATGGAGGAAAAAGTGAAGGCATTCCTAAGAATTCTTTATGTTTTAAAAATCAAGATAGAAATGTATATGTTGAAAACCAAAAAGGTTTTCTTACTCTGTAGGAATTTTTCTGATAAATAAATGAGTTATTGCGTTAAGTGTAAAAATAAAACTAATACGAAAAATATATCGTTTGTTATAGGTAAAAATAATAGAGTTTATGAAAAGGGGATATGTTTAGTGTGTGGCTCTAAAAAGTGTCAATTCATTCTGAGCATAAAAGTGGGGGAGATATACAAAAGTTTTTGTCAGGGAGTAAAGTTACAACAACTGGAATTCCAGGGGAATTACACCTTCCAGTGTATTCTTTCTGTGGTCCAGGAACAAACTTGCATAAAAGATTAGATGAGGCTGACAATCCTAAACCTTGATCTAAACCTTTAAATATGGTTGATGAAGTGTGTATGAAGCATGATATTGCTTATGGGAATACCACTACATTGGATGAAAAACATGAAGCAGACAGAGAAATGTTGTATAATTTGTCTTTGATACAAAATCCTACATTGAGAGAGAAAGTTGATAGGTTTATTGTGAAAAAAATGATAAGTACTCAATTGAAACTTGGTCTTGGTTATTCACCCTCAAAAAACGATTAGGCTCTAATGATGTCAACAAGACTGAGGAGCGTTTGGCTGATGAATTGCATAAACCTATAATCACAAAGTTTAAAAGAAGGAAAGTTTATTCTAAAGACACTGACCACATCTGGTCCACTGATTTAATTTAATTCAATAATGATAGGGGATACAGGTATGCTTTAACCATTATTGATTTGAGGAGTAGATATGCTTGGGTTGTTCCTTTGAAAAACAAAAGGGGTAATACTCTTATGTTAGCTTTCAGTGGAATATTTAGTAAAAGTAAAAGAAAACCAAAGAAGTTATGGACTAATGAGGGAACAGAGTTCTATCACAAAATATTTATGAAATTTCTTAAGGGGGAGGGTATTAAATTATACAGCACCTTTAATGGAGGAAAGGCAGTTGTTATTGAGCGTTTTAATCGCACTTTGAAAGAGAGATTATATAAAAAAAATTCACACAACTCAGTTCTCAACAGTGGATATCTTTAATTCAGAATATTGTAGATAATTACAATAATACAGTTCATGCATCAACAAAATCAAAACCGTCAGAATCATTTACAAAATTATAATATGAAAAGGAAATTAATTTGAGAAAACCCAAGTTCAAAGTTGGTGATATTGTAAGAATATACAGATGGAAAAGCCATTTTGAGAAAGGTTATACAAAAAAATGGACTAATTAATTAATTAACATCGTTGATGTAATGGATACAGTCCATTGGATCTACAAATTATATGATTTAAATGGAGCAGAAATATTAGGTTCATTTTATTCACAGGAATTACAAAAAACAAAGCTGATAAGCCATTAAACAACAACCATCCATACTTTCATCCACCCCACCCAGATTAGTTAATTTAATTAGTAGTAATAAAAAATATATCATAAGCCACGCCCACACAGACCACACCCACACAGACCACGCCCACACAGGCCACACCCACACAGCCCACGCCCATCATCCCCCAACCCTCTGTGCACCCCCACCCTTGATCCTCCACCCCCCTCATCCTACCCCCACCTTCCCCACACACACAAGGGGAGGGGTGGGATGAGGGGGGTGGATGGTTATTGGCAGGGGTGCACTTCCCCCTTCTTTTTTCCTTTATTCTCTTTTTATAATTAAGAATTAAATAATTGTAGGCAAAGCAAATATAATCATATAATATTGAAAACATAAAAAATCTTTATATTATTAAAACATTTTTCTTGAGGTATATATTCAGTTTCTTCCCAGCACAACCAAAGCCATTCAGTTTCTTCCTAGCCAAAGGCAGCTCCACCACATGCATTTAGGTTCTGAAACTCCTTCTGTTTAAGACAAGGGGGAGAGAAAATATTAATATAGGGTTGAGCAAGGAGAAGGTAAAGCGGAAGGAGAAAAATATATAAAAAATAATCCATACCTCCAAAAGATCGAGCTTTGTGTTAAGGTCGTCGAGTTGAAAATGTAGGGTATTGCAGGTTCGAAGTAAATAACCACTCTTTAGGATCTCATAATAGTCTCAATCAAAGTTATGATCGTGGTTGTGGCCGTGGTTGTGGTCATTGATCTCAACTCTCATCTCTGTTAATGAAGGGTTTGTTTGAGGTGTTATATTCTGTTTAAAAAAACAGAAAGAAAAAACATTAGGAGGAATGATTAAAAGATACATCGTATTGTCAATAAATAAATAAATATCAGCTCCCGTTTATTGGTGCCAGTCAGAGAAATGAAGAATGAATTACCAGGGGTAGACTCTGATGGTGCTTTTGAACAAGAGACAACATCTCATCTGTGTCTTCTTTGAGGTTAATACTAGAGACAAAAAAAAAAGAAGAGAAATTACTGTGCTTAAGGAAACCAGCCAAAACATCACACACACACACAAACACACACACACACACACACACACACACACACACACACACACACACACACACACACACACACATTCTCAGGCAGCCTCATTTAACATCAACGTATTTTATTTTGTATCATACCTTCCACGTGAATCTTCTAAGAACGGTGAAATATTGAATTCATTCAGAGACCTCCATCTCGGAGGTAGGTTGTTCAAACCCGTATTCAGTTCGTTGTGAAACTCTTGAGGAACAACTTGAAATTCTGCCAGGACCTCATGAAGGTCATTCACATTTCTGTAATAAAGGGGGAAAATAAATAATTAGTTATATAATAAATCACATACAAAGCTCTCATTAACAGTTTAATACCAAACGAAACTTACCAATATCCTGGTGAGTTGATATATTCTTCATCAGAGGAAAGACTGAAATAAGACAAGTTGGCGCTCATCTTCGTCGATTTGCAATGTTTAAAATTGAACTGAACACGGCTTTTATAATGTCAAATGTGTTTAGGGAAGTGAAACTGCCTGTCAGTGTTTCGGGGAAACTCCGGGCGTGTGTGTGTGAAAAACAGGAAACAAAACAATAAAAAATTCTGGGAAGGAATCCAAGTTATACAACATGTCATTTCTCAAAAGTGAGGAGATTAATGAGAAAAGGTTCGAGTATGGTTAATGTCGTCCCTGTCTTTTTTTTCTCTTTCTATTACATAAATGATAGAACCAAGTATCAAATAAACCAAAGAGTGGAGAAGAAACCAACCTTGGTATATAAATGGAAAACATAATGAATGTGAAAAATATCAAATAAGACTTATTGAAAAGGCAACTGGTAAAAAAGTTAACAAAACAAATAAGAGAATTAATTTAAATACCGGTGAGTTGGATGAAAAAGATGGAAATATTTTTGAGTGGACGGAAAACTTTGATCGTTGTCAGGAAAATATATACTTTAATTTAAAAATGGTGTGTGGCACTGTAGGCGCTCAAACTAGAACATTGAGGGAGATTTACCATTTTATCTCAGCTCAATTAAAATATATTGATAAAGAACCAAACTCAAACATATACTTTGTTAATATATTAGATGGTGATGAGAGTTGTAAGATAATTAAATTATTTCCTACGCATAAACAAATATTTGTAGGATCGTTGTTTAAGTTTATTAATACTTAAATGTTGGTTGGAGTAAGGAAGGTTATTATTATCTTTTATTTAAATCAAAAGATAAAGTTTTGGTAGAGAATTTAAAAGAAGATATTATTTCTTTGCTATGACTATACGGGTATGCTAAAAAAAGTTCAACCAAAAGATTAAAAAGTCATTAAAGACCAAAGGGTAGGAATAGAGGTGATAAGAAAAAACGAAGGAATATGAGGGTAAGGGAAAATTTACATCTAAGTGCATGGAGAAATAGGGGTGGACAAGGAACAAAATTTTCCTTCTACTCCCATAAGACCTGAAAGACCCTTTGGACCCCAAAGACCTGTAACACATCGAAGACCATGAAGACCCAAAAGACCCTTAAGACCCCCAAATATACCAAGATCCTAAATACCCATTTTACCTATAAGACCCTTTCAATACTTTAGACACATTTAGATCCCTTTAACCTTTCGACCTTTACACCGTTTTAAGTCCCTTTCGATCCCTTATACCTTAACACCATTGGGACACCTTACACACTTCAGACAGATTAGACAGCTTGGACCCTTGACCTGTAAGACCCATAAGACCCTTTAGACCCTTTAAATCCCAAGATCCTGAAGACCCTCAAGATCCTTAAGACCACTTTTACCTTTAAGACCCTTTCAATACTTCAGACACCGTGAGATCACTTCACCCTTCCAACCTTTTATACCCTTTAAGCCTTTACACCCCTTAAGTCCCCTATGACCTGAACACCATTTAGACCCCTTACAACCTTCAGACCGATTAGACAGCTTCGACCCTTGACCATTTATACTGTTACGGACACGACTTAGATGTTATGATGGGCCGAGCAGAATGGCCGCCGTGTTCGCACAAGTTACCCGATTACACTCGAACGTTGGCCGAATCGCGCTATGCTAAATCAATGAAGGAAAAGACACAACGGCTGGGTTAAATGACACGACACCAGGGGTACAGTTCTCAAGACCTCCGGAGGAGGATATAATATGGGTTATGCAGAACGTTTAGATTACACGGCACAGAGGTACAGCACAGAAAGATAAGCACTTATACACGGTCTTATCTTAATCCCGACAGACCACAGACAAACGGGACAAGACTGACTCACACAGGGATTGATGGCAAGGAAGGGCAGGTAGTCGATGGCTCAAGGTGCACCTTGGCTCAGGGGCAGAATCGACCCGGTCCGGTCCAGAGATGCGGGAGGTATCTCTCAGCGCTAGGAGGTGGCGTCCTTTCTTCTTCGTAGCTGAGGCGCATCTGACGTCACCTCCGTCTTCCTGCGCATGTCCAGCGGGGAGTGACACGCCCTCGGCTCGTTAGCTCCGCCCCAGATGGAATCGGTCCGCCGCTTCTTATTGGGTGCGGGGGGTTACCGGGCTCCGCCCTTGACGAGGAGCTGACAGTGAGCCCCTGCGTGGTAACCCCGTCGGAGCACATGGTCAATGGCGGCTAACCAAGCCGGAGTGAGGACGCGCACTCCCCACGCCGCTGTTGTTGTTGTTGGTGTTGTTGTTTCATGAGGAAGAGATGCGGGGAGGTATTGGGAGGTCCTAAACTTACTACTGGTGCCATACAATCACATTCTGGTGCAACGAAGAGTCAGAATTAATGGAAACGAGTCCTTAACTGACATAGACTAAGAATAACTAGCAAGATGTCCTATAGTTGTCTACGTGAGATGTGGTGAACCTGGGCACGACATTTAATGGGGGAAAAAGGGGAAGGTCGGTTCTACAGAGTGTTGTTTACAGACAATGGGACTAGGGAATGGGGGATTGGGGATAGTTGGGGAGTATTGGGGAAATAGGGGAATATTTACAAGCAGATATGGATGGAGGCCAAATCCCATATCCGCAACATTGCACCCTTCTCTACCTCGGGGCGTCCCGACCCGATAAATCTCTCGTTAGTGTGGCACTCAGATGTAGTTCCCTCTACTATTAACTCAACCCTGAGTGCGACAGTTTTTACAGATGTTCACAAATGAGTAAATATGTCCCCCTGCGACGTTGCACCCTTCTCCTCACAGAAACACACCCACAGGATAACCGAATCGCGGAAAGAATCCTCAAACTAAACATACAGCCGGTAGGGAGCATTATTTACACAAGACTACACTAATATTTACACTACGATCCAGGACCTGTTTTTGGAGGAACACATGCAGATGTTATGCATAGAGAGAGCACGCATGCCAGCATCGATACACCAACCCACGTATGCTCTGTGGCCCTACGGCCTTTAATAATGTTCAGAGCACCCCGTTCAAGCACCAAAAGCACCACCCCATCACACAGTCAGCACCATCCGGTGCACCAATAAAGTGTTCATAAATCACCGGTGGTGTCGCAGCCGGCCGATGTTCTGCCGCTGGTCTTGCCTTCCTGAAGTGCACTTGGCCTTCTGGCTTCTTTCAAAAATAAAGAAAGGCGCCAACCGCGTCCATTTCTGTATTGTGGCCGTCAGGGGGCCAACTATTAGTGGTTCACCTGTATGGCATAGGTGCCACGTTGACCCATGGTCCATCCACGGGTGGTGCTTGCCCGCAAGAGAACTGCGGTCCATGGTGGGCGGCCACAAAAATTGCGGTCCATATGGTGTATCGATCCCGGCAGCAAGCAGCGAAAGTGCAGGCCCACAACTGCGGAGCCAGCACCTCTCTCTCCTCTCTCTCTGCCCCAAAGCCAGATCCTTGGAGGTGGGAGACAAAAGAAGAAGACAAGTGAGTAAGGTGGTAAGGGCGCAAAAGTGCACGCAACATTAGGTAATGCACACTAGGGGCACATGGGAACCAGGTGAGACAGGTACGTTCCTACCGTACGCCCCCCCCCCCCCACCAGGTAACCTACATTGCCCCTCCCTTACCCCTTACTGTACCCACACAACACAACACTACCCATAAACATCTACTTTACAAATCAACAAACGTCCCTACTGTCTTCCCCGTTCCTCCCATAAACCAAATTCGTCTTCTCTCCCTCCTAACCAATCAAATTTGCCATTTCCAACTCTCATCACAATTTGCCATCTCCAACTCAACATCAAAATTTGCCATCACCAATTCATCATCAGTCCCTCCTAAGGAGGGAGAGATGGAATCACCCCAATGTCTCATCCACGTCGTGATGCGTCTCACCAATCCACACAGCAATTCTCATTTCCTGCACACAGAACAAAGAAACACAGGTGTGGAGTCATCATCACCACAGGTAAGTGGCTGCGTATGGTGCGACAGGTTCATCAATCCTAACTATTTCCTTAATGACTTTAACACTTTACATTACCCGGGGTCTTTCTCCTGCCAAACCATTGGCCCTCTTACACTATGGGTTCTAAAAACCAATTCCCATTGGCCAAACTGTGGTGCTTTTCAATTTGGGGTCTCACTCACCCGATTCATCTCCTGGTGCCTCGCACAATTTCTGGGCTGCGACGTGTAGCTCTCCCAGCAGGTCTACCCACCTGCACACCTCCACCACTGTAGTTGCCACCCGAGCTTACCTGCTCCTCACCCTAACCTAACTAACTGGGGAAGGCCCTCTCGCCCTCTCACCCCCTCAGTGCCCTCTCTGGCACGGGCTGCCCGATCCACACCCGGGATCCTCAGGCACCCACTGACACTAACGGCTCCCAGAGCCCACCTGTGGCCTCACCTGGCCGACATCCTCACAGTGGTGGAGTGCCCAAACCAACTACACACACTAACAGGCTACACGCCCAGCCATTTCCACAACACTAATGCACCCATCCACAATACCATTCTGCAACCGCACCACAAATGCCAATATCCAACCACAATTTACCTATACCCTCTACCTAACACTTACACTACCCGCCCCGGGTACTCGTGAAAGGGGTCCACTCTTCCCCCATCCACACCTTCGCACCATGCACACCACTCCGTACCACTTACTCCAACTCTCTCCACACCACTCATTCTCTGCTCCATATATTCCACCCACCTGTACTTGCACACCTGTGCTCTCACACCTGGTGCCACCTGCACCCTTCTCTCCCCAAGCGCATTCGCGCTGATCCACAACACTCACTACTCATCCACTGCTCCACACACCTGTTCAGTTCTCACACAGCATCATCTCATCTAACTACTCCCCTCTGAAACTTGCGCTTCCCAGTCGTCCCTTTTAAACTATTGCGCTCCCTCGTCATTATAATCCACACTAATCTACCTGCGTCCCCACTACAGGTATCAGTCACTAACTAACCTTAACGTCACCTAATGTCATCTTCTAGGGCCCTACACACCATATCCTAACCCACCCGGGCTAGTTTTCACTGCCATACACCCCATAAACTATAGCTCCTTTGCCCCACTTTTTGTGAGGGATGACAGAGTTGCCATCCCACCACATCGGGCATCTCCCACTACCAATTTTGCACATCAAATTTCAACCAATCAAAAATTTGCCACTCACTACCCATCATCTGCCAATCATTACTGCCAATCCTTTGCCAATCATCAAATTTTGTTTTTCTCTAATTTTGGGGCCAAAACACTATCCTCGTCACACAGTCTACTCACTAATGCCTCTCGGTGCGCCAATTCCTGTCCAAAGCCCGGCTTCGTACAGCCAAGCCATGAATGCGGGTTGTTTGGTGCCAGCGGCTGGATATGTCCCGCATTCGGGGCAGGGACGGGGGCTTACCCGGCCCGAGACCCCACGCACCACCTTGGCGTGGAGCCATCCAATGTCCCGATCTCGACCTGCCGGCACGTCTCAACAAGAAGTGGTCGCCATGACGACCCTTCCTATCGGGCTGCCCGCTCCGCCTACTGGAGCCCGGACGCGGCCGTTCCAAGCGAGGCACAGCGTGGATCGCATACGGCGGTCCTTTCGAACCCGCCGTGGCTCGGATCCCCGCTGGTCCTCGCGGCACGCGAAGCTGCCCGACGTGCACCGAGGGCCCGATTCGGCTATAAGTCGCTCTAACCGCTAACCCGGTTACCGTCGATGCTTCACCTGCATGGTTACAAGCATACGCTACCCCTTTCTTGCTCATACATCCAGCCGTTTTCATGCTCCTCGTCGTACCTTCTCTAACACACCCAGGTACACTCATTCCACTCCCAGCCTTGGTCACACACCTGACCACCGAACACTTTGGCACACATTCGTTGTTCGCACACCTCACCAACACACCTCTTCGCGCCCCTTCCTCGGTCACCTCCTTTGTGACAATCACAGGTGTGCCCTCACTCGCACACCCAACCACGTGCCTCACTACCAATTCCAGCGTGCATTCCCACACACGCTCTACCATTCCAGGTGTGCTTCCTTTCTCACCTGCCACAACCAACTCACGCTCCGTGTCACTCTTACTACTCTCACCTCCACTCTTGACAGCGCACTCACCCTTACTCTCGACAGCGCACTCTTTCCTCATGCACCCGTCCGTTACACACCTTTCTCGCGCGCCCTCTCCCGTTACATCCTCTGTAACACTCACCACAGGCGTGCATTCTCCCTTTACACCCTCCGTAACACTCCTCACTACGCGCTTCCATGTGCTCCCTCGCACACGCGCTACGACCGACTCACTCTCGCCAGCACCCTCACTCCTTGGCACGCACTTTTTCCTCACACACCCCAGAGTCGGACTTTCTCGCACACCTCCTTTTTCGCACACCAGACCTGTCGCACACTTCACCAACGGCCTCTCACGAACACCCGGGTCCATCTCGACCCCCAAGCTTCTTAAATCACCTGGCGCATCATACGCACGACCATATTGGTCACCACTTACACCGGGTCCTCTTCCTCTTCGCTTCTTCTCCATCACCTGCGAATCCCTCATCCGGTTAATGAGCACATCATCACGATCCAAACACAGACTTTGGACCAATTCTTTTATTTCCTCTTTTATCTCTTTCTTATCCCCTCTCCGTCGCTTCTTAATTTCGCTCACCCCTTCTTCCACTTCTTCTAATTTCTGCTTCACCTCTTTTATTTCCCGGTACGTCTCCTCAAGCTCGTCCTCCAAGGCTACCTTGACCGTTTCCATGTGCGTCCTCACCTGCCGGTCCTTCGTCTCCATTACCTCTGTCACCTCGTCCAACCTCGTTGTCAGTCCCTCACGTACCATCTGACATTCCCTCTTCGTCGCTATCAAGTCGTCTTTTAGTTCTTTCTGTGTCGCTTTTAACCCTCCTAATACCGCAGTGTTCCTTTGAACCTGCTCCGTTAATCCTTTTTGTCCCTCCGTCAGCTGTTCCACCTCCTGCGTCAGGTCCTCTATGCCCCCTTGTAACTTTACAGTCCCCTTTCTCACCTCCTTCTCCATGTGCTCCTTACAGTGCCTCACCTCCTCGCGCACTCCTCCGACCTCCTCACTCACCCCTCTTCTGATCTCTTCTCCCATCACTTGCATCTCCTGCCCAGATGCCACCCTCATCTGCTCCATTTCCTCCCTGTGAGCATCCAGTTTGGTTTCTACCCCCATTCTGACCCCCTCTATCTGCTGCCCCATTTGTTTAACTTCCCTTTCCGCTTGGTCCCTCATGTCCCTCAATTTGCCTTCCATACTGTTTTCTAACCCCTCTAACCCCTTTTGCATTTCCCCTAATCTATTGTCTAATCCCTCTATTCTACTCCCTAACCCTCCGATCTGGGCCCCCATGTCCTCCCTCAATTTCTCGCTATTGGACCCCATTTCGCCCCCCATGACCCCCAATTCGTCCCTCATTGCCCCCATACTGTTTTTCATTTCTTCATTATTCTTGTCCATAAGGGCCTTCATTTGCATAAGAAAAAGGTTCAAATCCACCGGTGGCGCTACTACGGTCGCGGGCGCGGTCGCCGTGGCCATGTGCGAGGCGCCATTTTGCGCGCCCGTAACCTCGTGCGCGATGACGCTATTTTGCGAACCTGCCACCATCACTGCTTCGCCCTCCTCTTGTCCCTCTATTTGGTCCTGGATCGAACCTGCCTCACTCTCCTCTACCGGAACCCAGCCGTCTTGATCTGCCATAGCGCGACTTTCAAAATTCGGGTTTTCATTTTTTTGTAAAACACAATCAAATTTCGCCGTTATAATTTCGAGCGCGTTTCACGCGCTCGGGTCCAATCTCACTCCTCGACACCAATTGTTACGGACACGACTTAGATGTTATGATGGGCCAAGCGGAATGGCCGCCGTGTTCGCACAAGTTACCCAATTACACTCGAACGTTGGCCGAATCGTGCTATGCTAAATCAATGAAGGAAAAGACACAACGGCTGGGTTAAATTACACGACACCAGGGGTACAGTTCTCAAGACCTCCGGAGGAGGATATAATATGGGTTATGCAGAACGTTTAGATTACATGGCACAGAGGTACAGCACAGAAAGATAAGCACTTATACACGGTCTTATCTTAATTCCTGACAGACCACAGACAAACGGGACAAGACTGACTCACACAGGGATTGATGGCAAGGAAGGGCAGGTAGTCGATGGCTCAAGGTGCACCTTGGCTCAGGTGCATCTGACGTCACCTCCGTCTTCCTGCGCATGTCCAGCGGGGAGTGACACGCCTTCGGCTCGTTAGCTCCGCCCCAGATGGAATCGGTCCGACGCTTCTTATTGGGTGCGGGGGGTTACCGGGCTCCGCCCTTGACGAGGAGCTGACAGTGAGCCCCTGCGTGGTAACCCCGTCGGAGCACATGGTCAATGGCGGCTAACCAAGCCGGAGTGAGGACGCGCACTCCCCGCGCCGCTGTTGTTGTTGTTGGTGTTGTTGTTTCATGAGGAAGAGATGCGGGGAGGTATTGGGAGGTCCTAAACTTACTACTGGTGCCATACAATCACATTCTGGTGCAACGAAGAGTCAGAATTAATGGAAACGAGTCCTTAACTGACATAGACTAAGAATAACTAGCAAGATGTCCTATAGTTGTCTACGTGAGATGCGGTGAACCTGGGCACGACATTTAATGGGGGAAAAAGGGGAAGGTCGGTTCTACAGAGTGTTGTTTACAGACAATGGGACTAGGGAATGGGGGATTGGGGATAGTTGGGGAGTATTGGGGAAATAGGGGAATATTTACAAGCGGATATGGATGGAGGCCAAATCCCATATCCGCAACAATACGTTAGAGCTTTACACCACATGGACCTTTTTTGATTACAAATAAATTACAAATATATAATATCACCAATATTAGAAATAAATTTCTACAAAATAAATGTTTGTATTATGATTGGTGTAAATACAGCAACTCAAGTTCAGTCAGGTCATTATCCTTAGTTTGAACAAGCCTGTGGCGACTTGTGGTGAGGTGAGCCACGCTAGTTATATTATTAAGTATTGGTGGACAAGATGGTGATCATTTTATGCAACAACTCGACAATGAAATGAGTTTGTTGGTTACTGTCATTTGCATGTGAATTTCTTGAAGAAGTAATATTCATTCGGATATTATTGATGTTAAAAACAAATCACTTTGTTTTTCATTATTAAAAAATGGGAGACTCTTTGCTAAAGTTATATTGTGACATATCAATAAATTTCAAAGTTGAAAAAGAAAAAAGCTTGGAAAATTTGAAAAAACGGACACAAATATAGACATTGCATCTGATATTTGGTAGAGTCTTGGCATCACAACTTTTTGAGTTGAACTTTTGAGTTGAGAATTTGGAGTTTGAACTCTCTGCTAATGGCATCCAAGGCCACCTCCTCCAATGGACCATTTGCAGTTGAAGGTAATATTGCTCTCCCCCTTTTGACTGGTGCTCCTCACTCAGACTTTGCCATTCTTGATGCCATGGAAAGCAAGGCCCTCAAAATCATTGGGATCTCCCATGACGAAGCTGATTGTCTAGGCCTGTTACGTTCACACCACAGACAGGTTGGTGGCCTCTGTATTCTACCACCTCATTTTTGGCCTTGTGCCTAATGGGCTCTCTTGTCTCTGTTCCTCCCAGTTTCTGCAGCGCACACAAGGTCTGCTGGTAACCCTTTTCTTGGTAAACTACCAAAATTCTGGCTCACTGCTCACTTTCACTCATCTGATCTTCATTTCTCAACTCTGTGTAACCAAGTTCCCAAGTATGTCTGCTCAGTCCCCATGTTCCCTCCAGGGCTTCAATACAGCTGTTCATCACTTCCTGGTTAATACTCATGATCTCTTGTACCCCAAAAAACCCTATTTCCAAGCAGTTCCTTTTTCCATGTTATGGTGATATTCCCCCTCTTCCTCACGTCTTCATGGTTGTTAGTTTTCAGGTGGTTTGTGAGTTGTTCATCCCCACTTCCCTGCTTGTCTTCTTCCTGTATTAAATTCAGCATGTGTGCAGCTTGTTCAACCACATGGGTCCTTCTTCCACTCCCTTTGATCTCACTCTAACTTCTACTCTGCTGTTGATGTTCCCCCTTTCCATTTGGTTCCCTTCCATTCTGCTATTGGTCTTCCACAAGCATCAATCATGTGTACAAAAAGAAACACGAGAGATTTGAGCCTGAAATGACAGATCATGAGAGAAGTCTTGGGATGGTATGCTGAATATATTTCAGAAATTACCTTTGACTTTGAGTCAAGCTCACTCAATTGATTATGCATTGAAAAAAAAAGAAACATGATGCAATATTATCACAATTGAAGTTGGTATTGGCAAAAAATTTGAAAAAATATCGACATATACTTTGTTAACATATACTTTGTTAATATATTAGCTGGTGATGATAGTTGTAAGAGAATTAAATTATTTCCTACGCATAAACAAATATTTGTAGGATCGTTGTTTAAGTTTATTAATAGTTAAATGTTGGTTGGAGTAAAGATGGTTGTTATTATCTTTTATTTAAGTCAAAAGTTAAAGTTTTGGTAGAGAATTTAAAAGAAGATATTTCTTTGCAATGACCATATGGGTATGCTAAAAAATTTTTAACCAAAAGGTCAAAAAGTCATTAAAGACCAAAAGGGTAGGAACAGAGGTGATAAGAAATAACGAAGGAATATGAGGGTCAGGGAAAAATTTACATGGCAGTGCATGGAGAAATATGGGTGGTCCAGGAACAACATTTCCTTCTACTTATGGGTCTTTGGGTGTTTTATGGTTCTTTGGGGTTTTGAATGTCTTAAAGGTCTTGCAGGTTTAAAGGGTCTTCTGGGTTTTCAGGGTATTTTGGGGATCTTTAAGGGTCTTTTGAGTATTTTGGATCTCTGGGGTCTTTAAGTGTGTTTAGAGTGCCAGACTGGTTTTTGGGTGTTTTGGGCCCTCTTGGTCTTCAGTGTCTAAAAGAGTATTTGGGGTATTTTGGGTCTAATGGGTCTTTGGAGTCTTTAAAGGTCGTTGGAATCATTTGGAGTAATAAAAGCTTGAATAAAAAATAAAATAAAAGCTTTTGGGGTCATAGGCGTCTTTTGGGTAGTTATCATCTTTGGGTGTTTTGGGTCATCTGTGTCTTTTGGATATTTTGGGTCTTTAAGGGTCTTCAAGGGTCTCTGGGGAATTTTGGGTACTCAGAGTCTTTATGGATTTTTAGTGTCTTTTGGGTCTTCCTGGTATTAATGGTATTTGTGGTATTTAGATGTGTTCAGGGGTCTTGGTGGTCTTAAGGGTCTTGCGGGTCTTAAAGGATCTTCAAAGGTCTAAGGGGTCTCAGAAGTCTAAAGGGGTCTTTGGGGTCTTTGGGATCCAACTTTACGTAATGAATAGACATACGTGCCATCGGGATGCAACTGATGTTCAAAATGTGTAATTAATAAACACAGTCACAGGGCTTCATGGACGGACAGCTTCAAGGATTGTGTTTTTGGTTTTTTTAAAAAACATAAAGACTCCTTAAAAACAATTGCCTTTCTCATTTTGCAATTCAACATTTCTTTTTTGCGGGATGGGATGTAGGCGAACTTTTTGTGAAGACAAGTGCACATGTAATCATCTTGTATTCAAGTGAAACAGATGTATTGCCTTTGATTGAGGAGCTCCTGTTACAAAATGTAACAGGGAAAACATGGATAGCCACGTCTGATTGGATTAAATCACGGCGGTATGCTTCATCGCGGTATGCACATATCTTGGAGGGCACTATTGGTTTTGTACAGACACCAGGAAAAATTCCTGGATTTTATGAATTCCTGGTGAATTTGAAGCCAGAACACCAATGGTCTATAAATAACACGATTTACATCAATCAGGTGAACAACACAATATATATTTTTTAATGATGGCAATTGACTTTAAATCTGCAGTTGTTACTATTGTTAATTTTCATTTTGATATTATGTTTTAAAGAATCATGTCAAGCTCAAACAGCAGCTTGTATACATAGGCGTCGTTTGACTTCTCTATTTGGGTGGCAAGGGCTTAATATTAATAATGGGTAGTTCGGACTGACTTCCAAAATTACCGTTTGTTGGTGTATTTACAGTGTAGGTGAAATCACAAATACAGTTTACGTTCATTATTGTTACTCACTTTTAAATACGGGATAAAGGGGGGACACCAACAACAGACTTGATGGTGATACTTGGACAAACAATGGGTGGAGGGAAGAATGGGGATGTGGGGCAGAAGAGGATGCATTTGTTGGATAAGATGTACACAGAAGGAAACTCTCAGGAAGGAAAAACTGGAAATATGGAAGGAGGAGGACTTGGGCTGGTGGGTGGTGGGGGATAGCAGTTGATGGCATGAGAAAATGTCATGCTTTTGGATTGGGGATGATCTGAGGTGGTGGTAAACAGTTGTCTTGAAGTCATGGAGGGAAGAAAGAAATTATTGTTTGGTAACATTGCTTATTTTATTATTGTTTGTTTATTAAAACAATGATAACAATTTATTTATTTTGCCTGCCTCAAATAGACAAATAACAGCACTTTCACAGACAAAAATATTGAGATTGTTCAAAAACTAAAAGGAGGAGAAAACTCACTTTCTTTGAATGAAAAATCATTGAATGATTATGTCGTTGAACTTTGGGAAGATATTTTCAGCTGCACCCCAGATGGTGTAAACATTGCTCTTCAACCATGCTCAGGCCATGAATCATTAGACAAAGTTTACTCACAATTTTCAGACGTTTCCAGTTTGCTTGATGTACACAATATCTACCAGGCTGTATATGTTGTTGCGTACGCCTTGATGGATATCCAATCATGTACATCCCAAAACAGTCGATTGCAAAATGGATCGTGTGCCGGACTATCTGATTTTCAACCGTGGCAAGTAAGGATAACTTGTTTACTTTTTGTGCAATTTTCAATGGCAAGTAAGACTTTTTTCAATGAGTGTGTGACACATTCAAGCCGAAAATATGACATTTCCACAATAATTTAGTTAGAGATGGGTATATGCAGAAAAAATGGGTGACATAATTCTCAACTATTCAAATATTACTTTAATTCGTTTGTACTCTTTTTCAGTTTTTGTTGTATTTGCGAAATGTGCAATGGAAAACGAATACGGGAGTTAAAATGTTTTTTGATGAAAATGGCGACCCACCTGGACCACATGAGCTTATAATATGGGAAAGGGATGTAAATGGGAAAATCGTTTTTAAAAACATCGGGCACTATGACTCCGATGCTTCACCTGACAAAAGGTTATTTGTGACTCCTGATGACTTTTACTGGAATGATGGAACTACAAAGGTAAATATACTTTTAAATTTGTAATTTTTACATGTATGTAAAGCATGACTTATTTACTCAACCAGATGGTATTCATAGATTACTTACCCTGCGTAGTCAACTTGGTGTGAGCCAATTCGTCTATTTTTGAACTTTTAAAAAAATCCAATATGGCTGCCAGACCACGTGAGTGATGACATCATAAATTTATATTCTCTAAATAATTGTTGCATAGATGATGCTCAATAAATTTCAAACTGATCAGACGAAACGTTGTCCCTGTCGAATTATGACGTCATAATATTATGGCACCAATGACGTCATCGTTAACAACACCTATTCCCCATATGGAGTTATTTACAATGATCCACATGTCAATTTTTAAAATGCTGACACGGCACACACTTTACTTTACTGAAATGCAGACACAAATGTTATATTTTCGTCAAAAATCGACGGAATTTCGCCAAATCTGTTTTGGACATGTGTTAATATACCTCAGCGATTGATAGATCTGAAATCAGAATTTTATTTGGGGTCAAAATGACCCCGTGAGGTCGCTCCGTACTTTGCCTGCTCGTCATGTGCATGTGATAATTCATTCCATGCCCACACTAGCAGACTCTGCTTCTTCACGCAATAACAACTTCTTGCTTCCAGACCGTACATCCAATCATCTTGAAATTGTGCACACATGTTACACTTAATTACCCCTGCAATAATATAAAGTTTCACGTCGATCAAAGAAGCGGTTCTAGAGTTATAATTTTTTACATATTTTTGTTTAATCAGTTATATCTGCCAAACCACGTTACCTATCGCAAATTCCAAAAGGTTATTTTAGTAGACCGATATGTTGAACACATCTGTGAAGTTTCCCCTTGATATGATCAAAAATGAGGGAGGAGCTTGGTTTTCAAAGTTTATGTTTAAAAACATCATAACGCCAAAATCATGTGACGCAGGATGTCATGCTCGCCGACTTTTGTGTTTGGCATGGGTATGAGATTCTGCCTGCAAAGATTGGCCTCGATCTGTTCAGTCGTTTAGGAGAAAATTGGATTTTAGTGGTGTCGTAAAAATTGGAGTCTACGACAGTGTCTCCATGCTGAGTTTAATCAGAATCGATCTCTAACAGCACCTGAGAAGAAATCATCAATCATGGTATCAGTACACTACGATCATTCGAGCAGGAGTTGGTATGACATCCAAGCAAACAAGCAAGCAACATGCAATGTAATTTCCCTTACCATTCTGGGCATGCACATGAATCACACAGAATAAATGCCACAGGACTGCCCTCCGCTCTTCGTGGTCAAGGTCTTATAATAGCCGTATAGTGGACAGGAGTTTTAATAACACCTGGGTTATAACATGGATACAATTTTCCGACATTCCTCCCCGAGGTCAGAACCTTGCCAGCAAGCCAGGTAGCGATAGGCGAGTGACTATAATGGTTACATAAGATGCGAAGGTCAGAGAGTCACATCACGGCCAGCAGAAGCGATTGGGGCGACGACTTTCTCTCCCCGCGTGGGTTCTATATACATCAGGGCCCTCAACAGCCGTACCTAAATCGTCCCCAATGAGGAAGCCACCCATCTCGGGCGACGGAGGAGGCACAACTATACTGGTCGGATTGGGCGAGTGAGTAGGTGTGACGCCTGGAGGAATCCCTGTCGCCCGATTCCCCATGCTGGGCTCAGTCTCAACTGGATCCCCGCAAGGCGCGATATGGCGCACTAACACCGTGGACTCGCGTCCGTCTGGCAGTTGAACGCGAGCTTGGTCAGGATTATTTTAAAGAATCTGGACTTTGTCAACGAGCAGATCATATTTGTTTGGACGCACTGCTCGCTTGAGCGACTTTTCGCACTTGTGTTAGGGTTAGAAACGAATCGGCCCCAGAAACACAGGCCCGGGCTTGGCAAGTCAACCAGGCAAAGATTGGACACCACCCGTTTGTTGCGGGTAGCGAAATAAATGATCGTGA
The DNA here is from genome assembly GCF_964187855.1 of Myxine glutinosa. NCBI lineage: Eukaryota > Metazoa > Chordata > Myxini > Myxiniformes > Myxinidae > Myxine > Myxine glutinosa. Next base: position 164,576,001 of record NC_136263.1, read on the forward strand.
GGAATTTCATTTGTGGCAGTTCATAGTAGGGTACGAATCGAGTGTAATGCCCTGTGCATCACCCAGGTCCATTTGTCCGGTCCTAGGCTCCGGGTCTTAAGGCCCAGGGTAATGGCCCTCCATATAATGCCATTAAATCGCTCCACCTGTCCGTTCGCTTGCGTGCTGTATGGAGTAGTGTAGCTAGAAGCAATTTTTCTCTGCAGCAGGAATGTGCTCACATCCTGAGACAAGAACACTGCACATCTGTCAGTGTGTACATAACCCGGATTCCCAAATATTGCAAACAGGATCTGCAAACAACGGATAACCAAAGCAGAGGTCATATCACTGCACGGAAATGCGAACGGGAATCTAGAGTACTCATCTACGATAGTGAGGAGATAACGATAGGTACCAGAAGCCGGTAGAGGGCCCTTAAAATCCACGGCCAATCTCTCCCATGGCCTGGTAGCCTGAATCAAAGTCCCCATATCCGGTTTATAGAAACACGGTTTGAGTTCGGCACAAACGGGGCAAGTACGGCACAGACGACGAACGTCTTCCACAGAGTAGGGCAAATTGCGGCAACATACGTAATGTGCCAGGCGAGACACCCCGGGATGACATAATGTCTCGTGGAGAATGTGAAGGTCCTCGAAGGTGGTTAGCCCCGCGCAAACCCCTGGCCTGGAGAAGGTATCAGCTCCTAGATTGTCCCGGCCTGGGTTGTACGTGATCTTGAAGCTGTAGTCGGCCATCTCTATGCGCCATCGAGTAATCTTCTCATTCTTAATGCGTTGTGCATGACGCGTATCGTACATGAAAGCGACGCTCTACTGATTAGTAATAATTTCAAACGGTCTGCCGAGCAAATATGGCCACCATCGGCGTATCGATTAGACACCAGCATAGGCATCCTTCTCGACAGATGAATGGCGCCGCTCCACGGCAGAGAGGGTCCTTGAGAAGAAGGCCACAGGCTTCCCCCCTTGCGAGAGAGTCACCATGATCGCATGATCAGACGCGTCGCTTTCCAAAACCAAAGGGATATTATCAACGGAGGTCACCGCGGCACCTGCGATGTCTGTCTTAAGCCTTTGGAAAGCGACCTTGGCTGCGTTAGACATAGGGAATGTTGTGCAATCAACAAGGGGATGAAGCTTCTCGGAGAAATTTTGGACCCAGCAAGAATAATGTGCAAATAATCCGAGGGCTCTCTTCAAAGAGGCCCAATCGTGTGGCACCGCCATGTCTAGTAGGGGCTGCAGGCGCTCTTTGTCAGGAGTTATCTTCCCTTGGGTCACCCTGTACCCCTAGAGATCAATCGTTCGAGCAGAGTAACGGCATTTGTTCTCGTTGAGTGTCAAGCGATACTGGCGTGCGACCTGTAGAAAGCGCCACAAATTTGCGTCATGATGAGCTTCATTACGCCCACAAACCATGAGATTATCAAGGTAAACAAAAACGTCTGTCAACCGTTCTTTGGTGATGATGTCATCAATCGCCCTTTGGTAAGCATGCAAGACCATTAGTGACGCCGAAGGGCAAACATGTGAATTGATACAGTCGCTGCCCCGATTCAAATCCTGTGTAAATCTGGTCGGTCTCACAGATAGGAATTTGATGGTAAGCGCTGCGCAAATCGAGGGTGCTATACACGACATATTGGGCTACCTGTTGAACCAGGGCATCCAATCCCGGAAGTAGGTAATCGTCCAATTCCGTAAATCTATTTATGGTTTCAGAGTAATCGATAACCATATGCTTGCGATGATTTTCGGTCTGAACAACCAAGGCTTGAGCACGCCAAGGCGACTGGCTCGGTTTGATTATTCCTTCTTTCAGGAGTCGGCTTGTCTCGTCGGCAATAAATTGAGCATCAGCCCGTGAGTAGCGCCTCAATTTAATCGCGACTGGCGCACAATCAGGAGTTGGCTTGGGAATAACGTCAACAGTTCAATAGACATCCCAGCCAGAGCACAGACAGATAGAGTAGCGTCCCCATCGAATTTCATTTCCAACTGACCATGTCGATGGAGGAAATTGTGTCCCAATAAAACCTCTGCACATAAGGTAGGTAAGACCATTAGACAGACATCCGGGTACATCGTGCCATTAATCACTAGTTTAATGAGACATTCCCCTTTAGTGCGCATCCAGAGGGCTTGCGAGGCCATGAAGATCCGGCGCGATGTCCCCAGAATCGGCCATCCGTGCCATCGGACGAGGCTCATATTAACGTAGCTTTCAGTCGATCCTGTGTCGACAAGGGCGTTCGCTGCCTGTCTTTCAATCAGTACTGGGACGATGGTGCTCGACAAGCCGTGCGGTCCCGGCGGTGTCGGGACCTCTATTGGTGCAGATCGAACTTCGCACATTGAGGAGATTCCGGCCAGCGTCGGCCGGGGACGTCGCCCTCGTGAAGCGCAGCAAACTTTTGTGAAATGGCCTTCACACGCACGGGTGAAGTGCCTTCACACCTTCAAATGGCCTTCACAATGGCCTTTCCGGGCGCACGTGTGGCACGTCACTTCTCGTGCCGGGCACGCAGTTCTGGGATGATTCCGATTTCCACAGAAGAAGCACTTAGCGTTACCCCCGGCTGAGGTGGTTGCCGCTGGACTCGTACCTTCGGCTCCGAGGGCTTCCATCGGCTCTAACTCCGACGGGATATCAGCAACAGGGTGCTCCACAGTAGCGTCGTTCTCCTGGTGTCTCTCCCCGGCGAGACCAGCTGTGACAAAGGGGCGTCCATACATCTCCGATTGAGTTTGAGCCTGATGGAGTACGAGGGCCATGTCATAAGCCTCTTGTAGAGTCAGGGTCGGCCTCCACAGCAATCATTGACATATCGCCGGGGAATAAATACCAAAGACAAATGCGTCTCGCAAAAGGTCGTCACACACCTCTTCCTGTGTTCGGACCGGTTGGGCGCATTCCTTGCCCAGGGGACGTAGTTCTTGAATAAAATGGTCTAGGGGTTCCGCCGAATCCTGTTGCTGCGTGGCAAGCTTATATCGAGTATAAACGACACTCCTTGGTTTGATGTAAATACTCTTTAGAGCCTTATCGTATCATCATACGTCATGCAATGCGATATGTAATTGTAGAAGGTGTGCGTCACATGGAAATTGAGAACGGCCCGCTTGTCCTCATCCGTGATGTCGGTATGGGTCCGTAAGTAGATTGTCAGCAAGCTCAACCAATGTGTAGGTTGACTCGGCGCGTCCACTGCCTGAGGATCGCCTCCGAAAGTGGGAAGCTGTTCGAGTTTGTGCATCTTGTCAATCCCGAATGATGGCAGAAGACTATTCTGATTAAGTGTCTTAAAAATCGGAGTCTACGACAGTGTCTCCAAGCTGAGTTTAATCAGAAACGATCTCTAACAGCATCTGAGAAGAAATCAGCAATCATGGTATCAGTACACTACGATCATATGAGCAGGATTTGGTATGACATCCAAGCAAACAAGCAAGCAACATGCAATGTAATTTCCCTTACCATTCTAGGCATGCACATGAATCACACAGAATAAATGTCACAGGACTGCCCTCCGCTCTTCGCGGTCAAGATCTTATAATAGCGGTATAGTGGACAGGAGTTGTAATAACACCTGGGTTATAACATGGATACAATTTTACGACAAGTGGTTTTTCAGGCTTTTCACTCAAACAATATGGCGTCCGAACCACGTGACCTACGACGTCATTATAATTTTATTTCTGTATCAATTTATACTGAGAAGATGCTCAAGAAATTTCATCCTGATCGGATAAAGTTTTTTACTTGTCGAATTATGACGTCATAACGGCGGTACCTACGACGACGTCTTTCACATATGTTATTCCGCATGGAGATTTATTTGCAATGAGACCTGTCTCAATTATTTTTGTGCAGCGGTTTTTGAGATATAGTGGTGCAATTCTTTTTGGTTTTTCCAAGATGGTGCCCATACCACGTTACCTGTGACATTATAATATTCACTACAATATTCTACAGGAGGGGGCCTTCCTATGGTGAAAATTTCATGTCAATCGGACCAATGGTTGCCGAGAAAATGAATTTTTAAAATGCAGACACGCATGTATGTACATACGTACCCGAATGCTTAACCCTGCCTTTTGCTTCGCGAGCGCAGGGTAATACCACGGATGTGGTTGATAGGTGGTTGGGGGTGGGTGTTGCTGCATTATTTATCTTGGGTATGTTGTTCCATCGCAACATTTCTGCATCAAACATCAAACATCAATGCATTGTGAAAATACCAACGGTAAAGGGCAGATGTAGGTGTAACAGGTGGAATTACTGAGGTATACTGGTACAGAATTAGGATATAAATCAATAGAATTGCTGACACAACTAAGGTGCAAACAGGTAGAATACCCGCTTGAAGATCTTGATAAAGCAACTTGGATAGTGACAATGTGATAGTGACGTGTAATTTTACTGGGCCTTGCTCCGTTTCCAGAGCATAGAATCAACATTATATACTCCCATACTCCTACTGACAGCTAACTAAACAATGTGGGTGGGAGCTCTTTTAAGAAGCAAGAGAAAGGCATTTAACATGCACTGAATAATTAAAAAAAAACATTTGTCTTGCAGCTCTGAAAATGTCGATATCTGAAAATTATAAATTAATTATTTTTTTCCTTTTTCCCGTTTTTTGGTTTACTGTTCTCCTTTCCCCTTTTCTGTGTTTCCGCTACCTCTGCCTCTCACATCAACCATTCTGCTTCCCCCAGCACGAAAAAGCCTATCCTTTTTGTCCCCCGTCGCACCGCGGAGCGAAAGGGGGACTATGGCTTTCCCCTTCGTCCATGTGTCCGTCCGTCCATGTGTGCGGGCGTGTGTGCATGCATAAGCGAAGGACCGCATTGGAATTTGGTGTGTGGGTGCAACCCACGTCAAAATCCAAGATGGCCGCCACCATGTATGTCTGATGCCATGTATGTCTGAATCTTGTGAGCGGAATATCGTGAAAAAGAAGCGTTACGCCTAGTTCCCCCGTCGGGGAAGTGATGTGAGTTGACAAAGTGCAAGACGCAGAAAACATGCTATGATATGATATTTCGCTCACAAGGTTCAGACATACATGGAGGCGGCCATCTTGGCTTTTGACGTGGCGACCCAATTTTCAATAGCTTTCTTCCTTATGCCTAGATACACCCACACACCAGATTGGAAGTTGGTACTTCGCTTATTTTTCAAGATATTCCGCTCACAAGGTTCAGACATACATGGCGGTGGCCATCTTGGATTCTGACGTGGCGACCCAATTTTCAATAGCGTTCTTCCTTATGCGTAGATACACCTACACGCCAGATTAGAAGTTAGTAGTTCGTTAATTTTTTCAAGTTATTTCGCTCACAAGGTTCAGACATATATATGGTGGCGGCCATCTTGGATTTTGACGTGGCGACCCAATTTTCAATAGCCTTCTTCCTTATGCCTTGATACACATAAACACCAGATTATAAGTTGGTACGTCGCTTGTTTTTCAAGATATTCAGCTCACAAGGTTCAGACATACATGGCGGCGTCCATCTTGGATTTTGACGTGGCGACCCAATTTTAAATAGGGTTCTTCCTTTTGCCTAGATACACGCACACACCAGATTAGAAGTTGGTACTTCGCTTATTTTTCAACATATTTCGCTCAAGGTTCAGACATATATATATGGTGGCGGCCATCTTGGATTTTGACGTGGCGACCCAATTTTCAATAGCTTTCTTCCTTTTGCCTAGATACTTGGTCTAATTAAAATTGTCTAATTAAAACTTGATACACATATGTATATTGATGTAAAGATCAACTGATTATATTTTGTGGTCAAGAGGTCAAAGGTCAAAGTCTGTAATCGATCTATAACTTGAGAACGGCTAAAGGATCTAATTCAAACTTGGTGCAGATATGTATCAGGATGTAAAGATTAACTGATTACATTTTGGGATCCCTAGGTCAAAAGCCAAAGGTCAGAGCTCATGCCAGGTAAAAATGTGATAACTTGAGAACAGCTGAATGGACTTAAATCAAACTTTGTACAAGTATTATATTTATGTAATAATGTGGGCGGAGGCATATCGGTGGACGTCATGACGTAGATGAGTGTCGTTCTAGTCATAATTATTTTGCTGCCAACTAACCTTTGTGTTTGTACAACCTTTATGAAAACCTCCAAATAACTAGCAGAAATGTTTTCAAGGTTCCGCAGACGGTATGCAGTGAGAAGTGTATGCCTGGAACACGGAAGGTGGCGCGTAAAGGGGAACCTTTCTGTTGCTTTGACTGCATCCAATGCACGACTCGAGAGTACTCCAATGATACAGGTTTGTTTTTAACTCCTCAAATAAAGGTGGACACAGGATATGTTTTCATCCCTGTTTGTTTGTGCATCTGTTTGCCTATCTGTTTATGAGCAGGATATCTCAACAAGTTGTAGCCGGGTTTGGATAAAACTTGGTGGAAAGTTTGGCGATGTGACATGGACAGGTTGATTCGACTTTAGTGAGGGACCAGATTCGGATATGAGAATTTTAAGTGATCCTTCACCATGAAGAGATATGTGAAAAAACGAGATACAGTAAGTTATCTTACAACGTTGTTAATGTGTCCCTAAAAACGGTCACTCTGTAGGAAATGATGGGCCTAAAGTGTATGGGTTTCGAGACAGTCTGAGTCATTGAAAAGATGGTTCAACTTACGACTCAACAGTGGACCTTCGTGGTTACAACCTTTCACCAAACTGGAAGTTTGCAGCAAACTCGTGATGCGTTCAGGGAACGTTTCCCAGAATGGGAGCCTCCAGCAGCCAAAACCATCTGGGCGAATGTTAGAAAATACCAAGAGCATGGCACTAGCCTCAACCGCAACAAGGAGAATTCTGGTTGGAGGCGCACTGGGCGATCGGAAATAAACATTGCAGCAGTAAGGCAGCAAGTTTTGGAGCATCCTAGGGATACTAGCGCAAGACGAAATGGGACGGGATTGCCTTCAGGAACATTCAACCGAATCACAAGACTGGACCTCCACCAACATCCATATCGGATTCACCTCCAGCATCAACTTACGCCAGGGGATTTTGCCAGATGGTTGATAGCACGTTGCGAAGCACATGTCAATTTCCTGCGGTATCTCGTTATCGGCGACGAAGCTGCTTTCTCCATGGATGGCAAGGTCAACACCCATCATGTTCTTGAATATGCACCGACAGGACAACCCCCGGAATTTAATTTTGACACCAACATGAATCGAAAAAAGTGGACTGTTTGGTTGGGACTTTGTGGAAGTGGTCAGGTGATCGTACCATTTTTCTTTCAAAGGAATGTCAGTGGTAACAGGTAACTGCAGATGATCAATGATGAAGTTTTACCGCAGCTGGAGGAGAATTTTGAGCGACAGGTTCATGGTGTCTTCAGATATCTCTGGTGGGCCCAAGATGGCACCCCAGCACATCGTCTTATCGCCATCCGAGATCGACTGAGGGAACTCTTTGGAGTCCGAGTCATCGCCCTCAACCATGCAGTGGAATGGCTGCCAAGATCACCTGACCTCACACCATATGATTATTTCCTTTGGGGGTATTTAAAGAACAAGGTGTTCATAACTCCTCCCCATGATCTTGACGAATTGCAGGGCCGTATTCGACATGAAGTGGATGCTTTGCGCAATGACCCGGCTATGGTGAGACGAGCAGTTCAGGGCATGCTCCGCCGCTGTGAGCTTTGTGTTGAAAGGGGAGGTGGACATGTTGAAGGTGTGGGTGCATAAAGGCCAATCATTCCTGAGAAAAGTTCACATCTGATGTTCATTTTGCACCAATTATCCTGACTTGCATCGATTAGCCAAACTTGTAAAAATGCGATTTTAACTTGTCATTTTCAACGAACATGTACTCGGTCATGTGTGACAGCAATGATGCATGGAAGGTATCAATGGAAAGCTGAGGATCTCCTCTTAATTAGTAAACCACATGTAAATTGTCAAAATAAATAACCTTTGCATATTAACCCCTTGAATTCGGATTACCTTTTTTTTGATACGCACTGTATATCAGGTAACGTCCACTGCGAGGCAATTCCTCGGCAATAGGTATCCTGGTCAGCCTGTCTCTTCTGTCTGGTCGGAGCCAACCAGACGAAGAAAAAAAACCCACAATGAATGACAATAATGGTGTTGGCTTAGCGGTTATGGTGCTGGCTTGGGATCCTGGAGATCCTGAGTTCGATAATCCCAGTTTGATCCTTGAATTATTGGCAGGGGAGTTGACTCAGCCTGTCATCCTTCCGAGGTCGGCAAATTGAGTACAAAGCTTGCTGGGATGAATGTGCAGGTGTGTGCTCTGGTTTAGAATTGGTACACTGTATCCCTGCATGTCAAAAGAGGCGTCAGGAATGGCATCCGGCCATAAAAACATTGCCTCAAAAAGGGAAGGAACCATAATTATTGTCACGGGGTCTGCAAGGCTAACCCCTGCTCAAGAAGGGAAAATTACCTTAAAAAGGGTTTTTTTTTTTTTAAGAAAAACGAAAAAGCATACAGTGTCAGAATGAGTCAGTATGTTTTGCCAAGTACTTGTAAAGCTGTTTATAAAAAGTGTAATTTCTCTAGATGTTTGGTTTGTAAGGTTTTTAGACCTTGTGACACTTTTTTCTGTCATGTGACAGGTAAGACTATTGCTGTCGATTGTGAATATTTGTTGAGATGTAAATCAAAGTACATTATTTATCTTCTCACTTGTGGAGATTGCAGATTGCAATATGTTGGTAAAACTTCTCAATGTTTACATCCACATTTGAATGGACATACATAATGGAACAGTAGATCGGGTGTATCATCTGGTATTATTACAACGTATTTATGTCAAATCAGGCCCCTCCGTTTTAGGGTAGGGGGGAAGGGAAGGAGGAAAAAATTATCCTTGAAAAGACTGCTTTAACCTCAGTGTTGCCCAGGTAGATATGGAAATTATAATACACTCTGCAACCATCACCTGGTGGCACTAAACGGTACACATTTACATCGAGAATTTATGCCCCTCTCCCGTTCCCCCACATCCCCGCATGAGGCCGCGGCCACATAGCCAATGTTATCCCGCAGACAAAGTTGTATTTGTATTTGTTTCCCGAGTAAAGTATATAAGCGTTTACAGCTGGAGCTGCTCAAGCGAAAAAGAAACATTAACATATTTGAAATGAGGGCAAATATAATGGGAAAGCAATTACATCCAAATCAGAATCCATTACAAATGTCAAATCATCATTTTACCTTTTCGATCAATATATGTGGCTGAATGTGCCATTGATAACGTTTCTGAGTTAAGTATGATGACTTTCAGGAAGAAGAAGAATCCTTACCACCAACTTCGACCACTTCCGAAATTGTTTGATTATTCGTGTTCAAATGTCTGGTAATTATTGTTTTGTATTTATTTATGTGAATGTGTACCGGTACTTGTATATAACTGTCATTAAGAAAAAAAAGGCTTATCACTATAGAGCGATTTTTTAAATATCCAAAAAAACGAATTGATTTTTTCAAAAGGATTTGGGGGGGGGGGGGGGGGCGAAAACACTCCCAGGCACTCACTGATGAACCTCTGAAAGTTTGACGAAGATCCTTTCAGCCATCTCTGAGAAAAATGGCGACAAAGACAAATGGCTTTCTTATGTAGTGGATGTTAATGAGGTTAGTCGTCGTTCTATTCAAGTTATAGACTCGGTCAATGTTAATGATTTTGATAATAAAGAGGAGTGTGATGTTGAGCTCGGATGCAAAAGAAGATTTCGTGATCGATCCTTTGGGCCGTAATGACGAATACAAGGTACTGGATCAGTTTCTCCAGGTAATGTTTTTGGTAACGAGTATTTTACTTATCTAATCAGAAGGACACCCATGGGCGTTGTAGTCTGGGTCTCCAAAATATAAATTCCAGAGCTATGTAATTGATCAACTGAAAAAGTTTTTTTTTATGAAGCAAAGGTTTTTTATGGTTTTTATGTTATTCTGAGGGCATGGTCCAAACGAGTCTTAGCTAATATTCTCCAGAGTATAGCAGGTTCATATGACGTGTTCGTTTTTGGTCGAAGCTTTTTGTAGCAGGGTTCTTACAAAGAAGTCCAAATTCCAAATCCTGGTGGCATCTGGTCAAATCTGTTTCTGGTGTTTGTCCCCCTTACATCCCCTCCCTTACCTAAAACAGCTACACAGCTGACACCGCATTTGAAAAAGCTGAATGCCTCAACTCTGTGTTTGCCTCAAAATATTGTGTCTCAAACCCATCTCTCTCTATACCCACCTTACCCTGTCGAACCCAGCTGCTCCTGGTCTCTGTGTCCTTCTCTCTTACAAGGTGTTACAAGGTGGAGATGTTTCTGTCAAAAGTCGACCCTGATTCTGCAACTGGACCAGATGGCATCAGCCCACGGGTCCTAAAATCCTGCTCTGCCGCTCTATCTCACCATCTCTCTATTCTCTTCACCCTCTCTTTTGCTCAATGTCATCTGCCATCTGCTTGGAAATCAGCCAAAATTACCACTTCACAGAAAGGTGCAAAAACAGATTCTTGCAACTATCGATCAATCAGCCTGCTCCCAATTAATCAGCAAAGTCAAGGAATTGATCATCGCTTCTGATATTAAATCCTTTGTCTTCTCCATTGGCTTGATCTCTGATCATCAATTTTGATTCAGACCAAGTCACTTTACTCTGGACATGCTGTTTTTGCTGTCTCAACAATGGATAGAGGTCCTCAATGCCAAACAGGAAATCATAGCTTTCTCCCTTCACAAGCCATTGTCTTGTCTCAGAGCTGTCTTATCTACTACGATACGGTCTGGCACATCGCCCTGCTCACAAAAGTCTCCTCTTATAATATCCGTGGAAACCTCAATGAATGGCTTGCGGACTTCCTCTCCGGTCGCAGTCAATGTGTGGCCCTGAATGGAATTCTCTCATCTCCCTTTCCTGTCCAGGCTGGAGATCCCCAAGGCAGTGTTCTGTGCCCTGCGCTTTTTTTGGTCTTCATTAATGATCAATCCAACTCTCTGGAAAATCCTCTCTATCTTTTTGCTGATGACTCCACTCTCTGCCCCTTCATCTCTCAACCCTCAGATCGGCAGTCTGCAGCCTCTTCAATCTGCAGACCTGGAAAAACATCACAAACTGGTCAAACAAGTGGTCTGGGAAAAGTACATTTCCAAGAAGGCCTTCAAAGGCTGTCACCGACTGGGCAGCCTGCATCATGCGACGTCCTTCCTTGGCACACCTGAGCTCCTCACCACATACGTACAAGGCTTTCATCCGTAGCTCAATGGAATACTGCTCTCCCCTCTGTGCGGGTGCTCCTGCCTCACACCAAGCTCGTTTTCATGCTGTTGAAACCAAAGCTTTCAGAATAATTGGAATCTCCTGCGATGAAGCTAAGTCTGAAGGCCTTTCACTCACTCACCGCAGGCAGGTTGGTGGTCTTTCTGTCTTCTACCGACTCCTCTCCGGCCTTGCTCCCCCATCTCTCTCTGTGCTATGTCCCCCAAATATTCCTACAGGTCGCACAACATCTGCCAGCAACCCTCTTATAGTTAAACTGCCTAAATGTACGCTCTCTGCTCACCTTCACTCTTTTACTCCCCTTTTTTCCTGCCTCTGGACAAACTCCCCCACTCCCTTCAATCACACTACTCCCTCCAGGTCTTTAAAACAGCTGTTCACCACCATGTCTTATCTTCCCCCATCCAATACCTTGATCATTTTGACCCCCGCTAATTCGCCCCAGATACACTTTTTCGAAATTCCAACTTCTTGGTTGGAATTCCAACTGAATTGAATTCCAACAACTTTTCGAAATTCCAACACTCCTCCCTCCAGGTCTTTAAAACAGCTGTTCACCACCATCTCTTATCTTCCCCCATCCAATACCTTGATCATTTCGACCCCCGCTAATTCGCCCCAGATACACTTTTTCGAAATTCCAACTTCTTTCCTGGAAGTCCTTGCAGTGTCCATATGTTTCATACCTCTCCCACTTCCCCCCAAGCCCTCTCCCTCCCACAGTTCCCTCGATGTCCCTGCTCTCAAATGTTGTGTTTGTGTCCTTCGCCCTCTCTCCCCATCCTGTCTACCGCTCCCCTTATTTTGTGTTTTTTGTGTCGCTTTAACTTTTGTGTGATTAATGTTAGCTCTTTCACGAGCCTCGATCTTGTATACAAAAAAAAAACAAAAAAAAAAACCCTCTTCTGGTGAAATTGCCAAAATCAAAACTCTCTGCTCACCTTCGCCCTTTCATTCCTCTCTTCTCCCACCTCTGGAACAAACGCCCTCACTCTCTTCAATCCCACTCCTCCCTCCAGGTCTTTAAAACAGCTGTTCACCACAATCTCTTATCTTCCCCCATCCAAAACCTTGATCTTTTCTACCCCCGTTAAAACACCCCAAATCCACCTCTTTCAATCGATAACTTGTGTCCTGAAATTTCTAGTAGTGTTCATTTGTTTTGTATCGTGTACCCCCTCTCCCCTCTCTCCCCCAGCCCTCTCCCTTCCACAGATCTACTAACGTCCCTGTTCTCTACTGATGTTGTGCTTGTATTCTTTCCTCTGTCTCCCCCCACTCTTCTCTCCCTCTTCCTTTATTGTATGTGTTATGGGTCCGTGTATGTTTTCGTGTTTAATGAGTTAGCTCTTACATGAGCCTCGACTCTCGACACAAAAAAAATAATAAAAAGACTCCTCCCAAAGTTGATAGGATCTGAGAGTTCTTAGTTTGTGATTTTTCTCGCAATCAGGTAGATAGGCTTCGGATTCATTCTATTTTTAGGGACACTAGTGTAGAGAGCTTATTACGAGATAAAGTTAGGGGGTTAGTTAGTTCGTGGTTAAACACCTTTGAAGGTTTATTTCACTTTCACTAAAACCATAGGACAATCCTTATCTAAATATCTATAAAGCTCAGTTGACTTTTTGCTCCACCAAATAACAGCGAAACGGAGTTGAGTAAAAGGGTGAAAATTCTACAGATGCTGTGATAAATAACTACCTCTGTCGGTTTGAATGTTTGAAAGAGAATAGACGTCTGGATCAATTTTTGAATTAAACTTAAATCACTGAATTAAACTATATATATAAAAGCGAGTTGTCTGTGTGTCCGCGTTTTATTCAGAGATGGCTGAACGGATCTTCATCAAACTTTCAGAGGTTCATCAGTGAGTGACTGGGAGTGTTGTCAGCAAACCAAAAAAAAATTGAAAAAAAAAAAGTTCGTTTTTTTTGAGTTAACAAAAAAAAACAATTGCTCGATAGTGCCGAAGCCCTTTTAAATTAATGACAGTTATACACAAGTACACATTCGCATAAATAAATACAAAACAATTACCAGACATTTGAAATACAAATAAATCAAACAATTCCGGAAGTGTATGAATTTGGTAGTTCGGCTTCTTCTTCTTCCTGATCGGCATCACACTTAACTCAGAAACGTGAACCACATTCACTCAAACGTGTGAGCCACATTCACTCAAATGTGAGCCACTCCCCTTTCTCTCCTGCCTCCCCCCTCCCCTCCCCTGCCTGCTCCTTCCCCACTCCCCTTCCCCTCCTCTCCCTCCTCTTCCCCCCTCCACCCTTTTCCCTTCCTCCCCCCATTCCTCCTCCTCCTCCCCTTCCCCCCTTTCTCTCATCTCCCCCTCTTCCTCCGCTCCCCTTCCTCCCTTCCCTCCCCTTCCCACTCCTCCCCCTTCTCCCTTCTTCTCCCCTCTCCCCTCCCCTCCCATTCCCCCTACTTTCCCCTCCCCCTCCCCTCCCATCCCCTTCCCCCCTTCCCCTCCCCTCCCCTTCCCCTTCTCGCCTCCCCCTGCCTTCCCCTCCCCTGCCCGGCAACGCCGAGTCCATCTGCAAGTATATATATATATATATATATATATATATATATATATATATATATATATATATATATACATACATATATATATTGATATTGTTGCGGATTTGAGAATCCTGTGGTTTTTTTTTGTATTGTTGTACGTGTGATGAGGATTGTTGTAAATATCACCCTCCGTGTGTAAAGGTAATAGGTCGTCCTCCTAGTTACTCCATATACATACACGTAGCCAATCATATACCCTCTTAAATAGTTATCTCCTTATTCTATGTAGTTGAAGGCTCTGTTGCCCATTAGTTGACACTCCATTGCGCCGAATTCAAATAAGATAGAATCCCCTGAAATATCCCCATGGCCTCCGAAACCTGCCAGCAAGGCGGCGTTCGCCGCTGCTGCTTTGGGGTTGTGTTCTTCGCCGCAAGACTCCATTCGCCACGGGGTAATCTCGGAGAAAAGGGGGGAGGAGCCACCTTATGGGCGTAGCCCGCACCTCGTCATCAAGGGTGGAGCCCCGAACGACCAACCACAGGCTCGGTGGGTATGGCTTGGTAAGGCGTGGCATAAAACCCACGGCGGACGCCCCCACGGCAGAGGCGGGAGATGCGTGGACCAAGGAGAAGCGTGAAAGAGCACATGAGTGGGAGAGAGCACTAACCAAGCGTTCCATGGTGAGGTGCGACCGAAAACGCTGCTTCCACCGAGTCCCTACCGCACGGAGCCCTGACGCGCTGCTGTGAACCAATCTGCCGGTGCGCGGTGTACAGCCAAATACTTGGAGCTGCCGGCTCCTCGCTTCCCGCCCGGAGTGGACCTGCTCGCTGAGCCCTGTGATTCCACCTGCTCATCCCTCCAGCCATTCCTGCCTTCATGCCCCGTGTAAGTCTGATTGTCGTCCGTCTTCTGTGTTGTCCTGGGGTTTAAGTAAGTCTGTATAAGCTAGTGTTGCACTGTGTCTTCTGGTTCTTCCCTCCTTTTGTCAATTATTTTATTATCCTTCCTTCTCCTTGGTTTCTTTAATTGTGTAAATAGTTAGTAATAAATCATATTTGTATTTCCTACCTTTGTTCTTCTTCTTCATGCTCGTCCGGTTGCTTTAGTGATTTCCCTCATTGAATACCTGTGGCACGATTTGGCCAACGTTAAGGATCGGGTCAGTTCTTGGTAATAGTTCGTGCCGCGGTTGCTAAACCGCTCGGCAATTAACATCTGTCCGCGGCAGCGAACGGGGTTGTGCTCCTGCCTCTCTGGAGGGAGCAGTGCAGTGTCAGGACTCACGTCGGTCAGTCACAAACAAGGGGACTAATCCCTCCTTCTTAAGGGGAAGAAGGCCGATGTAGAGATCCGTAACATGGCATCACACTTAACTCAGAAACGTGAACCACATTCACTCAAACGTGTGAGCCACATTCACTCAGAAACGTGAGCTACTCCCCTTCCTCTCCTGCCTCCCCCCTCCCCTCCTCTGCCTGCTCCTTCCCCCCTCCCCTTCCCCTCCTCTCCCTCCCCTTCTCCCCTCCGCCCTTTTCCCTTCCTCCCCCCATTCCTCCTCCTCCTCCCCTTCCCCCCTTTCCCTCATCTCCCCCTCCTCCTCCCCCTCCCCTTCCCACCTTCTTCCCCCTCTCCACTCCCCTCACATTCCCCCCTCCCCCTCCTGTCCACTCCCCATCCCCTCCCCCTCCCCTTCCCCCCTTCCCTCACCTCGCCTCCCCCCTCCACTCCCCTTCCCCCCTTCCCTCCCCTTCCCACTCCTCTCCCCTCTCCCTTCTTCTCCCCTCTCCCCTCCCCTCCCATTCCCCCTACGTTCCCCTCCGCCTCCCCTCCCATCCCCTTCCCCTCTTCCCCTCCCCTTCTCGCCTCCCCCTGCCTTCCCCTCCCCTGCCCGGCAACGCCGGGTCCTTCTGCAAGCATATATATATATATATATATATATATATATATATATATATATATATATATATATATATAATATGGAATGGCAAATATGGCATTTAATATGGAATATTTTTTTTGTGGGGGTGAACTTACTTTTCAAGATGTCTTAGAACCAAAAGTTCATTGGAATTATGTTGAAATTATTCTTGATTTTGTTAATGTGACCTTTAAAAGAAACAAAAACCACATTTGACATTTTGAAACAAATAAATTGATCCTTGAAAGTGATGTAAACTGATATCGAACTCAATTCATGGACAGTACTGTGTTAAACTTCTGTACGTTTTCCAGAAGTATCTCTTTATTTTGCACATTAGCCCAATTTTTTTTTAACAAAAACAAAAGTTAAATTACGACTGGGATTACGGACAGTAAAATTACAGTTCAATACTTTGTGTAACCCCCACGAGCATTCAGGAGAGCTCGTACACGTCGAGCCATGCTGTTCACGAGATTTGCCAAGGTTTGGACAGGAATCGCTTGCCATGCAGTGACAATAGTCTGCTGCAATTCACGCACAGAGGCAGGCTGCTGGTCCAAGTTGTCGATTTGATGCGTTAATTCTGCCCACAAGTTCTCTATCGGATTCATATCCGGGGACATGGCAGGCCACTCCATATGCTCTACACCACGGTCAGCAAGAAAGTGTTGGATCATGCGAGCACGATGAGGCCATGCATTGTCATCTTGGAAGACAAAGTTTCCTCGAAAGGCTGCACGAGCAAATGGAAGCAATGTTTCTTCCAGAATGGCCCTGTACTTGAACTGGTTCAGGTTTCCATTCAGAACAACCAGGTCAGTTTTACCCCCTGCATGAAAAGCAGCCCAAATGGTCACCCACCACCTCCAGCTTGGACTCTTGGCACTATACAATCTTTGTTGTAGGCTTCATGCACTTGTCTGCACACTAGGACATGGCCATCTTGACTATAGACCAGAAATCTAGAGTCGTCACTGAAGATCACGTGATTCCAGTGTCCTGGCTGCCATTGATGGTGCTCTCTGGCCCACTGCAATCAGCGCTGGCGGTGTTGTCTGGTCAGGCGTGGCTTTCTCAGGGGACGCCTGGCACGATAGCCTGCTTGAACCAGTCGTTGGTTGACTAGCCTTCTGTATACAGGCACATTTGTCAGTTGCTGCCACTCAGCCCGAAGCCGATTAGCTGACTTGGTACGGCCATTGCGGACTAACCGGTGCAGCTGGCGATCATCCCTCCTTGTGGTTCTGCGGGGACGTCCTCACCTCGGTATTGGAGTAGAGACACCCCTCTGAGCATTTCGTTTCAGGATCTTTGACACCTGACCTTGAGTGATGCCATACTGCCGAGCAATAGCATGCTGTTTCATGCCGTAATTTCGTAAAGCCACCACTCCATGACAAACAGCATTGTCGAGTTGACGGCCCATCTCCAGAGGAAGCGGCAATCACTTTTGGAGACGTGCAGCAGTTGTTTTCCACTAATACAGAACGCAACAACCCCTGTATACCCGACTGTGAAGCCAATCATCAAATGCACCTGTCCGTACATTTTGCCACGCCACCTGTGGTATAATCCTGTTGTTGACTTCTTGCTGCGACAGACAATCAGTGACATGGTTTTTTAACAAAGAAATCACCAATTGTAAAGGCAACTCACCAGATTGATATACTGAGTTAAGAAAGTAAACCCAAGTCAAGAAAAAAAAAAATTCCATATTAAATGCCAAGTCTGTATATATATATATATATATATACATATATATATATATATATACGTATATATATTTATATATATATATATATATATATATATATATATATATATATATATATATATATATATATATATATATTATATCTATCTATAATTCCAGTAATCTCTGTGTGTATGTGTGTGTGTATGTATGCGACAACGATTTCTCGACAACTACCGGTCCGATATACTTGAAACTTGCCAGGTATATTGCTGGGGACCCGAGGATGTGCCTTTTCAAGGTTTGAAATTAATCGGACAAGTACTTACCGAGCTATGGCGATTTAGCCGTTCGCCGTTCGCTTTGGCGTTGCGAATGGACCAAACCATTGCATGTAAATAGAGGGGGGGGGGGGGGGTTCTGTGGTCGTTCGCTTTGGCTTTGCGAATGGACCAAACCATTCATGTAAATAGAGGGGGGGGTTCTGTGGTCGTTCGCTTTGGCTTTGCGAATGGACCAAACCATTCATGTAAATAGAGGGGGGGGGGTTCTGTGGTCGTTGCGAATGGACCAAACCATTCACATCGAATCACATCGAATGGACCAAACCGTTCGCTTTGGACCAAACCATTGCATGTAAATAGAGGGGGGGGGGTTCTGTGGTCGTTGCGAATGGACCAAACCATTCATGTAAATAGAGGGGGGGGGGTTCTGTGGTCGTTACTGCCACGTGGTTTCAAAGTTTTTTTTTGTTGTTGTTGTTTGCACGCATGATTTTTTGCACCCACGTACGGGCACGCCCTAGGATGTTTACACACACACACCCCTACACAAATTTTTTTTTTTTTTTTTTTTTGGCAAGGAACGGGCACCCACGTACGGGCACGTCCTAGCTTATATATAGTACGGGCATGCCCTAGTATCTATAATTCCATTAATCTCTGTGTGTATGTGTGTGTCTGTGTGTGTGTATGCGACCGCTGTTTCTCGACAACTACCGGTCCGATATATACACAAAGAATTAAGTTAAGCACCCCTACACAACGAATTAAGGTAAGCACCCCCTAATATATATTCTTTGTGTATATGTATACATTGGCATATATTCTAAGGTATGTGAGATCAAATAATGATTGGTATGACATTAGCAATTATCCATTGATGAAATGCAGATGAGTGCACTCATCTGTGACGCCCATCGCTCGTGCAGCACGTGTTATCATCCACGTGGTCGTGATTTTCTGTAAATGCACTATCATCACGGGTTATTGCAAGTCACGCCTGAGCTCGTGTGGGGGTTACATGGTCATTTTCTCGTAATGGTGGCTCGTAGACGGTTGTCGGACGGAGAACGATGGCGGATAATAGGCATGATCGAGTCCGGAATGTCCAGAAAAGCTGTAGCTCGAACGTTTGGTTACCACCATTCGGTGATCAGTCGGTTGGTGCAGAAACACCAGGAAACGGATGCGGTGAAGGACCGCTCAAGGTCTGGAAGACCTCGCGTGACAACAGTCCGCCAAGATAGAGCGCTTTTGAGACTGGTGCGACGATATCCCTTCGCCTCGAGCCATTTCCTGAAGGACAACTGGCTGCCCAACAGAAGGCTATGTCACCGTACCGTGAGGAACCGCCTGAAATCGGCCGGTTTAAGGTCAAGACGAGTGATCAAGCGTCCAAGGCTACTCGAACGACATCAGAGGGAGCGTTTGGCATGGTGCCTAGCGCGACGTGGATGGAACATCCGGTCTTGGAGGCGAGTTCATTGGTCGGATGAAAGCCGGTTCTTGCTGTACGTGACAGATGGGCGTGTTCGGGTGTGGCGCCACAAAAACACCGCGTATGCACCTAAAAACATTCAACCAACGGTACCCTTTGGTGGTGGCTCGATTATGGTCTGGGGATGCTTCTCCCATGACTGTAAGTTGGACCTGATAACTGTGCGAGGTAACCTCAACGGAGAGCAATATGCCGAGGAAATCCTGAATACCACCGTAATCCCGCACTTCGATGACCACACCCTCGCCAGCAGACCCATCTTCATGGATGACAACGCCAGGCCTCACCGTGCGAGACGCGTCCGAGCCTTGCTGGAGCAAGGTGCTGTGACAACCATCCCCTGGCCTGCGTACAGTCCTGACCTGAACCCCCTCGAGCACGTTTGGGACATGTTGGGACGACAAATTGCGAAGATGGTCCCTCCAATAGCCAATCTGGATGAATTGGAACGTGCATTACATCGGGAATGGAACAACCTGCCACAGCAACGCATACGACGGCTTACAGGGTCTATGAGACGTAGGGTTGAGTCAGTGATCCGATCACGTGGGTCCTACACACGTTATTGACGCAAAGATCGCTAGAGGTCTTCTCAGAACAATGACTGTACGTTAGAAAACATAAACGTCATCCACACTGTCCGTGATGGACCTATAGCTCCATACTTAAATTGAGGTGCAAATATGCCTAAAATTCCCAAAAAATTTCACCTTAAATTATTCAGAATAAAATATTGAAAACGGCATGATTGTTATGTTTTTATGTGACCATAATATCACTTCTCCAGAAAATATAGCAATATCATGGGTATATTACACTGTTTTGACGACAACAAACTTGTAATGTGCGAGGTTGTAAAAAAAACGGGGGGGGGGGTGCTTAACTTAATTCTTTGTGTATACTTGAAACTTGCCAGGTATATTGCTGGGGACCCGAGGATGTGCCTTTTCAAGGTTTCATATTAATCGGAGAAGTAGTTACCGAGCTATGGCGATTTCTTTACCAAACTCCGCAAGCCGTTCGCTTTGGACCAAACCATTTCATGTAAATAGAGGGGGGGGGGGGGGGGATTGTCACCGTACTCGCAAGCCGTTCGCTTTGGACCAAACCATTTCATGTAAATAGAGGGGGGGGGGGGATTGTCACCGTACTCGCAAGCCGTCCGCTTTGGCTTTGCGAATGGACCAAACCATTTCATGTAAATAGAGGGGGGGGGATATAATTTTAGATATATATATAGTACGGGCATGCCCTAGTATATATAAACGCGAGTTGTCTGTGTGTGTGTGTCCGCGTTTTATTCAGAGATGGCTGAACGGATCTTCATCAAACTTTCAGAAGTTCATCAGCGAGTGCCTGGGAATGTTCTAGGCCAAAAAAAAAAAAATTGAAAAAAATCGTTCGTTTTTTGGAGTTAAAAAAACAAAACAATCGCTTGATAGTACCGAAGCCTTTTTAAATTAATGACAGTTATACACAAGTACACATTCGCATAAATAAATACAAAACAATTACCAGACATTTGAATACAAATAAATCAAACAATTCCGGAAGTGCACAAATTTGGTAGTACGGCTTCTTCTTCTTCCTGATCGGCATCACACTTAACTCAGAAACGTGAGCCACATTCACTCAGAAACGTGAGCCACATTCACTCATAAACGTGAGCCACATTCACTCAGAAACGTGAGCCACTCCCCTTCCTCTCCTGCCTCCCTCCTCCCCTCCCCTTCCCCCTCCTTCCCCCCTCCCCTTCTCCCCTCCCCCTCCCCTTCCACCCTCTACCCCCTTCCCCTCCTCCCCCCATTCCCCTCCCATCCCCTCCCCGTCCTCCCCCCATTCCCCTCCCCTTCCCCTCCCTCTCCCCTCCCCCTCCCTCTCCACCCCCGCCCTCCCCTCCCCCCTCCTTCTTCCCCTCGGTGCTTGCTTTCACTGGGTCGGTCTGAACCAGTGTTGAACAAGCAGAGTGTTTGTAAAGACATTCAAGATATGCATTACAGATATGTTATAGCTCCAGCAGATAAGGCTGCTAACAATTTTGTTGAAGTTTGTAAAAAGTTTTATGTGGAGGTTTTATGAAGAGAGTTAAGCACCAATACGGTTACTTTCACTAGTATAGGAAAGAGGACATACCGTCACGTGAAAAAGTAAGTACACCCCATGTAAAGTTTTGACTTCTTCAACATATTTCAACATACAGCTATTTGATCTTCATTTCAACAATATTTAAAGATAAAGGTGATATAATACAACAAATGTCATGAAACATTTACATTTTGTAGTCCATTATATAATTTAAAGAAACATAAATGCACAGTTCACATGTGGAAAAAGTAAGTACACCCATACATTTATCACTACTTCAAATACCTAAAACTAGAATCAGGTGCACCAGCTCAGGTGCAATTGATTAGAACATCGTTAGAGAGGATCTTGGAGGAACCTGTCTTATTTAAACCTCAGACATTTAGTTTGGTTTGCTCTCTGTTGTTGAAGTGTGCGGCGTCACCATGCCTAGATCAAAATAGCTCTCTGAGGCCTTCAGAAAGAAGGTTATAGATGCCTACGAGTCTGGGAAGGGATTTAAAAAGATCTCCAAACAATTTGAAATCAATCATTCGACTGTCCGGAAGATCATCTACAAGTGGAGAAGATTCCAAACAACTGCCAACTTGTTCAGGTCAGGCCGCCCCAGCAATTTCAGACCGAGAGCAGACCGCAAGATGCTGAAAGAAGTCTCTAAGAACCCCAGAATGTCATCATGGGACCTACAGGTAGCTCTTGCCACTGTTGATGTCAAAGTGCACGAGTCTACCATTAGAAAGAGGCTGCAAAAATTTGATCTACATGGGAGGTGTGCCAGGAGGAAACCTTTGCTGGCCAGAAAGAACATCAGGGCAAGAATAAAGTTTGCCAATGAACACCTAGGCAAAGACCAGCACTTCTGGAACAATGTGTTCTGGACAGATGAGTCAAAGGTAGAGCTATTTGGCCACAGTACCAGAAGACATTTTTGGCGAAAACCAAAGAAAGCATTTGACCACAAGAACCTGATACAAACTGTAAAGCTTGGTGGTGGAAATATTATGGTTTGGGGCAGCTTTGCTGCATCAGGGCCTGGGCAGCTCACCATCATAGATTCCACTATGAATTCTTCATTGTACCAGAGGGTGCTTGAGGATAATGTGAGAACATTTGTCGGAAAGTTGAAGCTCAATCGAAGGTTGACCTTGCAACATGACAATGACCCAAAACATACCAGTAAATCCACCAAGGAATCGCTGAAAATAAAGAAATAGAGAGTTCTGGAGTGGCCAAGTCAAAGCCCGGATCGAAATCCCATTGAGATGTTGTGGGGCGATTTGAAACAAGCTGTGCATGCAAGAAACCCCTCAAACATCGCACAGCTGAAAGAATTCTGCATGGAGGAGTGAGCAAAAATTTCTCCCAGTTGATGTCAGAGACGTGTAGACAGTTATAAGAAACGCCTACTTAAGGTTGTTTCTGCCAAAGGGGGCAATACCACCTATTAGAGCCAAGGGTGTATTTTACTTTTTCCACATGCGAAATTTGCATTTATGTTTATTTAAATTATACAATGGACTAGAAAATGTAAATGTTTCATGATATTTGTTATATTATATCACCTTTATCTTTCAATATTGTTGAAATGAAGATCAAATAGCTGTATGTTGAAATATGTTGAAAAAGTCAAAACTTTACATGGGGTGTACTTACTTTTTCACGTGACTGTATATATACATACATATACATATAACATTCGTTCAAAACACACCTGGTCACAAGTGTGCCGCACTGACCGGGTCCTCAGTCGAGGTCCTCAGCATCGTCCCATTTCGGCCCTTCAACCTCGATACGGTCAGCGAAGGTGAGCCAGCAGGGGCACATCCACATCCACATGCAGCAATGACACCTGGATGCGTACATACCCCCACCCCCAGCCAGTGCGAATGCAGACTACAACAACAACAACATCTCCGCATCCAGAATCCACAGCACCAAACAAACACGGTGGAACACTCAAACACCCACCTTTATACCCTTCACCACTCACCAACAAAACACACCAGATCATTCATACACCCACATACACACCCATACACACACATACACACTACACCTACAACCACCTACCCTTACAACATACACCACTCTACATACAAAAACACACACACCCTCACCCACTCACTCATATACACAAAATAAGAAATAATAATAGTAACCAATTTTTTTTTTTTTGACATATACAGACTTGGCATTTAATATGGAATATTTTTTTGTGGGGGTGAACTTACTTTTCAAGATGTCTTAGAACCAAAAGTTCATTGGAATTATGTTGAAATTATTCTAGATTTTGTTAATGTGACCTTTAAAAGAAGCAAAAACCACATTTGACATTTCGAAACAAATAAATTGATCCTTGAAAGTGATGTAAACTGATATCGAACTCAATTCATGGACAGTACTGTGTTAAACTTCTGTACGTTTTCCAGAAGTATCTCTTTATTTTGCACATTAGCCAAAAATTTTTTTAACAAAAACAAAAGTTAAATTACGACTGGGATTACGGACAGTAAAATTACAGTTCAGTACTTTGTGTAACCCCCACGAGCATTCAGGAGAGCACGTACACGTTGAGGCATGCTGTTCACAAGATTTGCCAAGGTTTGGACAGGAATCGCTTGCCATGCAGTGACAATAGCCTGCTGCAATTCCCGCGCAGAGGTCGGCTGCTGGTCCAAGTGGTCGATTTGACGCGTTAATTCTGCCCACAAGTTCTCTATCGGATTCATATCCGGGGATATGGCAGGCCACTCCATATGCTCTACACCACGGTCAGCAAGAAAGTGTTGGATCATGTGAGCACGATGAGGCCATGCATTGTCATCTTGGAAGACAAAGTTTCCTCGAAAGGCTGCACTAGCAAATGGAAGCAATGTTTCTTCCAGAAAGGCCCTGTACTTGAACTGGTTCAGGTTTCCATTCAGAACAACCAGGTCAGTTTTGCCCCCTGCATGAAAAGCAGCCCAAACGGTCACCCCACCACCTCCAGCTTGGACTCTTGGCACTATACAATCTTTGTTGTAGGCTTCATGCACTTGTCTGCGCACTCAGACGCGGCCATCTTGAGGATAGACCAGAAATCTAGACTCGTCACTGAAGATCACTTGATTCCAGTGTCCTGGCTGCCATTGACGGTGGTCTCTGGCCCACTGCAATCGGCGCTGGCGGTGTTGTCTGGTCAGGCGTGGCTTTCTCAGAGGACGCCTGGCACGATAGCCTGCTTGAACCAGTCGTTGGTTGACTAGCCTTCTGGATACAGGCACATTTGTCAGTTGCTGCCACCCAGCCCTAAGCCGATTAGCTGACTTGGTACAGCCATTGCGGACTAACCGGTGCAGCTGGCGATCATCCCTCATTGTGGTTCTGCGGGGACGTCCTGGCCTCGGTATTGGAGTAGGGACACCCCTCTGAGCATTTCGTTTCAGGATTTTTTACACCTGACCTTGAGTGATGCCATACTGCCGAGCAATAGCACGCTGTTTCATGCCATAATTTCGTAAAGCCACCACTCCATGACAAACAGCATTGTCGAGTTGACGGACCATCTCCAGAGGAAGCGGCAATAACTTTTGGAGACGTGCAGCAGTTGTTTTCCACTAATACAGAACGCAACAACCCTTGTATACCCGACTGTGAAGCCAATCATCAAAAGCACCTGTCCGTACATTTTGCCCTGCCACCTGTGATATAATCCTGTTGTTCACTTCTTGCTGCGACAGACAATGAGTGACATGGTTCTTTTAACAAATAAATCACCAAAGTGTAAAAGAAACTCACCAGATTGATATACTGAGTTCAGAAAGTAAACCCAAGTCAAGAAAAAAAAAAATTCCATGTTAAATGCCAAGTCTGTACATATATATATGTTATATGTATAATTTTACATATATATATTTACATATATATATATATATATATATATATATATATATTGTAACGATTTTGAGAAGTGTAACGGGTTTTGAGAAGTGTAACGGGTTTTGAGGAGTGTAACAATTTTGGAGGAAGGGTAACGGATGTGAAGAGTATGGTTTTGGTATGGTAACATCCTGGTAATGTAAATAATGGTCGCAGCCGTCCTCCTAATTAATTTCATAGAACATACACGCAGGTCACGATATATCTTTTAAATAGTGTATTTCCTTATTCCATGTAGGCTAAGTATGTGTTTTCCACTAGATTGACTTTGCATTGTATCAAACAAAATAAGCGTAGGCCCTTCCAATTTCCCCAAAACCTCCCTTCCATTTGCCTTCCGCATTTTGGTCGGTTTTTCTCTTCAACCACCATTGGCCACGAGGTAAGGTTGGAGAAGAAAGGCGTGTCTCCACCTCGTCAGAAGAGGGAAGGAGTGAACCGGCCCTAACAGCCAATCAACACCGCGGTGATCGACCCGGTAGGCGTGCCCTCGGAGCCGGCGGCTTGATTTCGGCCGAGGTGATAAAAGCGACTGTAAGGGACTGCTTTGAGAGATGACTGGAGATGAGCTGGAGAGGAGCAACGAGGCTGCACCAAGGAGAGAGGCCTTGAGAGATACGCTGGGGGATGACCTGGAAGAGGAGCGCAATCCACCGCAAGCCCTACCTACCTACCTGCCTGCAATATCCCGTGTCGTTGGAGAGACGCGCTGAACGGAGGGAGACGGCTCCACCCCAGGAAGAGGAGCAGGTGTGCCGAGCCAGCGCGTGACGGCCGCGGATACGCGACGGAGGTTTTCCCGCCAAAACCGCGAGGGGTTGAAAGCTGCTGCCTCCGACCTTGCCTTCCTCTCAAGCAATCAACCTCGAGCCATTACCTGCCTGCAATATCCACCGTGTGAGTGTGAACGTCCTGTCCTACTCGTTTGTCTTGGGGATTAAGTAAATGAAATAGAATAAGTTAACAATGCACTGTGTGACTGCTCTTTTCCATCTATTGCTGTAAATAATATTGGTCGCTCTAAAATATTGCTTGTGTGTGTATAATAAATCTGTTCTTCCTCCAAACTCTGTCTTTCTTCTCTCTTCTTCTCTTTCGGTCGCTTTAGAGGTTTCCCAATTGAATATCTGTAGCGCGATTAGTCAACGTTCGGGTGGAATCGGGTTCTAATCGGGGAGTAACTGTTCGGACGCGGTTAAATACACCACCGCTCGGTAAAATAACATCCAAAAACCGTGTCCGTAACAATTGGTGTCGGGGAGTGAGATCGACCCGGAGCGCGCTGCACGCGCTCAAAATTATAAAGCGGACGAAATTGTGTTGTTTTATAAAACCCGAATTTTGAGATCGCGCCATGGACAATCAAGGCGATCGGATGTCGGTGGGGGAGATAGACGGGTTAGGGGTAACCCAGGAACCAGGGGAAATGTATGTGGAAGAAAGGGAGGAGGAGAGCAATGAGGAGGCGGTTGAGGGGGTGTCAGACGCGCAAAATGGCGTCCTCGCGCACGTGGGTGTAGCGGCACCAAATTTTGCCACGCCCGCGACCGTGGTAGCGCCCCTGGTGGATTCAAACCTTTTGTTGCTACAAATCGGGGCACTTATGGACAAAATGAGGGACGAAGCGAGGGCTAATAGTGAGCGATTAGAGGGCCAAATGGGGGCAATGGGGGGCAAAATGGGGGAAATGGGGGAACGGCTAGAAGCTAAATTTGGGGGGTTAGACAACGGGATAGAAGGGGTGAAAAATGGGTTAATGGGGGTAGAAAACAGAATGGCCGCTCAAGAGAATCAGTTAGAGGGGGTGAAAAATGGGTTAATGGGGTTAGAAAATAGGATGGAGGACAAATTGCGGGAAATGGGGGAACAATCCGCCCGGGAAATCGAACAGATGGGGAACCAGATGGAGGAAATACGAAGAGGGATGAGTGAGGAGGTCTCGGGGCTACGCGAGGAGGTAAAGCGAGGCGAAAAGCGTATAGAGAAAGAGGTGAGAAATAATACGGCAAAGTTACAGGGGGGAATAGAAGATCTGACGGAGGAGGTGGAGCAGCTGACAGAGGGACAAACTAAGTTAGTGGAGCAGGTTCAAAAGAACACTGCGGTACTAGGAGGGTTAAAGGCGACACAAAAAGAAATTAAAAACGAATTAATAGCGACGCAGAGGCAATGTCAGATGGTACGGGAGGAACTGACAATGAGGGTGGAAGAGGTGACAGAAGCAATGGAGACGAAGGACCGGGAGGTAAGGACGCACGTAGAAACGGTCACGGTAGCCTTAGAGGACGAACTTGAGGAGACGCACCGGGAAATAAAAGAGGTTAAACAAAAATTAGAGGAAGTGGGAGAAGAGGTGAGTGAAATTAAGAAGGGACGGACAGAAACTAAGAGAGAAATCCGGGAGGAGGTGATGGAATGTGTACAAGGTCTGTGTTCAAATCATGATGTGATGCTCACTAGCCAAATAAAAAGTTTGCAGGTGGCAAAGGAGGTGCGACGAGGTACGGAGGTGAGTGGCAATGTACATGATGTGAGGGGAGATTCAGTCGGCTTGGGGATTGGTTTGGATCCGGGTGTTCGTGAAAGGCCGTTGGTGAGGTGTGCGACAGGTCTGGTGTGCGAAAAAAGAGGTGTGCGAGAATGTCCGACCATGGGGTGTGTGAGGAAAAAGTGCACGCCGAGGAGTGAGTGTGCCGTCAGGAGTGAGCCGGTCGTAGCGCGTGTGCGAGGGAGCACAGGGAAGCGCGGTGTGGTGAGAGTTACGGAGGAAGTAACGAAGAAGTGTGCGCGGGAGGATGCGCGAGAAAGGTGTGTAACGGACGGGTGCATGGGGAAAGCGCATGCTGTCAAGAGTAAGGGAGAATGCATGCCTGTGGTGAGTGTTACGGAGGAAGTAACGAAGAAGTGTGCGCGGGAGGATGCGCGAGAAAGGTGTGTAACGGACGGGTGCATGGGGAAAGCGCATGCTGTCAAGAGTAAGGGAGAATGCATGCCTGTGGTGAGTGTTACGGAGGAAGTAACGAAGAAGTGTGCGCGGGAGGATGCGCGAGAAAGGTGTGTAACGGACGGGTGCATGGGGAAAGCGCATGCTGTCAAGAGTAAGGGTGAGTGCGCGACCGAGAGTGGAGGTGAGAGTAGTGAGAGTGAAACGGAGCGTGAGTTGGTTGTGGCAGGTGAGCGAGGATGTACACCTGGAATAGAAGGATGCACACCTGGAATGGTAGAGCGTGAGTGGGAATGCACGCTGGAATTGGTAGTGAGACACGTGGTTGGGTGTGCGGGTGAGAGCACACCTGTGATTGTCACAAAGGAGGTGACCGAGAAAGGGGCGCGAAGAGGTGTATTGGTGAGGTGTGCGAGCAACGAATGTGTGCCAAAGTGTTCGGTGGTCAGGTGTGTGACCAAGTCGGTGAGCGGAATGAGTGTACCGAGGTGTGAAAGAAAAGGTACGAGGAGAATGGGAACGGCTGCATGTATGAGCAAGAAAGAGGTAGCGTATGCATGTAGGCCTGCAGGTGAAGCGTCGACGGTAACCGGGTTAAAGGTTAGGTCGACTTTTAGCCGGATCGGGCCCTCGGTGCGTGCCGGGCTTCGCGTGCCGCGAGAACCAGCGGAGATCCGAGCCACGGCGGGTTCGAAAGGACCGCCATGCGCGATCCACGCTGGGCCTCGCGTGGAGCGGCCGCGTCCGGGCTCCACAAGGCGGAGCGGGCAGCTCGATAGGAAGGGTCGTCATGGCGACCACTTTCTATTGAGACGTGCCGGCAGGTCGAGATCGGGACATTGGATGGCTCCACGCCGAAGTGGTGCATGGGATCTCGGCCCGGGTAAGCCTCCGTCCCTGCCCCGAATGCGGGACGTATCCAGCCGCTGGCACAAAACGACCCGCGTTCATTGCTCGGCTGTACGAAGCCGGGCTGTAGATGTGAATTGGCGCACCGAGAGGATGTAATAAGTAGACGGGTGATGGTGATAGTGATAGTGATTTAAAACGAAATTTAGAGAAGTGAATAGAATTGGCAGTAAATGGAAAATTTTTGAATTGTTGGATTTGGACGAGCGAAATTGGTAGTGAGAGACCCCCGATGTGGTGGGATGGCAAATCCACCATCCCTCACAGAGGGGGGCAAAGGAGCACTAGATTATGGGGTTTATGGCAGTGAAAACGAGCCAGGGAGGGCTTGGATAATGATAGGGATCTAGCGAAGATGACCTTAGGTAACGTTAAGTTTAGTTAGTGACTGATACCTGTAGTGGGGACGCAGGTAGATTAGTGTGGATTATAATGACGTGGGAGCGCAATAGTTTAAAGGGACGACTGGGAAGCGCAAGTTTCAGAGGGGAGAAGTTAGCTGAGATGATGCCGTGTGTGTGAGGATTGAACAGGTGAGAATTGAACAGGTGTGATTGCACAGGTGTGCAACTGAACAGGTGAATGAAAGACAGGTGTATGGAATAAATGGTCTGGAGGATTGGAATGGATGGTCGTGGAGTGAGAATGGTGGAAATTGTGGAGTGGAGTGGATGGTGCGAAGGTGTGAATGGGGGAAGAGTGGACCCCCCATCACGGATACCCGGGGCGGGTAGTGTAAGTGTTAGGTAGAGGGTACAGGTAAATTGTGGTTGGATATTGGCATCTGTGGTGCGGGTGACAGAATGGTATGTGGATGGGTGCGTTGGTGTTGTGGAAATGGCTGGGCGTGTAGCCTGTTAGTGTGTGTAGTTGGTTTGGGCACTCCACCACTGTAAGGATGTCGGCCAGGTGAGGCCGCAGGTGGGCTCTGGGAGCCGGTAGTAGTTGTGTGGATGGGGCCCGAGGATCCGGAGGACGGACCCGGGTAGCCCAGTGCCAGAGGGCACCATGGGGTGACAGAGCCAGGAGAGGGGCTGCCCCCAGTTAGATAGGTTAGGGTGAGGAGCTAGGTAAGCTCGGGTGGCAACTACAGTGGTGGAGGTGTGCAGGTGGGTAGACCTGTGGGGAGAGCTACACGTCGCGGCCCAGAAATTGTGCGAGGGCACCGGGAGATGAATCGGGGGAGTGAGACCCCAAATTGAAAAGCACCACAGTTTGGCCAATGGGAATTGGTTTTCAGAACCCATAGTGTAAGTTGGCCAATGGATTGGCAGGGAAAGACCCCGGGTAGTGTAAAGTGTGTTAAAATCATTTAGAGGATAGTTAGGATGAAGGATCTCCTCGCACCATCTGCATCCACTCACCTGAGGTGACAGGTACTCCACACCATGCCATGTTTGATTATTTTTTTTATGATGCAAATGTTTGGATTGTGAGACGCATCATGACGTGGGTGTGACATTGTGCTTTGTGATTCCATCTCTTCCTCCTTATGAGGATTGATGATGAATTTGGTGATGGCAAATTTTGAAGTAAAGGGATTGTGGCAACGAATTTGGTATAAGGGAAATATGGGGAAGACGTGACAGTAGTGACGAATTTGTAAATGTGTAGATTTTGTACATATGGGGTAAGGGCAAGGGGGGAGTGTAGGTGACGGGGGGGGGGGGGGGGTGACGTACGGTAGGGACGAGCTTTCTCACTTCGCCCTCCGTACGCATTTCGCCTTGCATTGCCTTTTTGACGTGTTCCCTTGTGACCTTACCCCTCGCTCAATTGTCTTTGTTTTGTCTCCCACATGACCTGTGCGCCATTGGGTGCCGAGGGGAGCGTGCGTGAGGTGGCCATTGTGCGCCCGAGATTCCCGGAACCAGCATGCATTGCGTTGATGTACCACCTTATGGACCGCTGTTCTGCGGCCAAGTACCACTTGATGGACCCCAGGTTCTGGGGCAGGGCACCTCTGTTGGAGACCGGCCATAGTGGCCAGGGAATCTTGCTTGCGGACCTCGGTAAGGTGGCACCTATGCCAAACAGGTGGACCACCCTTAGTTGGCCCCTGAGGCCCTAAATAATAATAAAAAACGAACACAAGTTGTGCTTTTTATTATGTCCAAATAGGCCGCATGAAGCCAGAAGACGTCAGGAAGAACATCGGCCCAGCAGACAAGGAGAAGACCACCACCAGTTGTTTTGTTGTGTTTATTATGAACCATGGTGACTGCGCACCGAGTGGTGCTTTGTGGTGCTTGTGGTGCTTTTGGGTGCTTTTGGGTGCTTTGGTGGTATTGGTACTGGTGCATCGATGCAATGCGTGCTGTCTCCTCCCTCCCAACAGGAATTTCTTTCTCTTGTTCCCTAAAAAGAAAAGAAAAAAACACACAGGTCCTGGGTTGCGTTGTAAATAAGAAATCACGTCATTGTAAATAATGCTCCCCACCGTAAATGTATAGGTTCAGAATAATTCCGTAATTCGGTTAGCTGTGGGCTTGAGTCTGTTAGACAGGATGCAATGCAATAGGGGGACATACTTATTTGTGTTTTAAAATTGTCACACTCAGGGTCAGGTTAATTGTAGAGGGAATTACACCTACATGTCACACTCAGTTAAGTCTAGTAGGCCCGAGGACGTGCCTGAAGAAAGGAGGGTGCAGTGTAACGATTTTGAGAAGTGTAACGGGTTTTGAGAAGTGTAACGGGTTTTGAGGAGTGTAACAATTTTGGAGGAAGGGTAACGGATGTGAAGAGTATGGTTTTGGTATGGTAACATCCTGGTAATGTAAATAATGGTCGCAGCCGTCCTCCTAATTAATTTCATAGAACATACACGCAGGTCACGATATATCTTTTAAATAGTGTATTTCCTTATTCCATGTAGGCTAAGTATGTGTTTTCCACTAGATTGACTTTGCATTGTATCAAACAAAATAAGCGTAGGCCCTTCCAATTTCCCCAAAACCTCCCTTCCATTTGCCTTCCGCATTTTGGTCAGTTTTTCTCTTCAACCACCATTGGCCACGAGGTAAGGTTGGAGAAGAAAGGCGTGTCTCCACCTCGTCAGAAGAGGGAAGGAGTGAACCGGCCCTAACAGCCAATCAACACCGCGGTGATCGACCCGGTAGGCGTGCCCTCGGAGCCGGCGGCTTGATTTCGGCCGAGGTGATAAAAGCGACTGTAAGGGACTGCTTTGAGAGATGACTGGAGAGGAGCTGGAGAGGAGCAACGAGGCTGCACCAAGGAGAGAGGCCTTGAGAGATACGCTGGGGGATGACCTGGAAGAGGAGCGCAATCCACCGCAAGCCCTACCTACCTACCTGCCTGCAATATCCCCTGTCGTTGGAGAGACGCGCTGAACGGAGGGAGACGGCTCCACCCCAGGAAGAGGAGCAGGTGTGCCGAGCCAGCGCGTGACGGCCGCGGATACGCGACGGAGGTTTTCCCGCCAAAACCGCGAGGGGTTGAAAGCTGCTGCCTCCGACCTTGCCTTCCTCTCAAGCAATCAACCTCGAGCCATTACCTGCCTGCAATATCCACCGTGTGAGTGTGAACGTCCTGTCCTACTCGTTTGTCTTGGGGATTAAGTAAATGAAATAGAATAAGTTAACAATGCACTGTGTGACTGCTCTTTTCCATCTATTGCTGTAAATAATATTGGTCGCTCTAAAATATTGCTTGTGTGTGTATAATAAATCTGTTCTTCCTCCAAACTCTGTCTTTCTTCTCTCTTCTTCTCTTTCGGTCGCTTTAGAGGTTTCCCAATTGAATATCTGTAGCGCGATTAGTCAACGTTCGGGTGGAATCGGGTTCTAATCGGGGAGTAACTGTTCGGACGCGGTTAAATACACCACCGCTCGGTAAAATAACATCCAAAAACCGTGTCCGTAACAATATATATATATATATATATATATATCCATTGAGCAAGATGAGTGTTTGCAAGTATAGGTGTTAGTTAGATTTAGTTGCAAAACTCAGGTGTGGCTCTGGTTTTAGGAGTTCCATTTACAAAATTATTCTCTCCCTCTATCTGACCACACACACGGTCCCACAAGCATCTCTTCATCTGCAACTTCTTCCATTCTAAACTTTCCATTGATGTTCCACCTCCCTCTCTTTCTTTTCCTTCTCTGTCTCATAATGACCCTTCATTACAAAATATGATGCTCTTTATTTTCATAATGATACCTGTCCATTTTGTCCTTTTCCTGCTTCATTTTGGCCAATAAATTCTCCATTTCCTGTTACGCTTCCACCTTTTCTCACCTTAAAAAAAACTAATTTTAACAATTTTCTCTCCTAAGCAAGTCGGATAATCACATAAATGTCTCACTTTTCAACATTGTTTTAACAGATTCCCCAGAGTGTTTCCGCTGTCCCGTCTATTTTTGGTCAAATGAAGAGAAAAATGGCTGCATTCCCATGGCTGTAGATTACCTTGCATTCACCAGCCCTGCAGCCTTCATCATTCTGAGCTTTACTTTACTGGGTATTGTCATTATAATGATTGTCGGAATTATCCTGTTTCATCATAGACATCTCCCTCTGATGAAGGACACCGATGGAAGTGTCATCGTACTTTTCCTCCTAACGTTGATGATCTCCCTTTTGAGCTCTTTGATCTCCATTGGAGCTCCAGATGATGAGAAATGTCTGATACGCGACCCCCTGGTCTGCATGTGTCTCACATTCGCTATTTCGTGTGTTTTAAGCATGGCATGGAAGCTTAACAAGGATTCAGGTTATTAATTCGCTTTCTTTCATTCAACTTGTTCAATAAAGATTTTATAAAAACATTCACAGTTAGAACAATTTCGATATGAAATGATGCACACGTCTTTCTCGGTTAAAAAAAATAAAAAATTGTGTTTTGGTGAATTCATTTGATTGAGATTACCTACTCCGACCACAACAGGGAAGGCAATTCTCACCTCATAGGCAATGTATCTACATGTAATTATGCAACCACAAATGTAACTACAACGGTAATACAGCAACAGCAGGTAATTAACAATAATTGAAAATATATTTTATGATTTTCCAATTCAAGAAATTGGATGATGCTCAAAACTTTTGAGAGCACGATTTATACTGTTTGTTGCGCAAATTGGTCAGACAAGCATCTTCACTCAACAAAACCTCTTCCTCATGTTGTCTTCCACAGCAATCAGATTTCACTCCACTCTTTCACTTGCTTTCACAATTCTCTGACGTCCACTCACATTTACCTGTTTTAATGTTGTTTCTCCAACATGTTCTGCAGATGGCTCATTGTACAAGATTAAGATAATCATTGAGAAGTTTATGGTGATACTTTCCCTGATGCCACAAATCATATATTGCCTTCTGTGGGCATTTGTTGGGCAGCCAAAGCTCATACGGAACACAGAGAGCAATCCAAATTTGGTAATTCTGGAGTGCGGAGGGACATCCACAGCATGGCCTGTCGGTTCACTTTCCTATCTCGTGTTTCTGTCCATTTCCTGCTACGCTTTGGCTTTCAAGGCACTGAAATTAGAAATTGCTCACAAGGAAGCAAAGTTTATTACTTACAGCATGACTGTTTGCCTCCTCGTGTGTCTGGCATTTGTTCCAGCTTACAATAGCACACAAGGCACATTCAATCTCATTACAAAAATATTTGCTGTCATTGTTACTTCTTTTGACCTTTTAGGTTGCATCACATTACCAAAGTGCTATATGGTCTTGATTAAAAGTGATAAATAGAGAGATTATGGGACCTTTATTATGTTTGTTCATTCTAACCATATCTTTTTAAAAGTTAAACTGTTGTACATTGAAAGAAATCCTTCTTCTTGTCAAGGCAAAAAGATTGATCATTTGTGTTTGTGCTCTCTGACAATTGAACCTGCAACTGTTAGATGCTGTAAGATTGGTTTGTCACCTAAAACAAATGAACATTGTCTTCACTATTTCGAAAATAAAGAATTTTCTTCCATTGTCAACCTGGCGTTGTAATACAGTGTTGTAATAAGTAATACCCTTCTGTTTTCAATATTGGCTGGTCTGTATCTTGAACCAATTTCAAAGAAAAAAATCCCAGATGTTTTTCAGTTGAAATTTCCTTATATTTTTTAGCATTATGTCTTGTTTTGTGAAGTTTTTATCATCATTTATTCATCTCCGAACATGATCTCGATTATACCATTTCACAGCCATTGTAATGAGATAAAACAAAAATGACCGCACTGTGGTCACAACCTGCGACAAAATCCGGTAGCAGGCCGATTGGGAAACGTGCATTTAAAGCACTCTAAAAAGATGAACAGCGTGATTGGAAAACACACATTTAATCTGTTATTAAAAATTACTCGACACCTCCCATCCAAGTCATCCTCTCCATGTCCAAAACAAAGTTTTGGAAAATAGTTTAAAATATCAACAAACTTGTTTCAAAACTTAGTGCAGAAAAATAGTGAAAAAATAGCGACAGACTTGTGCAAAAAAAAACTTAGTGCAGAAAAATAGTGAAAAATAGCGACAAACTTGTGCAAAAAAACTAAGTGCAGAAAAATAGTGAAAAAGTAGCGACATACTTGGTGCAAAAAAGGTAAGTGCAGAAAAACAGTGAAAAACATGCAATGACATCAGTGTAGAAAACTAAGCACATGAAAACTGAAAAAAAAAACCTGGGTGGGGATACGAGTTAGCAAATAATGTAAGTAATACTTTTTTTTTTTTTTTACTTCAGGCATGGACAGCCGGTTCGTGTATGACTTGGGTAGAAAATGGTAAATGGCAAACGATGAACCAATAAATTCCACATTTATTGTGCCACCTTCAGTGGACCATCAGGCATTGGCAGCAGGTTTGTGAAGGACTTGGACAAAAAAAAATATACCCATTCTAAATGTAAAATTTCTAAAATCCTAAATTTTCATCCAGTTAACTTTAAATTTGAATAGGATTTTCAGATCAGCTAACTGAATTCAACCACCAACTATTTGTGAGGTCAACATTGGCCAACAGGTCAACATAGACCATATTTTTTAATTTGTAAATTTTCATCCGATTAACTTAAACTTTGAAGACGATTTGCATATCGCGTCATTGAATTCAGCCACTAATTATTTTTGAGCTCAAAAGGATGCTCCACTGAGTGCCATTATACTTTGTTCTGTTTTGCCAAGTGTCGCTCTATGAGTGATTTTTCATTCTGTCTGTCTGTCTGTTTCTCTGTCTATCTGTCTGTCTGCATGTAAGTCGCCTACATGTCACAATTTTCAACCAATCTTCAGTAAACTTCACCAAATGGTAGAGTTGGTAATGAGCAAGAAACCTATTGTTTTTGGGCCAAATTTCCAAATCATAGGCCAATCTTTGTCAAATTTCCAAAATGCTAAATTTCATCCGATTGACTTGAAATTTGAAGAGGATTTTCATATCTGGTCAGTTAATTCAATCACCAATTATATTTTAGGTCAACATAGGCCAAAAGGTCAACATAGGCCATATTTCTAAAATCCTCAATTTTCATCTGAATAACTTGAAATTTGAAGAGGATTTGCACATCTGGTCATTAAATTCAACCAACTAGAACGCCACTCAGTCGAGCGCATACTCCTGCCGTGGGTCAAGTTGGAATAGTACGATTTCACAAACGTTTGAGGGAGTAGTTCAGTGACAAGACAACACAAGACAGACACTGCACAGATATATGATATATATAGAATATATAGAAGATAATGTTTAAAAAAAACAAGGCAATTTCACTTACATTTTCGGATTCAGCATTCAATTCTATATAAGTGAGTGTATTTTGAGGCATGTGTGACTTCAAATAAAATTGTAAGCCAGGAAAAACGTTCATTTCATTCCTTAGGGATACAACATGTAAAACTGGCCCAAACGTCAAAACAAAACTCGCTCATTTTAGGTCGTACAAGCTAATGCGACCACTCATTCTTCTGGGAAGAATCCCATGCACATGCTGGTCACACTTATGTCACCTTAGTCTTTATAAGTCCATCAAATTTTGACAACGCGATTGACATTCGCTGAGGTAAATGTTGATTTCTATTCTGAGGTAAAAAACAACAACAAAAAAAAACAGTTTTAAAGCATTATAAGTATCAAACGATACATTTTATGAAACGGGGAAACCTAATAGACACTTTGGTCGTTTTAAAATGACAGAATATGTCTTTATTAGAAATAAAAAGAACTTCGAAGACGACGCTGCTAAACAATACACATAACCACGAGTTTAAACTACATTTACAACAAATATGAAAACTATTTTCATATCACAATGTTAAATATAGAATATATAGAAGATAACGTTGAAAAAAAATGAGCCCTATCTTCCAATAGTAAAAAATTCCCCCAAAAAATTCCTGGATCTGGAATAATATCCTGAGCTTCACCAAAAACTAATCAATTAATCCTTATCCCAAGGGCAATCATCCCACCAACTTTCATCCAAATCCGTTCAGAACTTTTACAGATATTTTGTTCACGAACACACACACACACACACACACACACACACACACACACACACACACACAGACACGATCGAATGCATAACTCCCTAGTGGGAGTAATAAGTTTTTTGAGGTCAACAAAGGCCGGATTTCTGAAATCCTGAATTTTCATCCGATTGATTTTAAATGTGAAGATGATTTGTATATATGGTCACTGAATTCAATCACCAATTATATATTACGTCAACATAGGCCAAATGGTCGATTTGCATATCTGGTCAATAAATTCAACCAACTCTTATTTTAGAGGGCAGCGTAGGCCAAAAGGTCAACATAGGACAGATTTCTAAAATCCTAAATTTTCATCCGATTAACTTGAAATTTGAAGAGGATTTGCATATCTGGACACTCAATTCAACCACCAAGTATTTTTGTTAGGTCAACAAAAGCTAAAAGGTCATCATAGGCCAAAATATCGAAAATCCTCAATTTTCATCCAACTAACTTGAAATTTTAAGAGGATTTGCATGTTTGGACACTGAATTTAACCACCAAGTATTTTTGTTAGGTCAACACAGGCCAGAAGGTCAACATAGGCCAAAATATCTAAAATCCTCAATTTTCATGCAATTAACTTGAAATTTGAAGAGGATTTGCATATCTGGACATTGAATTTAACCACCAAGTATTTTTGTTAGGTCAACATAGACCAGAAGGTCAACATAGGCCAAAATATCTAAAATCCTCAATTTTTATCCAATTAACTTGAAATTTATAGAGGATTTGCATGTCTGGTCACTGAGTTCAACCCCCAACTATTTTTAGCCGCGTCGCAGACGCTGCTCATGGAGTGCACTCTGCGGTTGTTGTTGTTACCATGGCTTCTTCTTCTTCTTCTTCTTCTTGTTGTTCTTGCAGAGAAGACAAAACCTCAAAGCTCCACCCATTCTGGGAACCACAGCTCCACCCATTCTGGGAGAGCCTTCATATAAACAAATATCCACCATTTTATTAACTCGCATAGCTTTGAGGCCTGTTTTGTAGGCCGTGGTGTCTTCCTCTCTCACACAGTTTTCTTTCAAATCAAATTCGATATATCATTTCATTTTTCACAGTCGCCAACATAGTTTTAGACTTGGTTGAAAAAAAACGGGAAGAAAATGCGATGAAAGTTGCCCTTTATAGAACGAAATGAATTCTCAAAGGCCTGTAACTTCAAGTCCATTGACATATATTTTTTTTAAATCGCGGCATGCTCAGTCATACACCGCCCGAAATAAGAGACGGGAAAATGCCGAGATATACTGTATATATTTTGTTTAAATCGCGGCATGCTCAGTCATACACCGCCCGAAATAACAGACGGGAAAATGCCGAGATATATAAAAAATTCGTCCATTTGATGACAATCGTCACGATGAAATATTTAATTTATACGTCGTCACAATAATGTGGAGAGAGGAGCATAGCTTCGTTCACGTGTCGCCACATACGGGAAATTGCCGAGATATATATTTTTTTACATCGCGGCATGGTCAGTCATACACCGCCTGAAATAACAGACGGGAAAATGCCGAGATATATTAAAAATTCGTCCATTTGATGACAATCGTCACGATGAAATATTTAATTTATACGTCGTCACAATAATGTGGAGAGAGGAGCATAGCTTCGTTCACGTGTCGCTACACACGGGAAATTGCCGAGATATATATTTTTTTCAATCCCGGCATGGTCAGTCATACACCGCCTGAAATAACAGACGGGAAAATGCCGAGATATATTAAAAATTCGTCGCCACACACGGGAAATTGCCGAGATATATTTTCACTTTGCACAAAAATAACATCAAGTAATCGAATCAATAGGAATGTCCTGTGCTTATAACATCGACGTTATAGGCACAGCTGCATCTAGGCATTGTGTAACATCGACGCGGCTTTTGTTTTAATTAAAACTTTTTGTACTTGTTGAGGTCAACATGGGCTAAAAAAGGTGAACATTGGCCATATTTCTGAAATCCTCAATTTCATCTTATTGACTTGAAATTTTAAGAGGATTTGCATACCAGGTGACTGAATTCATCCACAAAGTATGTTTTTTAGGTCAACATAGGCCAACAACCTATTTTAGGTATTTTGCAAGAATCGTGCTATGCATGACATATTTCTTGTTTTCTTGTTTGTTTGTTTGTTTATTTGTTTGGCCGGCCGATATCTCAGCCATCCTTTGAGCTAGGAATCTGAAATTCCGGCACAATAATGAGGGAGTCCTTGAGGAAAAACGTTATTTTTTGTTTTTGGATTAATCAATTAATTGATTAGTTACTTAATTATTATCAATTAATTAAATACATCTTTATTTCCTTTCTCTTCAGGGCATTATCGCAGGCACCTCTTGAGCTAGGAAGCTGATATTTGACATAACAATGACCATTTGATTTGGCTGTAAAGGCTATTTTTGATTTATTGATTAATCAATTAATCGATGAATTATTTATTTATTCAATGAATTAATTATTTCATTAATTTTCAAAAAGTTACAGCTTCGGATGAAGCACTGGTTGTTTAGGTATGCTATTAGCCAATTGATTAAGAAAATATTTTACCATCATTGTTTATTGATTTTAATTGTGCAATTAATCAATCAATCATTGCACACTTCCCCTTTCAAATACCATCTCTATGAGCTGCACGGCAATATCGCCTGGCGCTGAAGGCACCCCGGCAGTGTCGCACCGGAGGATATTTATTTATTTATTTGAGATGGGATGGTGTACTTTGAATGTATCTGTACTTGTTCTAGATGGCATTGCCCTATGGGCTACGCCGATTAAAATAGCAGCAAAATTGATGGAAAAAACCTAAGTCCAGTGAAAGAATGAAAAAATAGCAATAAAAATGTGAGAAAAAATAGCAATAGAAAATAGTGAAAAATTGCAGCCAAAAATTGGCCATGCAGCCATCAAAGTCCCTAAAAACATTAATAAAAATAGGAAATGAAAACCAATGTTTTTACGATTGTTTGGGGAAAAAACGTTTTTTAATGGAGCTGTAATACCAAAAATTGAATAAAATTATCCACAAATAGGGGGAAAATACATTTTTGCTTGCTGCAAGTCGTAGAAGGTATACTGTTCTACCCAATCATCCACACCTACTTCCAAACAGACCCCGCCCCCCACCCCTCT
The DNA here is from genome assembly GCF_964187855.1 of Myxine glutinosa. Classification (NCBI taxonomy): domain Eukaryota; kingdom Metazoa; phylum Chordata; class Myxini; order Myxiniformes; family Myxinidae; genus Myxine; species Myxine glutinosa. The sequence continues at coordinate 164,616,730 of NC_136263.1, forward strand.
CCCCCCACCCCCGCTTGTCCATACTCACCCATCCCCTCTCCACTAGCGTCTCCAGCACAAGGAATTTAAGTCGATAAACTTATTGAATTAACGTAGTGTTTTTTTCCAATATAAATAAGGTGGATACTTTGGGTCCTGGGAGGATTGCCTTCCCCCTTCCGAAACACAAAAAATATTACAGCTAACAAGAAGTTCCAGAACATTTGGCCAAAAGCATGAAACATGTTGCAGGTACTTTGACACATAATATCTGAGCTTTGTTTCTGCAACACCTCTGAGATTAGCATTTACTTTGAATTCATTGCAATTTTTTTTCTCAAAATAACAGTTAATGATACCCCACGTCACATTATTGTAATGCCATGAGATCTATGAAATAAACTTGGAGAAATAAAAGATATGAGTCATTTGGTACTTTGGGGATTTTAATTTGAGCTGACAATTTGCAATACTTGAAGAAATATTCCCACTGAGAAAATTGAAAAGGGAATTGAAATTTCTTTTAAAGGAGCCTGGAAGGTTCGCTGTTATTTACAGTTTCATGTTTTGCTTCTTTTGTTCATGAACGAATGTAAACACAGACTTGGAAAAGCAATAGCTCTGTTCACTGAGCCGATGTTTGCATTTAAAGGCATCACATACATTATACAATGTTTTCAATTCATGCTGTTCGTGCCAGTTGTGAGTGGAAGAACGTGCATGCCTCGTGATCGTGTTGACCGTTATGGAATCGCAGAATATGGAGATATCATGCTTGGTGGACTTTTTCCAATCCACGGAGATATGGAGACACCTGAATATTCCTACAAAGAACCTCCACAACCTGTTCATTGCTTGCAGTAAGTTAATCCTATTGTTTGTTTCATACATTTTGGTTATCCTTCAAATTATTCTATTCTCATAAAATACATCACGTCGAATAATGTTCCTTTCTTAGATTAATTTATCAACTACACCTCTGTTTTTTTAAAATTTTGTATCATCATTTAATCTTCGGTTATCCTCTTCTTCTTTATTATAATTCTTTCCGTTTCCAGTTTGAGATGATTGTTTGTTGTCCACTCTTCTAGTTGGGTCAACATAGTTTTCCATCTGAGCTTCTCCATCTTATTAATTTAATCCTTGTTGTGTTGGTGTCGAATAGATGTAACTTTCCCTTTCATTTAATCATTTCCTCTTGCCTGTATATACCAATATAAATAAATACAAATAACTTAAACACATTAACCACACCATGCCAGCGCAACCTTGCCAACATGTTAGTACTCCGCTATCCTCACTACTTCTGGATACCCATCAAACCCGATTTAAAAACTACCCACTGTCCCTACTGTCACTATTGTCGCATGGAGACCGTTCCATGCATTCTCCACTCTGAGTGAAAGACTCCTACCATACTACCATCCGAACTCTCCTCTTTTGGACTTTAAACTATGCCCCATTTTCCTGTTGGTGTCCATTTTGTTGAAAACAATCCTGCATGATTACTCCCGCAAGGAAGTAATGCATTCGCTCGTGTCCGTCCGTCAGTTTGTGTGTGTGTGTGTGTGTGTGTGTGTGTGTGTGTGTGTGTGTTTGTGAACAATATATCTGGAAAAGTTCTGAACGGATTTGGATGAAAGTTGGTGGGATGATTGCCCTTGGGATAAGGAAGAATTGTTTAGTTTTTGGTGAAGCTCAGGATATTATTCCGGATCCAGGAATTTTTTGAAGGATTTTTTTACCATTGGAAGATAGGGCTCATTTTTAGCCGCGTCGCAGACGCTGCTCATAGAGTGCACTCTGCTGTTGTTGTTGTTACCACGTCTTCTTCTACTTCTTCTTCTTCTTCTTGTTCTTGCAGAGAAGACAAAACCTCAAAGCTCCACCCATTCTGGGAACCATAGCTCCACCCATTCTGGGAACCATAGCTCCACCCATTCTGGGAGAGCCTTCATATAAACAAATATCCACCATTTTATTAACTCGCATAGCTTTGAGGCCTGTTTTGTAGGCCCGTGGTCTCTTCCTCTCACACAGTTTTCTTTCAAATCAAATTCGATATATCATTTCATTTTTCACAGTCGCCAACATAGTTTTAGACTCGGTGGAAAAAAAACGGGAAGAAAATGCGATGAAAGTTGCCCTTTATAGAACGAAATGAATTCTCAAAGGCCTGTAACTTCAAGTCCATTGACATATATTTTGTTTAAATCGCGGCATGCTCAGTCATACACCGCCCGAAATAACAGACGGGAAAATGCCGAGATATATTAAAAATTCGTCCATTTGATGACAATCGTCACGATGAAATATTTAATTTATACGTCGTCACAATAATGTGGAGAGAGGAGCATAGCTTCGTTCACGTGTCGCCACATACGGGAAATTGCCGAGATATATATATTTTTCAATCCCGGCATGGTCAGTCATACAACGCCTGAAATAACAGACGGGAAAATGCCGAGATATATTAAAAATTCGTCGCCACACCCGGGAAATTGCCGAGATATATTTTCACTTTGCACAAAAATAACATCAAGTAATCGAATCAATAGGAATGTCCTGTGCTTATAACATCGACGTTATAGGCACAGCTGTATCTGGGCATTGTGTAACATCGACGCGGCTTTTGTTTTAATTAAAACTTTTTGTACTTGTTTTGACATTATCTTCTATATATTCTATATTTAACATTGCCATATGAAAATAGTTTTCATATTTGTTGTAAATGTAGTTTAAACTCGTGGTTATGCGTTAGAGCGGTGTATTTTTGAGCAGCGTCGTCTGCAATGGTCATTTTTTTCTTTCTAATAAAGACATATTCTGTCATTTTAAAACCACCAACGTGTGTATTAGGTTTCCCCATTTCATAAAATGTATCGTTTGATACGTATAATGCTTAAAATTGTATATATATTTTTTAAACTCAGAAGAGATATCAACATTTACCTTAGCGAATGTCAATCGTGCAGTGTGTCATGTATGCAGTGCAAATGTTCACCGTGGTATCCCTACACCGGGACCGGGTGGTATCCCTACGCCAGAGCTCGGATGGCGCTGCTGTGAATCGGGCCTTGATCGGCAGAGTGAATAAACGCGTACGACAATTGATCGCAGTTTGTCGAGATACTTTACATGGCGACGAGGATAAACATCTAGACCATGACATCTTTCGGCCATATCGATGAATTCGACCCTCATGAGGGGGATTTTGACACGTATTCTGAGCGGTTGTCTTTCTACTTCGAGGCGAACGGCATTGCGACCGAAGGCCGGATGAAGGCCGTCTTCCTGTCCGTTTGCGGAGGTGAGACGTTCACACTCGTTAAAAACCTGATTCGGCCTCGGACAATCCAGGAGCTCACGTATGCAGAGCTCAAGGCCGCTTTGAAGGAACATTGCAACCCATCTCCTTCAGTCATCCTGTGTCGGTTTAATTTTTACATGTGCAGACAGCAGCAAGGTCAGTCGATCGCAGACTTCATTGCACACCTCAAAAAACTGTCACATCTGTGTGAGTTTGGGGACACGATCGATGACATGCTTCGTGATTTGCTGGTGGTTGGCATGTCCGATGACCGCACTCGTAGACGCCTGCTTGCTGAGAGAAGACTGACGTTCCAAAATGCCAGAGACACCGCCATTTCCATGGAAAGTGCTGAACGCAACGCTACAAGCATTGGTGCCACTCGCTCATCTGGTACCAGCCCTGCTGTGAATCGGTTGGACCATGTTCAGCCACAACGTTGGAACAAGGCTCCTCGTCAGAAGCCAGTGCAGTCTCAAACCCACAACAACTGTTTTCGGTGCAACGGAAAGCACCCTCCGGAGACGTATCGGTTCAAAGATGCCACCTGCCATTTCTGTTCGAAAACTGGCCATATTGCTCCAGCTTGCATCACTCGCAAATCGGGAAAAGGAAAAGCTGCTGACAAGATTCATCAGTTTATCGGTTCGGAGGAACCCGAGCTTGACCAGGTGAGCTCTGTTTCCGACAACTCAGAATCGTATGACCTGCTTTATATTGATTCTCACCATAGGCGGGACCCTCTTCTTGCCAATGTTGTCGTCAACAATCGACCATTGCAAATGGAGGTCGACACTGGTGCGGCCGTCTCGCTCATCAGCCATGCTGTTTTCACAAACCTGTGGAGTGATGCTGACCGACCCCATCTGAAACCTACTACCTATGGACTCTCCACCTATACAGGTGAGAAGATTGTTCCCTGCGGTACATGTGATGTCACGGTGGGCTACGATAACCGTGAGTTTCACCTACCCCTGATCGTCTTTCCTGGAAAGGGCCCTTCCTTACTTGGCAGGAACTGGTTGAGCATAATTCGACTGAAGTGGGAAAGCATTCATCAACTCCGGGCAGCCAACGTTTCTCCTACCGCAGCATACACACTCAAAAATGTGCTGGATACGTACCCGGATGTCTTCAAGGATGAGCTTGGAACTTAGAAAGGACATACGGCTAAACTCAGGGTTGACCGGGATGCCAATCCTATATTTTGCAGGGCTCGCCCAGTCCCTTTCACCCTGCGTGAGCGGATTGACAAGGAACTGAATCATCTTGAAAATCTGGGGATCATCGAGCAAATCCAGTATGCCGAATGGGCGGCGCCCATCGTTCCGGTCATAAAATCGGACCAGTCCATCCGCATATGTGGAGATTATAAAATGACCGTGAACAGGTGTTCTTCATTGTATAAATATCCAATCCCGAGGATCGAAGACCTCTATGCTCGTCTCACGGGAGGCAAGACTTTTACGAAACTCGATCTCAAATCCGCCTATCTACAGCTCTGCTTGGACGAGAATTCGAAACAGTATCTTACCATCAACACGCATTGTGGGTTGTATAGGTACCACCGACTTAGTTTTGGAGTGAAATCTGCACCTGGAATTTATCAGCGTGTCATGGACAGTTTGTTTGCCGCCGAACGCAACGTCGTTTGTTACCAGGATGATATTCTGGTTACTGGTCGTACGGACGCGGAACATCTACAGAACCTGGAGAGAGTTCTGAAGAAGATTTCGGACTCCGGCCTACGTTTGCGTCGAGACAAGTGCAAGTTTATGGTGCCATCAGTCACGTACCTGGGTCACACGATTGATGCCGAGGGTCTACACCCGACAGATGAGAAAGTCCGAGCTATCAAGGATGCTCCTTCTCCACGAGATGTGACCGAATTGAAGTCATACCTCGGTTTGCTTCAGTTCTATGGTCGTTACATCCCGAATGTGACCGACGTTTTGGGCCCCCTTTATCGGCTTTTGAGGAAAGGAGCCTCCTGGAGCTGGGGGTCTACTGAACAATCAGCATTCCAGACCTCTAAGGATCTGCTCAAATCGTCCAATGTTCTCATTCATTTTGATCCAGAGAAGGATCTTGTGCTGACATGCGATGCCTGTCGGTATGGAGTGGGGAGTGTATTATCGCACGTGATGCCTGATGGTACGGAAAGACCGGTTGCATTTGCATCCAGAACGTTGTCCCCGGCAGAGAAAAACTATTCCCAACTTGACAAGGAAGGATTGGGAATCGTTTTCGGCGTCGGCAAATTTCGCCAGTACCTTCTTGGACATCATTTCACGATTCGCACTGATCACAAGCCGCTGATCAGTCTGTTTGGTCCAACTAAGGTGACATCTGACACACTACCGCCCAGGATCATCCGCTGGTCCCTGTTTCTCGCTACTTATGACTACACCATATGTTATAAGCCCGGTTCGTCTATCACAAATGCAGATGCCATGAGTCGGTTACCCCTTCCAGAATCTGTTGATGATTCGCCTACACCAGGATCCATTATCGCACTGATGGATCATCTGTAAGATTGTGCTGTCGATTCCGGCCAGATCCGCACTCATACTCGACGAGACCCCGTTCTGTCCAGAACTGTCCAGGCTGTACAGCTTGGATGGCATTTGCTACCTGAGGGTGACCCAGATTTTGCGGCTTTTAAAGCACGTAAAAACGAACTCAGCGTGGAAAATGGTTGCCTACTCTGGGGATGTCGTGTCGTGATCCCGAAAAATCTGCGTTCCAGGGTCATGGATGAAATCCATGACTGTCACCCCGGGATTGTGAAGATGAAGTCACTCGCCAGAAACTATGTGTGGTGGCCGAATCTTGATGCTGATATCGAACATCATGTTCGACATTGTTACCCCTGCCAGAGCACCCGGAATACACCACCTGCGAAAGCGCCACTGCATCCCTGGGAATGGCCCAGCGAACCGTGGCATCGCCTACATCTCGATTATGCCGGGCCTATGAACGGCAGCATGATTCTAATAATTACGGACGCGCACACAAAATGGATTGATGCCTATGTGACGCGTGGTACTACGTCAGCCATTGTCATCGAAAGACTCAGACGCTGTTTCGCCACTCATGGTCTGCCCAGGATGATCGTGAGTGATAACGGTTCGTGTTTTTCCAGTACCGAGTTTGCCAAGTTCACACGTCGGAACGGCATCAAACATAAGTTTGTCAGCCCACATCACCAGGCTTCAAATGGCTTGGCCGAACGATCCGTGGGAATCATCAAATCCGGATTGCAGAAACTTCAGGAGGGAACCCTGGAAACAAAGCTGTCTCGTCTCCTGTTCAAATACCGCATCACGCCACAATCAACAACCGGTGCAGCTCCGTCTGAGTTATTGATGAAACGACACTTGAGATCGACACTTGACAATCTCAAACCAGACATATCATCAAATGTGTATCAGAGCCAGCTTAATCAAAAGTTGGTGCACGATAAGACGTCCAACAGTCGATGTATCAACATTGGAGATCCAGTGTTTGCCCGAAATTTTGGTGCAGGTGCGACGTGGCTACCGGGAGACATCATCGAGAAGCCAGGTCCACTGTCCAGTGTGATTCGCCTGCAGGACGGCCGCGAAATTCGTCGACATCAGGACCACATAACCTACCGTCACTGTGAGTCGATGGAGCCTGTAGCATCGTCACAGTCAGGACAACAGTTCGACCCGCCACTGCCGGAGATCGTCGTGGCCGCTCCAGCCGGCTCGGATGCCTCAAAAACCTCTGCAAACGCTACACCCTTCGTGGAGACCAAAGGAATCACCTCGGACTCTGTATCCACTGGTACACCGCGACCCAAAGGAATCACCTCGGACTCTGTATCCACTGGTACACCGCGACGCTCAATGCGTGAGAGAAAAGCACCCGACCGATTGAATCTTTGAAGATGTTTTTTTTTCACGTTGACACATGTTCTATTTTCACGTATTTTCATTATTCTCATAACCGTTTGCACACATATTTTCACATGTTTTGGAAATGTTGCTTTTGAAATGTCAATTCTGGAAATCTAGCACGTATTGCTCTTGGTAATTTTGGACTTAAAGGGGAGGATGTCATGTATGCAGTGCAAATGTTCACCGTGGTATCCCTACACCGGGACCGGATGGCGCTGCTGTGAATCGGGCCTTGATCGGCAGAGTGAATAAACGCGTACGACAATTGATCGCAGTTTGTCGAGATACTTTACAGTATCAGTATTTAATGGACTTATAAAGACTTCGGTGACTTTTGAGTGTGACACGCATGTGCACGGGATTCTTCCCAGAAGAATGAGTGGTCGCATTAGCTTGTACGACTTAAAATGAGCGAGTTTTGTTTTGACGTCTGGGCCAGTTTTACATGTTGTATCCCTAAGGAATGAAACGAACGTTTTTTCCTTGCTTCTAATTTTATTTGAAGTCACACATGCCTCAAAATACACTCACCTATATGGAATTGAACGCTGAATCCGAAAAAGTAATGTTTTGTAATGTTTAAAGTTTGAAAGTAATGTTTGAAAATGTCTTGTTTTTTTTTTTTAACATTGTCTTCTATATATTCTAAATATATATCTGTGCAGTGTCTGTCTTGTGTTATCTTGTTTTGTGTTGTTACTGAACTACTCCCTCAAACTTTTGTGAAATCCTACTATTCCAACCTGACCCATGGCGGGAGTATGTGCTCTACTGAGTGGCGTCCTCGTTTTGTCTTTATCCATCATAATAGAAAACATCTCTACCATATCCCCTTGGAATTATTTCCTTTATAAGGTAAAAGTCACGTCTCTGTCAGCTGCTCCTCAAAGCTGACCCAGGCCTGTTTTGGGATAACCCTAGTTTCTCTGTGCTGGATGGTACCCTCTCTATGGCAACAATGTCCTTCTTCAGATGTGGTGAAAAAAAACTGCGTACAATATTCCAGAATCATCATCATCATCCTCATCGTCATCATCTTCATCAGCTGTTTTCAGTCCACTGGTGGACGAAGGCCCCAGCATGTTGACGCCGTGTTCCTCTGTTTCTTGCTTTGTTGTTCAATTGATTCTTTACCAATATTTTTCTATTTCATCTCTCCATCTTAGACGTGACCTTCCCCTGTTCCTGTTGCCATCCATATGTCTCCATGTTGTTAATATTTTTGTCCACCTGTTATCTGACCTTCCGCTATTGTGTCCGGACGCTTTCCATTTCCTGAGTTTGCTTATAATAAATAATTATTTATAAGATGTTCTGACTTTTGATTTGTTCTCTGACTCGTTAGTTTGTCTTCTTAGGTTTGTATGTAATACCTAACATATTTATTCTATTCCAGAATAGGTATCAGTAATTTCCTAGACAGAGTAAACACTACATTTTTATTTTATGGCCATGTTTTTATGGCCATGATGATGAAGGTTATGGCCATGTTTCATTGATGAAGTTTGTGGCCATGTTTCATTGATGATGAAGTTTGTGGTCATGTTTCATTGATGATGAAAGTTATGGCCATGTTTCATTGATGATGAAGTTTGTGGCCATGTTTCATTGATGATGAAGGTTGTGGTCATGTTTCATTGATGATGAAGGTTGTGGCCATGTTTCATTGATGATGAAGGTTATGGTCATGTTTCATTGATGATGAAGGTTATGGCCATGTTTCATTGATGATGAAGTTTGTGGTCATGTTTCATTGATGATGAAAGTTATGGCCATGTTTCATTGATGATGAAGTTTGTGGTCATGTTTCATTGATGATGAAGGTTGTGGTCATGTTTCATTGATGATGAAGTTTGTGGTCATGTTTCATTGATGATGTAGGTTGTGGCCATGTTTCATTGATGATGAAGTTTGTGGTGATGTTTCATTGATGATGAAAGTTATGGCCATGTTTCATTGATGATGAAGTTTGTGGCCATCTTTCATTGATGATGAAGGTTGTGGTCATGTTTCATTGATGATGAAGGTTATGGTCATGTTTCATTGATGATGAAGTTTGTGGTCATGTTTCATTGATGATGAAGGTTGTGGCCATGTTTCATTGATGATGAAGGTTATGGTCATGTTTCATTGATGATGAAAGTTATGGCCATGTTTCATTGATGATGAAGTTTGTGGCCATCTTTCATTGATGATGAAGGTTATGGCCATGTTTCATTGATGATGAAGGTTATGGCCATGTTTCATTGATGATGAAGTTTGTGGTCATGTTTCATTGATGATGAAGGTTGTGGCCATGTTTCATTGATGATGAAGGTTATGGTCATGTTTCATTGATGATGAAGGTTATGGCCATGTTTCATTGATGATGAGTTTGTGGTCATGTTTCATTGATGATGAAAGTTATGGCCATGTTTCATTGATGATGACGTTTGTGGTCATGTTTCATTGATGATGAAGGTTGTGGTCATGTTTCATTGATGATGAAGTTTGTGGTCATGTTTCATTGATGATGAAGGTTGTGGTCATCTTTCATTGATGATGAAGTTTGTGGTCATGTTTCATTGATGATGAAGTTTTTGGCCATGTTTCATTGATGATGAAAGTTATGGCCATGTTTCATTGATGATGAAGTTTGTGGTCATGTATCATTGATGATGAAGTTTGTGGTCATGTTTCATTGATGATGAAGTTTGTGGTCATGTTTCATTGATGATGAAAGTTATGGCCATGTTTCATTGATGATGAAAGTTATGGCCATGTTTCATTGATGATGAAAGTTATGGCCATGTTTCATTGATGATGAAAGTTATGGCCATGTTTCATTGATGATGAAAGTTATGGCCATGTTTCATTGATGATGAAAGTTATGGCCATGTTTCATTGATGATGAAGGTTGTGGTCATGTTTCATTGATGATGATGTTTGTGGCCATGTTTCATTGATGATGAAGGTTGTGGTCATGTTTCATTGATGATGATGTTTGTGGCCATGTTTCATTGATGATGAAGTTTGTGGCCATGTTTCATTGATGATGAAGGTTGTGGCCATGTTTCATTGATGATGAAGGTTGTGGTCATGTTTCATTGATGATTAAGTTTGTGGCCATGTTTCATTGATGATGAAGGTTATGGCCATGTTTCATTGATGATGAAGTTTGTGGTCATGTTTCATTGATGACGAAGGTTGTGGCCATGTTTCATTGATGATGAAGGTTATGGTCATGTTTCATTGATGATGAAGTTTGTGGCCATGTTTCATTGATGATGAAGTTTGTGGCCATGTTTCATTCATGATGAAAGTTATGGCCATGTTTCATTGATGAGGAAGTTTGTGGCCATGTTTCATTGATGATGAAGTTTGTGGTCATGTTTCATTGATGATGAAGGTTATGGCCATGTTTCATTGATGATGAAGTTTGTGGCCATGTTTCATTGATGATGAAGTTTGTGGTCATGTTTCATTGATGATGAAGGTTATGGCCATGTTTCATTGATGAGGAAGTTTGTGGCCATGTTTCATTCATGATGAAAGTTATGGCCATGTTTCATTGATGAGGAAGTTTGTGGCCATGTTTCATTGATGATGAAGGTTGTGGCCATGTTTCATTGATGATGAAGTTTGTGGTCATGTTTCATTGATGATGAAGGTTGTGGCCATGTTTCATTGATGATGAAGGTTATGGTCATGTTTCATTGATGATGAAGGTTATGGCCATGTTTCATTGATGATGAAGTTTGTGGTCATGTTTCATTGATGATGAAAGTTATGGCCATGTTTCATTGATGATGAAGTTTGTGGTCATGTTTCATTGATGATGAAGGTTGTGGTCATGTTTCATTGATGATGAAGGTTGTGGTCATGTTTCATTGATGATGAAGGTTATGGCCATGTTTCATTGATGATGAAGTTTGTGGTCATGTTTCATTGATGATGAAGGTTGTGGTCATGTTTCATTGATGATGAAGTTTGTGGTCATGTTTCATTGATGATGAAGTTTGTGGCCATGTTTCATTGATGATGAAAGTTATGGCCATGTTTCATTGATGATGAAGTTTGTGGTCATGTTTCATTGATGATCTGATGAAGGTTGTAGTCATGTTTCGTTGATGATGAAGTTTGTGGTCATGTTTCATTGATGATGAAGGTTATGGTCATGTTTCATTGATGATGAAGGTTGTGGTCATGTTTCATTGATGATGAAGGTTGTGGTCATGTTTCATTGATGATGAAGGTTGTGGTCATGTTTCATTGATGATGAAGGTTGTGGCCATGTTTCATTGATGATGAAGGTTGTGGTCATGTTTCATTGATGATGAAGTTTGTGGCCATGTTTCATTGATGATGAAGGTTATGGCCATGTTTCATTGATGATGAAGTTTGGGGTCATGTTTCATTGATGATGAAGGTTGTGGCCATGTTTCATTGATGATGAAGGTTATGGTCATGTATCATTGATGATGAAGTTTGTGGCCATGTTTCATTGATGATGAAGTTTGTGGCCATGTTTCATTCACGATGAAAGTTATGGCCATGTTTCATTGATGATGAAGTTTGTGGCCATGTTTCATTGATGATGAAGTTTGTGGTCATGTTTCATTGATGATGAAGGTTATGGCCATGTTTCGTTGATGAGGAAGTTTGTGGCCATGTTTCATTCATGATGAAAGTTATGGCCATGTTTCATTGATGAGGAAGTTTGTGGCCATGTTTCATTGATGATGAAGTTTGTGGCCATGTTTCATTGATGATGAAGGTTATGGCCATGTTTCATTGATGATGAAGTTTGTGGCCATGTTTCATTGATGATGAAGGTTGTGGTCATGTTTCATTGATGATGAAGGTTGTGGTCATGTTTCATCGATGATGAATTTTGTGGCCATGTTTCATTGATGATGAAGGTTGTGGTCATGTTTCATCGATGATGAAGTTTGTGGCCATGTTTCATTGATGATGAAGTTTGTGGCCATGTTTCATTGATGATGAAGGTTGTGGTCATGTTTCATTGAAGATGAAGTTTGTGGTCATGTTTCATTGATGATGAAGTTTGTGGTCATGTTTCATTGATGATGAAGGTTGTGGTCATGTTTCATTGATGATGAAGTTTGTGGTCATGTTTCATTGATGAGGAAGTTTGTGGCCATGTTTCATTGATGATGAAGTTTGTGGCCATGTTTCATTGATGATGAAGTTTGTGGCCATGTTTCATTGATGATGAAGTTTGTGGTCATGTTTCATTGATGATGAAGGTTATGGCCATGTTTCATTGAGGAGGAAGTTTGTGGCCATGTTTCATTGATGATGAAGTTTGTGGCCATGTTTCATGGATGATTAAGGTTATGGGAATTGTTACATATTTCTGTGAATGTATGTGGATTACCATTCAGGTCTTTGCTTATCCGTGTGTAGTATATTAAGGGTTGTTGTGATTGGAGGGTCAGGAGCCCTTCTGAACCAGTGGCCGGAAACGGAAGTGACCGAAAACGGAAGGAGAAAAGACACGAGGAAAAAGAAGGAGGTTTCGTCTTCCTCGCCCGCTCCGAAAAAAGGTGGAAGCGACCTTGCGCGGCGTGGACAAAGCGACGTTCCGAAACCCGTTTGGCGAGAGGAGTTACCTGGACGCGTAACTACCTTTTGACACGTCAAGTCCCCGTGAGTTCGTGCACGGAACCCAGCGGTCGCACGTTGGGCCGCGCGCGCGTTGCAAACCGCGCTTGGTTTTGCCCCGTCTACAAGGACGCGTACGGGTCGCACGTTGAGCCTCGCACGCGTTGCAAACCGCGCTTGGTTTTGCCCCGTCTACAAGGACGCGTACGGGTCGCACGTTGAGCCTCGCACGCGTTGCAAACCGCGCTTGGTTTTGCCCCGTCTACAAGGACGCGTACGGGTCGCACTTCGGGGCCTCGCGCGCGTTGGAAGCCGCGCTGGGTTTTGCCCCGTTGCTTGGCAAGGAGGTGCGCTGCAGCAGCTGTCCCCGGTACGAGACGGCACGTTTGGAGCACGTCCGCCCGGGGTTCGTTCAACCGCCCGTGTGCGGAGACGAGAGACATTGTGAGAGACATTGACCACGGAGGGAGTCAGGAGTGGGGCTCACGTGAGGAATATATAAGATGGCCATCTTAGAGTTTGTGTAGATGAGTTTACATCTTTGTAATATTGATTGTGCATTGTTGATGGTTGTTGATTGCTCAGGGAATATATTATTGATTATTCCGGATCCTTGGTGTGGGGTTTCTTCTTGACCGGAATTCATATTGATTGCGTTACGAAAGCGTATAAACCATATATCTTTCTGGCGGGGTCCCTCCCACGGTCCGGGGGTCACCGAGACCAGGTAGTCACCGAGGGGACCACGTAACAGAATTGGGGGCTCGTCCAAATTACGATTTGCGGTTTCGCAATTGGGTCTACGTCCGGGATTTAAAATTGTATAAAATAATAAAATAATAATTTTTATTAATTAAAATTTATTAATTAATTATTAATTGGTAATTTTTTTTTTTGAGAAATTGGGGTAAAATCTTGGGTGAAGGTTAACAGGTGTTAACGATAGGCACCATGGCGTTTGTGGCACAGAACTTTGGGGTAACACCGAGGAGGCACAGTTCCGAGCGTTGCTAAAGTCGGACCTCTGGAAATTGGCCAAACATTTTAACTTGGAGGTCCGAACTAATTTGAGGAAGGCAGAGTTGCAGGCCACGGTGATACAATCTATGGTGGGATTAGGAACATGGGACGAGTTAGCCTGGGAGTGGCTACCCGAAGAACCAGAAGACGTTGAGCTCCGGAAACTGGAGTTGCAATTACGGAGCCAGGAACGGATTAAAGAAGAAGAAAGGAAAGCAGAAGAGAGGAGAGAAGAGAAGCAAGCAGAGGAAAGGAGAGTGGAAAGAGAACTCCAGGAAAGGTTAAAAGAAGAAGAAAGGAAAGCAGAAAAGGAAAGAGCAGAAGAAGAAAGGAAAGCAGAAAAGGAAAGAGCAGAAGAAGAAAGGAAAGCAGAAGAGAGGAGAGAAGAGAAACAAGCAGAGGAAAGGAGAGTGGAACGAGAACTCCAGGAACGGATTAAAGAAGAAGAAAGGAAAGCAGAAAAGGAAAGAGCAGAAGAAGAAAGGAAAGCACAAGCAGAGGAAAGGAGAGTGGAACGAGAACTCCAGGAAAGGTTAGAAGACAAAAAAGCAGAGGAAAGGAGAGCTGCAAGGGACCTCGAAGCAGAGGAGAGAAAAGCGGAAAGGGAATTAAAGGAACGGGACATGGAGCTTCAGCAAGAAATCAAATTCAAGGAGCTGGAGTTAATGAGAGAACGGGGAGAGGCACCACCCTTGCTGACGGGGTCGACACCTAACCAGAAAACCTGGGATGTGGGCAGACATGTGAGGCTGGTTCCACCGTTCAGTGAAAAAGAAGTCGCGAAATTTTTTCCACACTTTGAGAAAGTGGCTCGACAATTAAACTGGCCGGAGGAGGCATGGACCATACTCGTGCAAAGTGTGCTGGTGGGGAAAGCTCAGGAAATTTATTCGGCGCTACCAATGGACCAATGTGCAGATTATGAGGTACTGAAGAAGCACATCCTCAAAGCCTATGAGTTGGTTCCGGAAGCTTACAGGCAAAAATTCAGGAATGCCAGGAAGAGGGAGAGTGAGACCCATGTGGAGTTTGCCAGAGTGAAAGAAAACATGTTTGATCGGTGGTGTGAGTCAAAAGGAGTCGGGAAAGACTTCGAGGCATTGCGGGACTTGATCCTGGTGGAGGAATTCCAGCAGTGTGTCCACGAGGACATCAAAGTGTACCTGCAGGAAAAGAAGGTACCAAAGTTGTGGGACGCAGCCACCATGGCAGATGATTATGCCTTAACCCACCGAATAGGGGTCCACGAACCTAACTCCTCGCCTAGATCTCCGCAGGGGAGGTGGGGAACAGCAGGTGCGGAGAACGACCATACATGGCGGCGGCCTCGAGATGATTATGGGGACAACTATGATACCCCACCGGTTCGAAATCAGAGGGATGCGGGCCCAAGACAAACTTATAGTTCGGGGGGCCCGAGGCAGACCCCGAGGTTTTCCTCCGGACCTACTTGCGCGTTTTGCAAGAAACCTGGACACTTGATGTCCAGTTGTTACCTCATGAAAAGGGACAACCCAGAGCGGAGTCCGACTATTACAACTCCGAATGCGATGGCTAGCGTAAGAAATCGCCATCAAAAGGGTTACCAACCATTTATTTCAGAGGGGTTTGTGTCACTGGATGGAGCCTCGACGAACCGGAGACTGGTTAGGATATTGAGGGACACAGGGGCCCAGCAATCTTTAATGCTTGAAGGCATTTTGCCATGGTCCGAGGAGACGGCAACGGGGGATAGTGTGCGTTTACAGGGGATCGGGGGCGGTGTTAGTGCTCCCCTTCAGGTCATCCAGTTGGAGTCCGATTTGGTGTCAGGACCGGTCACCGTCGGTTTACAAGCCACGCTTCCTGTAGAGGGTGTATCTGTGGTTATCGGGAATGATTTGGCCGGGGGTCAAGTTTATGGTAACCAGAGGGTTGGTAAAGAGCCCAGCAGGGAAAATGACACCACACCAACTCGGGATGGCGACAAAAGTGCCAAGTTATTTGTAGGGGGACTGAACTTCAAAACAGAGGAAGAAGTTCTGACCTCTGTCTTCAACAGATATGGGCCGCTGGTGGAAGTGCGGTTGGTAAGAGACTGGGAAACGCAACAGTCAAGAGGGTTCGGCTTTGTCACGTTTGCCAGCACAAAAGACGCCAGAGAGGCAGAGAAGAATTGGAATGGCAAGGATTTGGAGGGTCGGACCATAACAGTAGGGAAGGCATTTCGTAGGCGTCGAGAGGTCTACAGGAGAGGACAACTGGGCGGTAGTTTTGGTGGTGGCCGCAATCAATATTATTATGGAGGCTCCCTGAGTTACAGCAGCTCCCGAAGGAAGGATTGTCAAAGTAGTGGCCGAGAAGGAGACCGCTATTCATGGGACTACAGGGACAAGTGGTCCCACCATAATTATTAGGGAAGTTCTGAGAAGTGGAAGCACGGAAGGCGGCGGAGCCGCCGAGCCAAGATTCCTACACGAATTAACCGTGAACGCCGTTCCTAAAGGCGTCCATGTAGTGAACTTTCATGCACGGACTAACCGCGAACTCCACGTTCCTCAAGGCGCCCATGTAGAGAACTTTCCTGCACGGACTAACCGTGAACTCCGCGTTCCTAAAGGCATCCATGTAGTGAATACTCGGCTTGGCCTCCCGGAAAAAGTGCTATCGAGTTGCCTAACTTTGGATCTTTGATCAACCCCTTAACCTTCATTCCCAAGAAACTGACGGTCAAAGTCAGAGGGTCATGAGATGGAGTTTGAGTTGGCAGGGACAATGTCGTTGTTGGTACTTAGTCCAGAGGGAGTAATCTGGAGGGGTTGTGGTGAAATTTTGGTTGCTTTATTTTTAAGTGATAACTGTGCCCGGGGGGAACTGATAATGTGGGGGGGGTTGAGTTATCTGGTTTGTTTCTCCAAATTGGCCGGCAAAGAAAGTTTTCGCTGGGTTCAAACTTTCTTTCTTGAAGGGGGGGAGTGTTACATATTTCTGTGAATGTATGTGGATTACCATTCAGGTCTTTGCTTATCCGTGTGTAGTATATTAAGGGTTGTTGTGATTGGAGGGTCAGGAGCCCTTCTGAACCAGTGGCCGGAAACGGAAGTGACCGAAAATGGAAGGAGAAAAGACACGAGGAAAAAGAAGGAGGTTTCGTCTTCCTCGCCCGCTCCGAAAAAAGGTGGAAGCGACCTTGCGCGGCGTGGACAAAGCGACGTTCCGAAACCCGTTTGGCGAGAGGAGTTACCTGGACGCGTAACTACCTTTTGACACGTCAAGTCCCCGTGAGTTCGTGCACGGAACCCAGCGGTCGCACGTTGGGCCGTGCGCGCGTTGTAAACCGCGCTTGGTTTTGCCCCGTCTACAAGGACGCGTACGGGTCGCACGTTGAGCCTCGCACGCGTTGCAAACCGCGCTTGGTTTTGCCCCGTCTACAAGGACGCGTACGGGTCGCACGTTGAGCCTCGCACGCGTTGCAAACCGCGCTTGGTTTTGCCCCGTCTACAAGGACGCGTACGGGTCGCACTTCGGGGCCTCGCGCGCGTTGGAAGCCGCGCTGGGTTTTGCCCCGTTGCTTGGCAAGGAGGTGCGCTGCAGCAGCTGTCCCCGGTACGAGATGGCACGTTTGGAGCACGTCCGCCCGGGGTTCGTTCAACCGCCCGTGTGCGGAGACGAGAGACATTGTGAGAGACATTGACCACGGAGGGAGTCAGGAGTGGGGCTCACGTGAGGAATATATAAGATGGCCATCTTAGAGTTTGTGTAGATGAGTTTACATCTTTGTAATATTGATTGTGCATTGTTGATGGTTGTTGATTGCTCAGGGAATATATTATTGATTATTCCGGATCCTTGGTGTGGGGTTTCTTCTTGACCGGAATTCATATTGATTGCGTTACGAAAGCGTATAAACCATATATCTTTCTGGCGGGGTCCCTCCCACGGTCCGGGGGTCACCGAGACCAGGTAGTCACCGAGGGGACCACGTAACACCATGTTTCATTGATGATGAAGTTTCTGGCCATGTTTCATTGATGATGAAGGTTGTGGTCATGTTTCATTGATGATGAAGGTTGTGGTCATGTTTCATCGATGATGAAGGTTCTGGCCATGTTTCATTGATGATGAAGTTTGTGGCCATGTTTCATTGATGATGAAGGTTGTGGTCATGTTTCATTGATGATGAAGTTTGTGGCCATGTTTCATTGATGATGAAGTTTGTGGTCATGTTTCATTGATGATGAAGGTTGTGGTCATGTTTCATTGATGATGAAGTTTGTGGTCATGTTTAATTGAAGATGAAGTTTGTGGTCATGTTTCATTGATGATGAAGGTTGTGGTCATGTTTCATTGATGATGAAGTTTGTGGCCATGTTTCATTGATGATGAAGGTTGTGGTCATGTTTTATTGATGATGAAGTTTGTGGTCATGTTTCATTGATGATGAAGGTTGTGGTCATGTTTCATTGATGATGAAGTTTGTGGTCATGTTTCATTGATGATGAAGGTTATGGCCATGTTTCATTGATGATGAAGTTTGTGGTCATGTTTCATTGATGATGAAGGTTGTGGTCATGTTTCATTGATGATGAAGTTTGTGGTCATGGTTCATTGATGATGAAGGTTATGGCCATGTTTCATTGATGATGAAGTTTGTGGTCATGTTTCGTTGATGATGAAGGTTATGGCCATGTTTCATTGATGAGGAAGTTTGTGGCCATGTTTCGTTGATGATGAAGGTTGTGGCCATGTTTCATTGATGATGAAGTTTGTGGTCATGTTTCATTGATGATGAAGGTTGTGACCATGTTTCATTGATGATGAAGGTTATGGTCATGTTTCATTGATGATGAAGGTTATGGCCATGTTTCATTGATGAGGAAGTTTGTGGTCATGTTTCATTGATGATGAAGGTTGTGGCCATGTTTCATTGATGATGAAGTTTGTGGTCATGTTTCATTGATGATGAAAGTTATGGCCATGTTTCATTGATGATGAAGTTTGTGGTCATGTTTCATTGATGATGAAGGTTGTGGTCATGTTTCATTGATGATGAAGGTTGTGGTCATGTTTCATTGATGATGAAGTTTGTGGTCATGTTTCATTGATGATGAAGGTTGTGGTCATGTTTCATTGATGATGAAGTTTGTGGTCATGTTTCATTGATGATGAAGTTTGTGGCCATGTTTCATTGATGAGGAAAGTTATGGCCATGTTTCATTGATGATGAAGTTTGTGGTCATGTTTCATTGATGATGAAGGTTGTAGTCATGTTTCATTGATGATGAAGTTTGTGGTCATGTTTCATTGATGATGAAGGTTATGGCCATGTTTCATTGATGATGAAGTTTGTGGTCATGTTTCATTGATGATGAAGGTTGTGGTCATGTTTCATTGATGATGAAGTTTGTGGCCATGTTTCATTGATGATGAAAGTTATGGCCATGTTTCATTGATGATGAAGTTTGTGGTCATGTTTCATTGATGATGAAGGTTGTAGTCATGTTTCATTGATGATGAAGTTTGTGGTCATGTTTCATTGATGATGAAGTTTGTGGCCATGTTTCATTGATGATGAAGTTTGTGGCCATGTTTCATTGATGATGAAGGTTGTGGCCATGTTTCATTGATGATGAAGGTTGTGGTCATGTTTCATTGATGATGAAGTTTGTGGCCATGTTTCATTGATGATGAAGGTTATGGCCATGTTTCATTGATGATGAAGTTTGTGGTCATGTTTCATTGATGATGAAGGTTGTGGCCATGTTTCATTGATGATGAAGGTTATGGTCATGTTTCATTGATGATGAAGTTTGTGGCCATGTTTCATTGATGATGAAGTTTGTGGCCATGTTTCATTCATGATGAAAGTTGTGGCCATGTTTCATTGATGATGAAGTTTGTGGTCATGTTTCATTGATGATGAAGGTTATGGCCATGTTTCATTGATGATGAAGTTTGTGGCCATGTTTCATTGATGATGAAGTTTGTGGTCATGTTTCATTGATGATGAAGGTTATGGCCATGTTTCATTGATGAGGAAGTTTGTGGCCATGTTGCATTCATGATGAAAGTTATGGCCATGTTTCATTGATGAGGAAGTTTGTGGCCATGTTTCATTGATGATGAAGTTTGTGGCCATGTTTCATTGATGATGAAGTTTGTGGCCATGTTTCATTGATGATGAAGGTTATGGCCATGTTTCATTGATGATGAAGTTTGTGGCCATGTTTCATTGATGATGAAGGTTGTGGTCATGTTTCATTGATGATGAAAGTTATGGCCATGTTTCATTGATGATGAAGGTTATGGCCATGTTTCATTGATGATGAAGTTTGTGGTCATGTTTCGTTGATGATGAAGGTTATGGCCATGTTTCATTGATGAGGAAGTTTGTGGCCATGTTTCATTGATGATGAAGGTTGTGGCCATGTTTCATTGATGATGAAGTTTGTGGTCATGTTTCATTGATGATGAAGGTTGTGACCATGTTTCATTGATGATGAAGGTTATGGTCATGTTTCATTGATGATGAAGGTTATGGCCATGTTTCATTGATGAGGAAGTTTGTGGTCATGTTTCATTGATGATGAAGGTTGTGGCCATGTTTCATTGATGATGAAGTTTGTGGTCATGTTTCATTGATGATGAAAGTTATGGCCATGTTTCATTGATGATGAAGTTTGTGGTCATGTTTCATTGATGATGAAGGTTGTGGTCATGTTTCATTGATGATGAAGGTTGTGGTCATGTTTCATTGATGATGAAGTTTGTGGTCATGTTTCATTGATGATGAAGGTTGTGGTCATGTTTCATTGATGATGAAGTTTGTGGTCATGTTTCATTGATGATGAAGTTTGTGGCCATGTTTCATTGATGATGAAAGTTATGGCCATGTTTCATTGATGATGAAGTTTGTGGTCATGTTTCATTGATGATGAAGGTTGTAGTCATGTTTCATTGATGATGAAGTTTGTGGCCATGTTTCATTGATGATGAAGGTTGTGGTCATGTTTCATTGATGATGAAGTTTGTGGCCATGTTTCATTGATGATGAAGTTTGTGGCCATGTTTCATTGATGATGAAGTTTGTGGTCATGTTTAATTGAAGATGAAGTTTGTGGTCATGTTTCATTGATGATGAAGGTTGTGGTCATGTTAGTAGTGTAATAATGTTGCTTCTGGGACACCTCCGTTTAACATGGGAAATCCCTATCTAATGTCATTTACCCCCTTGTCTTTTTCAAAAATCATAAACACCTCTATTTCTCCCACCCTCATCTTTATGAACCTTTTGTCTGTAGTACCTATCCTTAATGTTGTTCATTAGACCACTCAAACACTACAAATATTTGTTTTCTCTTATAGACCTATCATCCTTCTTCTACATATCATCTGGCAGATTAATCTTTGACCCACTCAAACATTGACCCATTCACTTCCATATTAATTCTTTCCCTCCCTCATTGCCCCTAAACACCTATATTTCTCTCACCCTGTTCTTTACGAACCTTCTAACCTTTTGACATGTTATCCTTATTCATTAGACCACTTAAACACCTGTGATCCTTCTGACCTCATGGACCTTTTAACCTTTTACTCTTAATATCATCTGGTGAATATAACCCACTCAAACAACGACCCTACAAATATTTGTTTATGCGTGGGAAATAATTTAATTCTCCTACAACTCTCTTCACCATCTAATACATTAACAAAAAATATGTTTGAGTTTGGTTCTTTATTAAGATATTTTAACTGAGCTAAGATAAAATGGTAAACCTCCCTCAATGTTCTTATTTGAGCGCCTCCAGTGCCACACACTTTTTGGTAGGCTCTGCCCACCTTTTGTTAAGCTCCGTCCACTTTTTGGAAAAACCCCGCCCACTTTTTGGTAAGCCACGCCCATCTTTTACTAAGCCCCGCCCACTTTTTGTTAAGCCACGCCCACTTTTTGCTACGTCCCGCCCACTTTTGCTAAGCTCCGCCCACTTTTGCTAAGTCCCACCCACTTTATAAACTCTTCAGCATTGTATCATTTCCAGGTAATACATAACATCATTTTCAGGGAATTTCCATCACATCATTTCCAGTTAAGACACGCCCAGGGAATTTCCACAGGAAATGACACACACCCAGCCCTTCTTATAAAAGGCACCGACCACACAGGCTTTTTCAAACACGCTTTCTGCTTCACTTGAGAATGGACTCCTATGCCGAAATGGAATGGGATAACTTTGCTATTCCTTGGAGTCCTACTACCTGTGTAGCGCTCAACCTTCAGATTGATGAACTGGACTCGAACCTCTTGTCGATGGAGGAAATTGTATCTGAGCTACGAAATGAAAATTCTACTTTTAACACAACTTGGGATAAAGTTATTTTTTTGTTTGAAGATCTTTTGAACAACCAAGACCCACAGAACGAGTTCTACCTTGATGACCCAGCCAAAGAGTTATACCTTGGAGATCCACAAAATCCTGAAAAAGAGTTCTACCATGATGATACTTATTGTGAGTTATCAAAACAAAACCCACTGAACGAGTTCTACCTTGATGACCCAGCCAAAGAGTTATACCTTGGAGACTCACTAAATTTGGGAAAAACAAATTATGAGGTCTGCCTAGATGGTTCTAACTGTGGAGCCTACCTTGGAGACTCACTAAATTTGGGAAAAACAAATTATGAGGTTTGCCTAGATGGTTCTAACTGTGGAGCCTACCTTGGAGACTCACTAAATTTGGGAAAAACTAATTATGAGGTCTGCCTAGATGGTTCTAACTGTGGAGCCTACCTTGGAGACTCACTAAATTTGGGAAAAACAAATTATGAGGTCTGCCTAGATGGTTCTAACTGTGGAGCCTACCTTGGAGACTCACTAAATTTGGGAAAAACAAATTATGAGGTCTGCCTAGATGGTTCTAACTGTGGAGCCTACCTTGGAGACTCACTAAATTTGGGAAAAATAAATTATGAGGTTTGCCTAGATGGTTCTAACTGTGGAGCCTACCTTGGAGACTCACTAAATTTGGGAAAAACAAATTATGAGGTTTGCCTAGATGGTTCTAACTGTGGAGCCTACCTTGGAGACTCACTAAATTTGGGAAAAACTAATTATGAGGTCTGCCTAGATGGTTCTAACTGTGGAGCCTACCTTGGAGACTCACTAAATTTGGGAAAAACAAATTATGAGGTCTGCCTAGATGGTTCTAACTGTGGAGCCTACCTTGGAGACTCACTAAATTTGGGAAAAACAAATTATGAGGTCTGCCTAGATGGTTCTAACTGTGGAGCCTACCTTGGAGACTCACTAAATTTCATAAAATTAGGAAAAGAGTTTTACCTTGGAGACTTTGAAAACTGGTTTCGTTTTGGAGACTCTGAATGGGGGTTTTGTTTTGATAACTCGGAATGTGATACCTATCTTGGAGACTCAACAGGATTGTGGTTATACCTTGGGAACTTGGAAAGTTGGTTTTATTTTGGAGACTCTACCTGTGGGGTACATCTTGGAGACTCTTTGCATTCTAAAGCAATGAACAATGTTCTTTGTTTAATGACGCTTGATTTAAGCAATATCAAGAAAGTTCGAGGAAGAAAATGCTGGAAAATTCTTTCTTCCCATTTCTACTTCTTCAAACTTGAAAGCCTTGAAAGACAGAATTGGAGGAAGAGGAAAAAAATAAAAATGAAATACGTATTTAAAAAAAGAAGAAAAAAAAGAAATACGTATTTTTAAAAAAGAAGAAAAAAAAAGATTATGTTAGGGTTAGGGTGGGATTTTGAATGTGAGGGTTAGGGATTAGGTTGGGTTAGGGATGGAGTTGGGTTAGGGATGGGGTTGGGTTAGGGTTGGGATTTTGAATGTGAGGGTTAGGGATTAGGTTGGGTTAGGGATGGAGTTGGGTTAGGGATGGGGTTGGGTTAGGGTTGGGATTTTGAATGTGAGGGTTAGGGTTGGGATTGGGTTAGGGATGGGGTTGGGTTAGGGTTGGGATTTTGAATGTGAGGGTTAGGGTTGGGGTTGGGTTAGGGATGGGGTTGGGTTAGGGATGGGGTTGGGTTAGGGATGGGGTTGGGTTAGGGATGGGGTTGGGTTAGGGATGGGGTTGGGTTAGGGATGGGGTTGGGTTAGGGATGGGGTTGGGTTGGGGATGGGGTTGGGTTAGGGATGGGGTTGGGTTAGGGATGGGGTTGGGTTAGGGATGGGGTTGGGTTGGGGATGGGGTTGGGTTAGGGATGGGGTTGGGTTAGGGATGGGTTGGGTTAGGGATGGGTTTGGGTTAGGGATGGGGTTGGGTTAGGGATGGGGTTGGGTTAGGGTTTGTATATTATTATGACTCACTCACACATACACACACACAAAAGTTAAGCCCCAACTGAAAAGTTGAGGGATTCTGTGTTTGGGGTTCACAGATTTAAAAACGTATCCCCATTATACACACACAAAAGTTAAGCCCCAACTAAAAAGTTGAGGGATTCTGTGTTTGGGGTTCACAGGTTTAAAAACGTATCCCCATTATACACACACAAAAGTTAAGCCCCAACTGAAAAGTTGAGGGATTCTGTGTTTGGGGTTCACAGATTTAAAAACGTATCCCCATTACATTTTATTTATTTATTTATTATTTTCAAGGGTATTATCTGCTTACTTGTGTTTTTTGTAATTCTTGCGAGTAAAATGAACCCAAGATTTCTTCTCCATTTAAATCATATAATTTGTAGGTCCAAGGAGCTGTATCCATTACATCAATGATTTTAAATAATTCACGAGTCCATTTTTGTGTATAACCTTTCTCAAAATGACTTTTCCATTTGTATATCCTTACAATATCACCAACTTTAAACTTGGGCTTTCTCAAATTAATCTCCTTTTCATATTCTAATTTTGTAAATGTTTCCGATGGTTTTGATTTTGTTGATGAATGAACTGTATTGTTGTAATCATCTACAATATCCTGAATTAAATACACCCATTTTTGAGAACCGAGTTCTGTGAATTTTTTATATAATTTCTCTTTCAAAGTACGATTAAAACGCTCAATAACAACTGCCTTTCCTTCATTAAAGGTGCTGTATAATTTAATACCCTTCCCCTTAAGAAATTTCATGAATATTTTGTTATAGAACTCTGTTCCCTCATCAGTCCATAACTTCTTTGGTTTCCTTTTATCCCGATCAAATATTAGCTTAAAGGCTAACATTAAAGTATCACCCCTTTTATTTTTTAAAGGGACAACCCAGGCAAATCTACTCCTCAAATCAATAACGGTTAAAGCATACCTGTATCCCCTGTCATTATTCAATTCAATTAAATCAGCGGACCATATGTGGTCGGTGTATTTAGAATAAACCTTCCTTCTTTTAAACTTTGTGATTATAGGTTTGTGTAATTCTTCAGCCAAAAGCTCCTCAGTCTTGATGACATCATTAGAGCCTAATAGTTTTTTGAGGAATAACCAAGACCAAGTTTCAATTTAGCATTTATCAAATTTCTCACAATAAACCTATCAACTTTCTCTCTCAACGTTGGATTTTGTATCAAAGACAAATTATACAACATTTCGCTGTCGGCTTTATGTTTTTCAGTCAACGTAGTGGTTTTCCCATAAGCAATATCATGCTTCATACACACTTCGTCAACCCTATTTGTAGGTTTAGACCAAGGTTTAGGATTGTCAGCCTCATCTAATCTTTTATCCAAGTTTGTTCCTGGACCACAGAAAGAATACCCTGGAAGGTGTAATTCCCCTGGAATTCCAGTTGTTGTAAATTTACTTCCTGACAGAAACTTTTGTATGTCTCCTCCTCTTTTAGGAGAGATGAATTGGCACTTTTTAGAGCCACATACTTGACATATTCCTTTTTGATAAACTCTATTATTTTTAGCTTTAACATAAGAGATATTTTTAGATTTAGTTTTCTTTTTACATTTGAGACAATAACTCATATTTATTTATCAGAAAAATTCCGACAGAGTATCAAAACCTTTTTGGTTTTCAACATATACATTTCAATCTTTATTTTTAAAACATAAAGAATCCTAAGGAATGCCTTCACTCTCTCCTCCATTTATTTACAAATAAAAACTAACTAAAGTCAATGACACCAACATCATCAATCACATAATCTTTTCCTTCTTCTTCTTCTTCTTCTTCACCACTTTCTCGTTTAAATCTCTGAAATTGAAGACATTGACGTTCTTATTTTTGAAACCATTATCTTCATAAGAGTTGTTAATTCTTTAATTTCCTCTTCGGTGCGTTGAGATTGATTTATTTGCTTTAATACACTCAATCTTTTATGAATCTCAGTGATTTCCATCTTTTTATATTTTTCCTCCCTCTCTCTTTGCTCCCTCTCCTCCTCCTCCATTTTCTCCCTCTCCTCCTTCTCCTTTTTCTCCCTTTTCTCCCTTTCCTCCTTCTCCTTTTTCTCCCTTTCCTCCTTCTCCTTTTTCTCCCTCTCCTCCTTCTCCTCCTTTTTCTCCCTCTCCTCCTTCTCCTCCCTCTCCCTTTCCTCCTTCTCCTTTTTCTCTCTTTCCTCCTTCTCTTCTTCAACTCCTTCCTCATCCCTTGCTACCCTTGAGTTTGAACCCCAAAGAATATTATACATATACTCATCTGGATTTTGAGATATTCTTGTATCTATAATTATTTTTCTCATAATAGGATACCAATAAGATTTGTTGACGATTTCTAAAAGAGTTTTATATTTCATAACTTTGAGAAGTTCATTTTTATTTAATATTTTAAACAAGTCTCTATTTGTGGGTTTAACAATATCAGTATAAGGCCAGTTTTTTATGACAAAATTCCCATGTATATGCTCCAAATCATAAGGTATGTAATACCGAGCACCCTTTTCTTGTAGGTATCCTTGAATACAAAAATTATAATTCTCTTGTAGTCTTCTTCCTGCCATTTATGTATCAGAAATATATGTGAGATTAATATTATGACAGGTAATACCACCCCATCTTCCCACTACCAAATCGGTTTGTATTCCTCGGCTTTCTATCCTTATCTCATTACCTTCCTTCTTTGTCATGCGAACCATCGCTATACTATCATATATTTTTATTTTCTTAAAATCACGTATTTGTTGTTTACTAATTGTACTTCCACATAAATCCTTATCTTCACCAAGTGGATAATATTCTTCTTTACGAGACTGATTTAAATCATGTAGGTCTTCTATGTTTATTGAAAAAGACCAATTATACCCTAAATCAGGCATATCATACCCCCATTTATTAATTCGCATATTAACTAAATGTCCTTCTTTATAAAATTTAATTGTAAGCAGGTAGTTAAATTCAATGAGGAAAGGTGTATGGTCAGTATAACCAGGTGTTGTGGTTGTAAATTTTACTTGTTTCACAAAACGTGCTGTTTTCTTTAAAGATATATATTGTGATAAATCACTGAATCTAATCAAGTCATTCGCATCTGTAGGGTTTGGATAATTGATTAATTTATAAGTATTCTTCATATTAATATTTTTACTTACACTATATTTTTGTCGTTCAGCCTGTGCCTTTGTATAATAATTTGATAAATCAATATCCTGAGAGGATTTTCCAAAGATAGAACCATCTTTTCCAACATAGGTCATTTATATTAGATAAAAAATGATATCATAAAAATTTTCATTATTGTTGAGTTGAAATAATACATATAAACATAATTGGCCACAACATTTAGAATTAATTTCTTGAACTTGGAATGTTTGATAAACACCATTCTCTAAGAATTGTATTACTTCAACAGGTGGTGGCATACCATAACTATCAAAATAATATTTATCCTGACTATTATGAATACAAACCCAATGAGAACCATTCTGTGTGTCTAAATTCATAATAATATTCTTTGTATTCTTATTTATATGTGTTAATTCATCTCTCATACAAATAACCACATTATCAATTTTTAGTGTTTTACAATACTTAGCTAGTTCTATATTTGACGTTGTATTCTTTCCAAATTGTTTAAACCATTTATCCATTTATTTATGAGAAAGATACAATCCATTACCCCGTTTAGTTAGTTTAACACCCGCTTGAGCGATAGAGGAAAGCATATCTCCAACCAACAATCTAGCTTTATCAGGTAGACTTTCAAGTTTTTGAGCAAAATCTACAATTACACCACTTCCACTAATTTGCTTCTCCAACTCCTTGTTATGTCTTTCCAATTCTTTTTGAGCTTTTAGTTGTGCCTTCCTTTCGTTAGCAGTTTTTACCGCTGCTGAAATACCACCAGTCAATGCTCCCGCCGCACTTAAACCAGCAAATAAAGGAATTAGAAACGGGAGAAATCCTCCTCTTGACTCGTCTATTGAATATTTCTTTAACATAGGTTTCGTCATTTTAATTTTAAGTGATCCAACATCATTTAGTGTTTTTACTTGTGTGTGTGTGAGTAAAACATCAATTCTTACAGCTCCTTTTCTTTGAATTGTATTAACATTAATAATACAAGGCTTTTGATTTTGAATACAAGATGTTAATTTATTAAGATTGATTTGATTAACATATACCCCAACCATTTATTTATGAGAAAAAACCTATGTGATATTAATCATAACACCATTATCTGTATTAATCTGTAATTCTGTTTCCTCCAAAAGCAAACAATATGCATTAACCTCTTCACTCTCCCCTCTTTCAATGTATAGAGAAGTATCCACTCGATTAGACTTTATAGTTTCCTTTTGAGAACTCAGGTCAATTGCGTAGATTGTATAAAGTTTTTGAAACGCAACCATATCCAAAATAGGATCATTATTACCATTACTTTCACACACCTTTTGGTAGGACTTGTAGGCTTCCGCATAATCATTTTTTTCCCAATCAATTTCCAATCTATCTCGCGGATAAAATGTGCCATCAAGAGAAACCCGAAGTTGTTTCACCTTGGCATTATCACTCAGCGCATTATTCTTATTAGTACCGTCCTCTCCATCTGGTTTTTTAAAAATGAGCCAGAGGTATCGTGGCTTTCCTTGAAGAACACCCAAATTCCAAGTGTAGGTAGTGTGTTCCAGTTTAACGTGTTGACACTTCTTTTAAGGTATGATACATTTAGCGGTTTCTTTGAGTTAAGTCTTCTATTTAACATCTCTTCCGTTTTAAGATTAGGAGTATATTCACTGATATACCAACACAAATCATTAATAACAAATTTATTGTTGTCTCCAAAAGCATTTTCATCCCCAAAAAGCAACCTATTTACATTATCATTCCTTTGTAGTTGAAATCTAATTTTAAGACCATACAAAACTTTATCATAATCGCAAAATCCAAATATACCTTTAAGAGGTACTGCTACGGTAAAACTATTCACTGCTTTTGTTTCATCATTATACATTGACTTCCTTTGACTATAACCAGGGTCTGCGTTTGTACCCGTTGACATATCAGGAATAAAACCTTCAACAGCTCCCTTACCCATTCTATCACTAAACGAATATAGTGTAAATTTCATCATTTCAGATGTAGCAGAGACATAATCAACCGCTTCAACCTCTTGTGTTCCAATATACAGGCGGACACTGTCAAACATTTTCCAGAAGAAATCATTTACGAGTGTAGCATTAGTATTATTCGCAGCCTTAGTGAATTTAAATTTACACAGCAAGAAACTATCAGCTATATTCAAGTAAGTTTGTTGATTATTTATTTCAAAACTTTTTGTTCCGTTTGAATTCCAGTCTGTTCCTGTTATAGCATTTACCTTAAAATAGTCTTCCTTTTTAGTGGAGTTTGAAATGATAATCGTATCATCCAAATCATAGATACTATCAATCGCTTCCATACTTGTATTTATATAGCATTAAAATTGTTGAAACCCTGACCCAAGTATTTTAATGATTTTTTGTCGTTCTTGTGAAGATAGTTGAGTTTTACCTTTTTTTATTTCTTTGATTGCTTGTAATTTATGAGACTCCTTTTGAGCATCTTTTATACTCTTTATAGCACCCGCAACGGAGCCCACGGCAGAAGCAGTTGAACCAATTAGGTCTTTATGTTTAAGGATGGTTGAACCAATACCCATTAGAGTATCAATTATCCCATCTCCTTTATTTCGAAATTGATGACCTACACCTCGTTGTCTCTTAGGTTTATAGTATCCTCTACCCACATACCTTGTATAGTCTGGTGAAAGGAACATGCCCTCCCCTGTAATTATTTTATATTTTCCCAACTCGTGTTTTCTCACAATAACCATTATTTATTTATTGAAAAACTTCACGTAGGTGAATTCTGATGGATATAATTTCATCATTAAAGGATATCATACGATTATCTTGGTCGGTTATCCTAAAATTTACTCTGTATATGGTTTTTCCTGACACAGGTAAATAGACAAGATTTTTTGGTTCCATATTAAATTTATAACCAATCGGGGTTGAGTATGCACTGAATGAAAATATTGTATTTGTTCTTATTCCATCGTTATAAGCACCATCAATCAAATCACAATGAATTAATACTGAATTTATACCGGAGGATATTTGGATAACATTATCACTGTAAAACGTCCCGTTATTTTCAATCTTTTTTGAAGAGAAACCCAATAGCTCTCTAAACGAATTTTCAATCGTGAAATCAACTTTATAATTATTTTTAAGTTTAATAGTTGATTTTGAAGTGTGTTTTTGAATATCTATTACAATATTTTTTGGTTCATCACCTTTTTCTTTCATAAGGCGAGAGACTTCTGAAGATATTTGAGAAATCTCGTAAGCTCCAGGTGAAACGGTTATAGTTTTATATCCACTTCCTGGATTATAACTAAACTTGTTGTTTTTCTCTGTGATATTAAAAAGGGTATTGTAAGTTTCCATTGACAACAAAGATGCCTCATATGAGGTAAGGGGGTCAAGTTGTAGTGGGTAAGGGAATGAAGCTGTGTAATCGCTCGTTGTGAAATTAAAACTAAGAATTGTGCTTCTCATCTTATTTAATATCTAATAAAATATCTTTGTATTGACATTTATTAATTATTTTCATGTTCATCAACTGATCTAAAATGGCTGAGGATTCATTAAAACAATTGTTGTTTCCAGCCTTCTTACTACCTAACAACAATAATAGCCTATTAACTAATTGTGATGGGTCATTTGGAAGAAAACTAACACCCGAACCAAGCTTACTTAAAGCATCAATAATATGTTTCTCCTTCTCATTCTTCTTACTTTTACCAGCAACAGAAACTCCATAATCAAGTGCATTTAGCAACTCAATATATACCCTATCTTCCTCTCTTTCCATATCAAGTGGTTCCTCAAAATATTTTGAACCGCTGAATCCGGGGTTTGTTAGAAGAAACATTAATCTTGGAGTTAATTTAACATTTGGTTGAGTAGAACTCAAGAACATCAATTCATCATTAAATATCAATACCTTTTCTTCCACAAGATGAAACACTGCTGGTTCTTCTGTTGGAATGAGACCTGCTCTGGTTTTTGAACCCGCCGAATATTCATTGTTTTGAAGAGCTTCCACAACATAATTAGGGGGTTGATTTACCTCCTCAAGTTTCCGAAATAATCCTTCGTCATCATATTCTAATTCACCAAGTTCTTGTTTTGTTATCTGACTAAAATCTTTGAGCATTTGAAGTTTTTTCGGAGTAAATTCTACCGTGGGAACTGTAGGGTGTTGAGTTTTCAAAAGTGGTTTAAAGAATTTCTCTTGTTTTCTTTCAAAGGCTTCTTCACCAGTTAGTTTCTGTCTCCGTTTCTTCTTTATCTCTTCCTGTTGTTTAACAACTTTTGAAACTAATTGTTGATGTTCCTTAAACTTTCTTTCTCTTTCTTCAGTATTCATTTTCTGTATTTATTTATTGAAAAATATCATTTAGTATCTCATCTTGTTTCACAACAATATATTTATATTTTCCAATCGTGTGTTTCATATAATTTTCAAATTCTTTTTTACTACATAACGTAGAGCAATTATCTCTCCAAAAATTATTTACATCTATTGAATTTAACTTAAATAAAATAAAAGTATTGGCATTGTTTCTTATTGAGCGTCGAGGGAGTTGAAAATATGATTGACTAAGATATATACAATTACAAGAAGAATGTCTCCCTCTTGTATAGTAGCTATCCATTACTGTTTGGTTTCTCTCATTAACACAATCATCAAAGATGACAAGGTTCTTTTTTGATTTATCTAAATCTTGAGGTGAAGGTATATCATCCGTATTATCACTGAGAATACAAGTTATGGGTTTCGATTTTGATTTCTGTGTATCACAAAATAATTGTATTATATCATCAATATTATAATCATTTAGTTTGTTTTGAAGTTTAAATAAACCGATAATGTCTTCCTTTTTAAGACCCGCATTAAAACCCTGTGAGAGTAGTTGATACTCGGGTTGAAAACTTGACTTTGTAAAAATTATTAAATTATCATAATCTAAAAAATTAGAACCAAGGAGCATCTTTAAAAGTAAACAGGTTTTTCCACATCCGCTTGAACCAACTATTAGACATCTCAATGAATTTGGAATGTTTTTATGGTTATTAAATTTTATCTTATTTTCCCAAACGGGTAAAAAATCATTCATTTATATATTTGGAAAACAAGTTATCCAACTTTTTTTGAGCTATTTGAGAAACTCTATATTTTATCCTGAGTTCGGGTTTAATTTCAAAATAATCCATTATTTTATTTATATAGTATCTTGTATTAACATTTCCATTAAAATTATTTTGAATAATAAATATCATTAAACCCTTATACATTTCCTCAATACAATTAGTCTCTTCCCTTGAAAGAAATGGTGTATTATCATCACAATACTTAAGATTCATCTCTCTTATTAATCTTGTAAAGTAATTCATTTTTGGTTCTAATTTAAAAGAGTTATATATTTTTTTATATTTCTTATTATCATTAATTAAAATTAAATCACAGAAAATACATTGTTTATATGAATCCTCATCATTAAGCCCCACTCTATCACAAGCCGGACAATTCTCTAATTTATCATATGGAGAGTCTGGAAATTCTAAATATCCTTCAGAACTTATCATATTTATGTGGTAAATTTTTACTTAAACTAAACGCAAGTTTATTCATTAATAAATACAATGTTTCAAAGCACAAAAGACAAATTTCAATCAATCTCTACTTCGGTGGAAGATATAGAAAAATATGTCAAAGATGTTAAATTGAACAAAGATAAATATGGAAATTTTTGGGTAAAACCAGTTATGGAAAATAACATGAGCCCCTCTATTTCATTTAAAGGAAGAGCTCTAACTATACCTGGAAAGACATCCATTAAAGTAAATCTAACAAAAGTTTCTCCTCTACTCCTGGCAATTTATTCAAAGCTTGAAAAAGTGATTGACCACGATACTTTGAAAAAGAATGATAAGACCATTAATAATTCTAGAGGAGACATTTGTATTTTCTTTAATAATCCAAAGGGTGTAGATCTAAGTAAAATGAATGATGTTAATATTTCTGGTGAAATGTCATTTCGTTCTATGATAGTTAGAGATTATTTAAAGATAACTTTTGATATAAAAATTGTAGAGATTGAATCTGTTAATGAAAGAAAGTATATAGATATTGATGGGAATATTTTTCTTGCTAATTAAATATGAGTCAATACAGCAGTGAAGATTTTACTATTTCATTGAACTCAGACGATAGTGATGATAGTATTTCATTGAACTTGGACGATGGTGATGATAGTATTTCATTGAACACAGATGATAGTTATGATACTAATAGTTTGTGCTCAAATGATAGTTATGAGAGTAGCTTTATTGATGATTCTGAGTATTCATGTGATAGTTATGACTTAGATGATTCTGAGTGAAAAAGTGTTTTAGTTTAAGCACAGCGATATATATAAAACGGAGCTGTAAAGCTCAAAAGTGTTTTATTTTAAGCACAGTGATATATATAAAACACCACGTTTTCTCACGCTATAAATATGGTTTATTGTGATACTTGCGAGAAGGAAGTAAAATATTATAAACAACATATTCTCACCGCAAAACATACATACAACATTTTAAACAAACTTTCCCCTCTTCCACCTGAAACAAAACACTGTTCTACATGTAATAAAAATATCCTCAAGAAAGGCTTCAAAATACATCTTAAAACAAATCTACATTTATCAAATTTTATCACAACTAAAAACTCTGATGGAGCATTCAAAGGACATATTAAAATAAGAGTCTTTAACTTCAAACCTCCTGAACCAGAGTCTATAGTTGATGCTGTAGAAATAGTTAAACCTGCTGTTCAAACGTTGATTGAAAAAACACTAAAGGAAATGAAACCACTTAAATTTTATATGGGAGTAAAATTAGAAATGACAAAGGATGAAGGAGTTATAGATGCACCATACATGAGAACTGAGCCACACTTTATATCTTCATATCAAGATTTTAAAACATCAGGAGTCTATGATGAACTTATTAAACAAGAGCAAGATGTGGATAATTCAATCGTAGGAAGTGGATTCAATATAGGAAAAATTATTTACATAGACATTCATATTCTTAAATCAGATCCTCTAAAAGCTTCTTCTTACATTGATTTACCCAGTGTTATCAAAAATAGAAAAGCAGTTATCAATATCAAAAATAAAGACAATAAATGTTTTCTCTGGTCTATTTTAGCACACTTACATCCTCCACATTTTCATGATGAAAGAGTATCTCATTATAAAAAATATGAGAATACATTAAATACGAAAGATCTAAAGTTTCCGATGACTTTAAATGATATTCCTAAATTTGAAAAGATGAATAATTTATCAGTTAATGTTTATGGTCTAACAGAAACAAACAACATTCAGGTTTTAAAGCTTTCTGACAATTGTAAACAAACTCATATTAATCTTCTATATTTTAATTCAGACGAAAATTCACATTATACATACATCAAAGATATTGCTAAATTAATAAAACCACAAGTCTGTAAGAGAACAAATAAAATATATATTTGTTTGCGTTGTCTTAACTTCTTCAATTCACAAGAAAGATTAGATAAACATTCAAATTATTGTGGCGAACATAAATCAACGGTAATCAATATGCCTAAAGAAGGCTCAAAGATCACATTCAAAGATGAAAATAAAAAGATCAAACATCCATTTGTTATATATGCTGATTTTGAAAGTATTTTAGAAAAAATTGATACTGCTTCTCAAGATCCAAAAGAATCATACACAAATAAATATCAAAAACATACTCCTTGTGGTTTTTGTTATTATATCAAATCATCCGTTGGTGATAAATATAACAAGTTAGAGATGTATAGAGGCTCAAATACCCCAGAGGAGTTTGTGAAACGACTAGAAAAAGACTGTGTTCGATTAACCAAGATAATGAGAGAAACCAATAAACCAATGTCCTTAACAAGTAAAGAAAAAAGGGAATTTATAAAAAACAATGTCTGTCATATTTGTGAGGAGAAAATTGGTAAAGGTCTAAAGGTTAGAGACCATTGTCATCTCACTGGTAAATATAGAGGTCCGGCTCATCAAAGTTGTAATATTAATTATCAACTCCCCTCTTTCATTCCTGTCTTTCTTCATAACAACGCTCATTATGATACACATCTATTTATCAAGGAACTCTCAAAGACTTCTGGAAGTATCTCAGCAATTCCAAACACGGATCAGAAATACATTTCATTCACAAAAACAATTCACACATCTCCTATTACTCATATCAGATTTCTTGATACATTTAAATTCATGGCAAGTCCATTGGTTAACTTGGTTCAAAATCTAAAAGAGTTTCCATGTCTTTCAGAGTATTTTTTAGAGAAAGATTTTCTAACACAAAAGGGAATTTACCCCTATGACTATATGGACTCATTTGAGAGATTCAATGAAACACAACTTCCTTCAAAAGAAAATTTCTATAACAAATTAAATAATAGTCATATATCTGATAAAGATTATGTACACGCACAAAATGTTTGGGAAAAATATAACATCAAGAATCTTGGCGAGTATCACGATTTGTATCTCAAAACTGATGTGCTTTTATTGGCCGATGTATTTGAAGCCTTTAGATCTGTTTGTCGCACTGGATATGGATTGGATCCTGCTCACTACTACACAGCACCTGGATTGGCCTGGAGTGCGATGTTGAAAATGACAAAACAAGATTTGGATTTGATAATCGATGTTGATATGCTTTTGATGATTGAAAAGGCAAAAAGAGGTGGAATTTCACAAGTCTGCTCGAGTAGATACGCAAAAGCAAATAACAAATATCTTCCAAATTATGATCCAACGAAAGAGAGTTCTTACTTGATGTACTATGACGCGAACAACCTGTATGGCTGGGCAATGTCTCAGGCTCTTCCTTATGGAAAACTTAGATGGGTAAAGGAAAAAGACTACAAAAACATTTTACAAGATGTATGTATCTCTACACAAAAAGAATTGGATGAAGAAAAAGTTGGTTATTATTTTGAAATTGATTTAAAATATCCAGAGGAACTCCATAACCTACACAAAGATCTCCCATTTGCTTGTGAGAAAGAAAGTCCAAAGAAAGAATGGTTGAGTGATTATCAACGATCGTTTGATATAGGTGAATCAACAGAAAAATTACTTACTACATTATATAACAAGAAAAATTATGTTCTACACCAAAGAAATTTGCGACAATATTTATCAAAAGGTCTAAGAGTAGAGAAGATCCATAGGGTTCTAAAGTTCAATCAAAGTCATTGGTTAAAGGGGTACATTGATTTTAATACACAAAGAAGAACAGAGTCAAAAACAGATTTTGAGAAAGACTTTTATAAATTGATGAATAATGCGGTCTTTGGTAAGACTATGGAGAATGTGAGGAAAAGACAAAATATCAGACTATCA
Source organism: Myxine glutinosa (assembly GCF_964187855.1). Lineage (NCBI taxonomy): Eukaryota > Metazoa > Chordata > Myxini > Myxiniformes > Myxinidae > Myxine > Myxine glutinosa. The sequence goes on from NC_136263.1 coordinate 164,653,437, forward strand.
ACATCTTGGGAACAAGCATCAAAATTAATTAATAGACCGAGTTTTACTCGAGCTGAGGTCTTTACTGAGAACTTTTGTGCGATCCATTTGATTAAAGAGAGTATTGAAATGAACAAACCTATTTATATTGGAACAACAATTCTTGATTTATCAAAGTCATTAATGTATGATTACTTTTATAATAACTTGAGGAAGAAATATCAAAATGATGTTAATCTACTTTATATGGATACAGATAGTTTTATTTTGAAAATTAATACCAACGATGTTTATTCAGACATGAAAAGAGACATTAATATCTATGACACGAGTAATTACAGTCCAGAGAGTGAGTTGTTCTCTTCTAAAAATAAAAAGGTGATTGGAAAGTTCAAGGATGAATTAGGAGGAAATGTTATGAGTGAATTTGTGGGATTGAGGTCAAAGGCTTATGCTTATAAATACATTGTGAATAACGTTGAAAAGACTGATAAGAAGTTAAAAGGTGTAAAGAAAAATGTTATTAAAGAAACAATAAACTTTAAGGATTATTATAACTGTTTAACAACAAAGAAAGAAGAGTTTAGAAAGATTAATGGAATAAGAAGTTATAAACATCAATTATATTCAGAAGAGATAAATAAGAAAGCATTGGGGGCTTTTGATGATAAGAGGTTTATTTTAGAAAATGGAATTGATAGTCTCCCTTATGGTTATATAAGTATATAAGTGATAAGATATATATATAAGTGATAAGATATATATAAGTGATAAGATATACATAAGTGATAAGATATATATAAGTGATAAGATATATATAAGTGATAAGTTAAAAAGGGGGGGGGGGGGGGGTTGGGGATTTTAACGGGCTACCGCCGCCTTTTTTACTATTATATAAATGATAGAACCAAGTATCAACCAGACTAAAGAGTGGAGGTGTAATCAACCTTGGTATATAAATGGAAAACATAATGAATGTGAAAAATATCAAATAGGTATAATTGAAAAGGCAACTGGTAAAAAAATTCACAAAACAAATAAGAGAATTAATTTAAATACCGGTGAATTGGGTAAAAAAGATGGAAATATTTTTGAGTGGACGGAAAACTTTGATGGTTGTCAGGAAAATATATACTTTAATTTTAAAATGGTATGTGGCACTGGAGGTGCTCAAACAAGAACATTGAGGGAGGTTTACCATTTTATCTTAGCTCAGTTAAAATATCTTAATAAAGAACCAAACTCAAACATATTTTTTGTTAATATATTAGATGGTGAAGAGAGTGGCAAGAGAATTAAATTATTTCCCACACATAAACAAATATTTGTCGGATCGATGTTTGAGTGGGTTATATTCACCAGATGATATTAAGAGTAAAAGGTTAAAAGGTCCATAAGGTCAGAAGGATCACAGGTGTTTAAGTGGTCTAATGAATAAGGATAACATGTCAAAAGGTTAGAAGGTTCGTAAAGAACAGGGTGAGAGAAATAGAGGTCTTTAGGGGCAATGAGGGAGGGAAAGAATTAATATGGAAGTGAATGGGTCAATGTTTGAGTGGGTCAAAGATTAATCTGCCAGATGATATGTAGAAGAAGGATGATAGGTCTATAAGAGAAAACAAATATTTGTAGTGTTTGAGTGGTCTAATGAACAACATTAAGGATAGGTACTACAGACAAAAGGTTCATAAAGATGAGGGTGGGAGAAATAGAGGTGTTTATGATTTTTGAAAAAGACAAGGGGGTAAATGACATTAGATAGGGATTTCCCATGTTAAACGGAGGTGTCCCAGAAGCAACATTATTACACTACTCATGTTTCATTGATGATGAAGTTTGTGGCCATGTTTCATTGATGATGAAGGTTGTGGTCATGTTTCATTGAAGATGAAGTTTGTGGTCATGTTTTATTGATGATGAAGTTTGTGGTCATGTTTCATTGATGATGAAGGTTGTGGTCATGTTTCATTGATGATGAAGTTTGTGGTCATGTTTCATTGATGATGAAGGTTATGGCCATGTTTCATTGATGATGAAGTTTGTGGTCATGTTTCATTGATGATGAAGGTTGTGGTCATGTTTCATTGATGATGAAGTTTGTGGTCATGGTTCATTGATGATGAAGGTTATGGCCATGTTTCATTGATGATGAAGTTTGTGGTCATGTTTCGTTGATGATGAAGGTTATGGCCATGTTTCATTGATGAGGAAGTTTGTGGCCATGTTTCGTTGATGATGAAGGTTGTGGCCATGTTTCATTGATGATGAAGTTTGTGGTCATGTTTCATTGATGATGAAGGTTGTGACCATGTTTCATTGATGATGAAGGTTATGGTCATGTTTCATTGATGATGAAGGTTATGGCCATGTTTCATTGATGAGGAAGTTTGTGGTCATGTTTCATTGATGATGAAGGTTGTGGCCATGTTTCATTGATGATGAAGTTTGTGGTCATGTTTAATTGAAGATGAAGTTTGTGGTCATGTTTCATTGATGATGAAGGTTGTGGTCATGTTTCATTGATGATGAAGTTTGTGGCCATGTTTCATTGATGATGAAGGTTGTGGTCATGTTTCATTGAAGATGAAGTTTGTGGTCATGTTTTATTGATGATGAAGTTTGTGGTCATGTTTCATTGATGATGAAGGTTGTGGTCATGTTTCATTGATGATGAAGTTTGTGGTCATGTTTCATTGATGATGAAGGTTATGGCCATGTTTCATTGATGATGAAGTTTGTGGTCATGTTTCATTGATGATGAAGGTTGTGGTCATGTTTCATTGATGATGAAGTTTGTGGTCATGGTTCATTGATGATGAAGGTTATGGCCATGTTTCATTGATGATGAAGTTTGTGGTCATGTTTCGTTGATGATGAAGGTTATGGCCATGTTTCATTGATGAGGAAGTTTGTGGCCATGTTTCGTTGATGATGAAGGTTGTGGCCATGTTTCATTGATGATGAAGTTTGTGGTCATGTTTCATTGATGATGAAGGTTGTGACCATGTTTCATTGATGATGAAGGTTATGGTCATGTTTCATTGATGATGAAGGTTATGGCCATGTTTCATTGATGAGGAAGTTTGTGGTCATGTTTCATTGATGATGAAGGTTGTGGCCATGTTTCATTGATGATGAAGTTTGTGGTCATGTTTCATTGATGATGAAAGTTATGGCCATGTTTCATTGATGATGAAGTTTGTGGTCATGTTTCATTGATGATGAAGGTTGTGGTCATGTTTCATTGATGATGAAGGTTGTGGTCATGTTTCATTGATGATGAAGTTTGTGGTCATGTTTCATTGATGATGAAGGTTGTGGTCATGTTTCATTGATGATGAAGTTTGTGGTCATGTTTCATTGATGATGAAGTTTGTGGCCATGTTTCATTGATGATGAAAGTTATGGCCATGTTTCATTGATGATGAAGTTTGTGGTCATGTTTCATTGATGATGAAGGTTGTAGTCATGTTTCATTGATGATGAAGTTTGTGGTCATGTTTCATTGATGATGAAGGTTATGGCCATGTTTCATTGATGATGAAGTTTGTGGTCATGTTTCATTGATGATGAAGGTTGTGGTCATGTTTCATTGATGATGAAGTTTGTGGCCATGTTTCATTGATGATGAAAGTTATGGCCATGTTTCATTGATGATGAAGTTTGTGGTCATGTTTCATTGATGATGAAGGTTGTAGTCATGTTTCATTGATGATGAAGTTTGTGGTCATGTTTCATTGATGATGAAGTTTGTGGCCATGTTTCATTGATGATGAAGTTTGTGGCCATGTTTCATTGATGATGAAGGTTGTGGCCATGTTTCATTGATGATGAAGGTTGTGGTCATGTTTCATTGATGATGAAGTTTGTGGCCATGTTTCATTGATGATGAAGGTTATGGCCATGTTTCATTGATGATGAAGTTTGTGGTCATGTTTCATTGATGATGAAGGTTGTGGCCATGTTTCATTGATGATGAAGGTTATGGTCATGTTTCATTGATGATGAAGTTTGTGGCCATGTTTCATTGATGATGAAGTTTGTGGCCATGTTTCATTCATGATGAAAGTTGTGGCCATGTTTCATTGATGATGAAGTTTGTGGTCATGTTTCATTGATGATGAAGGTTATGGCCATGTTTCATTGATGATGAAGTTTGTGGCCATGTTTCATTGATGATGAAGTTTGTGGTCATGTTTCATTGATGATGAAGGTTATGGCCATGTTTCATTGATGAGGAAGTTTGTGGCCATGTTGCATTCATGATGAAAGTTATGGCCATGTTTCATTGATGAGGAAGTTTGTGGCCATGTTTCATTGATGATGAAGTTTGTGGCCATGTTTCATTGATGATGAAGTTTGTGGCCATGTTTCATTGATGATGAAGGTTATGGCCATGTTTCATTGATGATGAAGTTTGTGGCCATGTTTCATTGATGATGAAGGTTGTGGTCATGTTTCATTGATGATGAAAGTTATGGCCATGTTTCATTGATGATGAAGGTTATGGCCATGTTTCATTGATGATGAAGTTTGTGGTCATGTTTCGTTGATGATGAAGGTTATGGCCATGTTTCATTGATGAGGAAGTTTGTGGCCATGTTTCATTGATGATGAAGGTTGTGGCCATGTTTCATTGATGATGAAGTTTGTGGTCATGTTTCATTGATGATGAAGGTTGTGACCATGTTTCATTGATGATGAAGGTTATGGTCATGTTTCATTGATGATGAAGGTTATGGCCATGTTTCATTGATGAGGAAGTTTGTGGTCATGTTTCATTGATGATGAAGGTTGTGGCCATGTTTCATTGATGATGAAGTTTGTGGTCATGTTTCATTGATGATGAAAGTTATGGCCATGTTTCATTGATGATGAAGTTTGTGGTCATGTTTCATTGATGATGAAGGTTGTGGTCATGTTTCATTGATGATGAAGGTTGTGGTCATGTTTCATTGATGATGAAGTTTGTGGTCATGTTTCATTGATGATGAAGGTTGTGGTCATGTTTCATTGATGATGAAGTTTGTGGTCATGTTTCATTGATGATGAAGTTTGTGGCCATGTTTCATTGATGATGAAAGTTATGGCCATGTTTCATTGATGATGAAGTTTGTGGTCATGTTTCATTGATGATGAAGGTTGTAGTCATGTTTCATTGATGATGAAGTTTGTGGTCATGTTTCATTGATGATGAAGGTTATGGCCATGTTTCATTGATGATGAAGTTTGTGGTCATGTTTCATTGATGATGAAGGTTGTGGTCATGTTTCATTGATGATGAAGATTGTGGTCATGTTTCATTGATGATGAAGTTTGTGGCCATGTTTCATTGATGATGAAGTTTGTGGCCATGTTTCATTGATGATGAAGGTTGTGGCCATGTTTCATTGATGATGAAGGTTGTGGCCATGTTTCATTGATGATGAAGGTTGTGGCCATGTTTCATTGATGATGAAGGTTGTGGTCATGTTTCATTGATGATGAAGTTTGTGGCCATGTTTCATTGATGATGAAGGTTATGGCCATGTTTCATTGATGATGAAGTTTGTGGTCATGTTTCATTGATGATGAAGGTTGTGGCCATGTTTCATTGATGATGAAGGTTATGGTCATGTTTCATTGATGATGAAGTTTGTGGCCATGTTTCATTGATGATGAAGTTTGTGGCCATGTTTCATTCATGATGAAAGTTGTGGCCATGTTTCATTGATGATGAAGTTTGTGGTCATGTTTCATTGATGATGAAGGTTATGGCCATGTTTCATTGATGATGAAGTTTGTGGCCATGTTTCATTGATGATGAAGTTTGTGGTCATGTTTCATTGATGATGAAGGTTATGGCCATGTTTCATTGATGAGGAAGTTTGTGGCCATGTTGCATTCATGATGAAAGTTATGGCCATGTTTCATTGATGAGGAAGTTTGTGGCCATGTTTCATTGATGATGAAGTTTGTGGCCATGTTTCATTGATGATGAAGTTTGTGGCCATGTTTCATTGATGATGAAGGTTATGGCCATGTTTCATTGATGATGAAGTTTGTGGCCATGTTTCATTGATGATGAAGGTTGTGGTCATGTTTCATTGATGATGAAAGTTATGGCCATGTTTCATTGATGATGAAGTTTGTGGTCATGTTTCATTGATGATAAAGGTTGTGGTCATGTTTCATTGATGATGAAGGTTATGGCCATGTTTCATTGATGATGAAGTTTGTGGTCATGTTTCATTGATGAATAAGTTTGTGGCCATGTTTCATTGATGATGAAAGTTATGGCCATGTTTCATTGATGATGAAGTTGGTGGTCATGTTTCATTGATGATGAAGGTTATGGCCATGTTTCATTGATGATGAAGTTTGTGGTCATGGTTCATTGATGATGAAGGTTATGGCCATGTTTCATTGATGATGAAGTTTGTGGTCATGTTTCGTTGATGATGAAGGTTATGGCCATGTTTCATTGATGAGGAAGTTTGTGGCCATGTTTCATTGATGATGAAGGTTGTGGCCATGTTTCATTGATGATGAAGTTTGTGGTCATGTTTCATTGATGATGAAGGTTGTGACCATGTTTCATTGATGATGAAGGTTATGGTCATGTTTCATTGATGATGAAGGTTATGGCCATGTTTCATTGATGAGGAAGTTTGTGGTCATGTTTCATTGATGATGAAGGTTGTGGTCATGTTTCGTTGATGATGAAGGTTATGGCCATGTTTCATTGATGAGGAAGTTTGTGGCCATGTTTCATTGATGATGAAGGTTGTGGCCATGTTTCATTGATGATGAAGTTTGTGGTCATGTTTCATTGATGATGAAGGTTGTGACCATGTTTCATTGATGATGAAGGTTATGGTCATGTTTCATTGATGATGAAGGTTATGGCCATGTTTCATTGATGAGGAAGTTTGTGGTCATGTTTCATTGATGATGAAGGTTGTGGCCATGTTTCATTGATGATGAAGTTTGTGGTCATGTTTCATTGATGATGAAAGTTATGGCCATGTTTCATTGATGATGAAGTTTGTGGTCATGTTTCATTGATGATGAAGGTTGTGGTCATGTTTCATTGATGATGAAGGTTGTGGTCATGTTTCATTGATGATGAAGTTTGTGGTCATGTTTCATTGATGATGAAGGTTGTGGTCATGTTTCATTGATGATGAAGTTTGTGGTCATGTTTCATTGATGATGAAGTTTGTGGCCATGTTTCATTGATGATGAAAGTTATGGCCATGTTTCATTGATGATGAAGTTTGTGGTCATGTTTCATTGATGATGAAGGTTGTAGTCATGTTTCATTGATGATGAAGTTTGTGGTCATGTTTCATTGATGATGAAGGTTATGGCCATGTTTCATTGATGATGAAGTTTGTGGTCATGTTTCATTGATGATGAAGGTTGTGGTCATGTTTCATTGATGATGAAGATTGTGGTCATGTTTCATTGATGATGAAGGTTATGGCCATGTTTCATTGATGATGAAGTTTGTGGCCATGTTTCATTGATGATGAAGTTTGTGGCCATGTTTCATTGATGATGAAGGTTGTGGCCATGTTTCATTGATGATGAAGGTTGTGGTCATGTTTCATTGATGATGAAGTTTGTGGCCATGTTTCATTGATGATGAAGGTTATGGCCATGTTTCATTGATGATGAAGTTTGTGGTCATGTTTCATTGATGATGAAGCTTGTGGCCATGTTTCATTGATGATGAAGGTTATGGTCATGTTTCATTGATGATGAAGTTTGTGGCCATGTTTCATTGATGATGAAGTTTGTGGCCATGTTTCATTCATGATGAAAGTTATGGCCATGTTTCATTGATGACGAAGTTTGTGGCCATGTTTCATTGATGATGAAGTTTGTGGTCATGTTTCATTGATGATGAAGGTTATGGCCATGTTTCATTGATGATGAAGTTTGTGGCCATGTTTCATTGATGATGAAGTTTGTGGTCATGTTTCATTGATGATGAAGGTTGTGGCCATGTTTCATTGATGAGGAAGTTTGTGGCCATGTTGCATTCATGATGAAAGTTATGGCCATGTTTCATTGATGAGGAAGTTTGTGGCCATGTTTCATTGATGATGAAGTTTGTGGCCATGTTTCATTGATGATGAAGTTTGTGGCCATGTTTCATTGATGATGAAGGTTATGGCCATGTTTCATTGATGATGAAGTTTGTGGCCATGTTTCATTGATGATGAAGGTTGTGGTCATGTTTCATTGATGATGAAAGTTATGGCCATGTTTCATTGATGATGAAGTTTGTGGTCATGTTTCATTGATGATGAAGGTTGTGGTCATGTTTCATTGATGATGAAGGTTATGGCCATGTTTCATTGATGATGAAGTTTGTGGTCATGTTTCATTGATGAATAAGTTTGTGGCCATGTTTCATTGATGATGAAAGTTATGGCCATGTTTCATTGATGATGAAGTTGGTGGTCATGTTTCATTGATGATGAAGGTTATGGCCATGTTTCATTGATGATGAAGTTTGTGGCCATGTTTCATTGATGATGAAGGTTGTGGTCATGTTTCATTGATGATGAAGGTTGTGGTCATGTTTCATCGATGATGAATTTTGTGGCCATGTTTCATTGATGATGAAGGTTGTGGTCATGTTTCATTGATGATGAAGTTTGTGGCCATGTTTCATTGATGATGAAGTTTGTGGCCATGTTTCATTGATGATGAAGGTTGTGGTCACGTTTCATTGAAGATGAAGTTTGTGGTCATGTTTCATTGATGATGAAGGTTGTGGTCATGTTTCATTGATGATGAAGTTTGTGGTCATGTTTCATTGATGAGGAAGTTTGTGGCCATGTTTCATTGATGATGAAGTTTGTGGCCATGTTTCATTGATGATGAAGTTTGTGGCCATGTTTCATTGATGATGAAGTTTGTGGTCATGTTTCATTGATGATGAAGGTTATGGCCATGTTTCTTTGAGGAGGAAGTTTGTGGCCATGTTTCATTGATGATGAAGTTTGTGGCCATGTTTCATTGATGATTAAGGTTATGGCCATGTTTCATTGATGATGAAGTTTCTGGCCATGTTTCATTGATGATGAAGGTTGTGGTCATGTTTCATTGATGATGAAGGTTGTGGTCATGTTTCATCGATGATGAAGGTTCTGGCCATGTTTCATTGATGATGAAGTTTGTGGCCATGTTTCATTGATGATGAAGGTTGTGGTCATGTTTCATTGATGATGAAGTTTGTGGCCATGTTTCATTGATGATGAAGTTTGTGGTCATGTTTCATTGATGATGAAGGTTGTGGTCATGTTTCATTGATGATGAAGTTTGTGGTCATGTTTAATTGAAGATGAAGTTTGTGGTCATGTTTCATTGATGATGAAGGTTGTGGTCATGTTTCATTGATGATGAAGTTTGTGGCCATGTTTCATTGATGATGAAGGTTGTGGTCATGTTTCATTGAAGATGAAGTTTGTGGTCATGTTTTATTGATGATGAAGTTTGTGGTCATGTTTCATTGATGATGAAGGTTGTGGTCATGTTTCATTGATGATGAAGTTTGTGGTCATGTTTCATTGATGATGAAGGTTATGGCCATGTTTCATTGATGATGAAGTTTGTGGTCATGTTTCATTGATGATGAAGGTTGTGGTCATGTTTCATTGATGATGAAGTTTGTGGTCATGGTTCATTGATGATGAAGGTTATGGCCATGTTTCATTGATGATGAAGTTTGTGGTCATGTTTCATTGATGATGAAGGTTATGGCCATGTTTCATTGATGAGGAAGTTTGTGGCCATGTTTCATTGATGATGAAGGTTGTGGCCATGTTTCATTGATGATGAAGTTTGTGGTCATGTTTCATTGATGATGAAGGTTGTGGCCATGTTTCATTGATGATGAAGGTTATGGTCATGTTTCATTGATGATGAAGGTTATGGCCATGTTTCATTGATGAGGAAGTTTGTGGTCATGTTTCATTGATGATGAAGGTTGTGGCCATGTTTCATTGATGATGAAGTTTGTGGTCATGTTTCATTGATGATGAAAGTTATGGCCATGTTTCATTGATGATGAAGTTTGTGGTCATGTTTCATTGATGATGAAGGTTGTGGTCATGTTTCATTGATGATGAAGGTTGTGGTCATGTTTCATTGATGATGAAGGTTATGGCCATGTTTCATTGATGATGAAGTTTGTGGTCATGTTTCATTGATGATGAAGGTTGTGGTCATGTTTCATTGATGATGAAGTTTGTGGTCATGTTTCATTGATGATAGTTTGTGGCCATGTTTCATTGATGATGAAAGTTATGGCCATGTTTCATTGATGATGAAGTTTGTGGTCATGTTTCATTGATGATGAAGGTTGTAGTCATGTTTCATTGATGATGAAGTTTGTGGTCATGTTTCATTGATGATGAAGGTTATGGCCATGTTTCATTGATGATGAAGTTTGTGGTCATGTTTCATTGATGATGAAGGTTGTGGTCATGTTTCATTGATGATGAAGATTGTGGTCATGTTTCATTGATGATGAAGGTTATGGCCATGTTTCATTGATGATGAAGTTTGTGGCCATGTTTCATTGATGATGAAGTTTGTGGCCATGTTTCATTGATGATGAAGGTTGTGGCCATGTTTCATTGATGATGAAGGTTGTGGCCATGTTTCATTGATGATGAAGTTTGTGGTCATGTTTCATTGATGATGAAAGTTATGGCCATGTTTCATTGATGATGAAGTTTGTGGTCATGTTTCATTGATGATGAAGGTTGTGGTCATGTTTCATTGATGATGAAGGTTGTGGTCATGTTTCATTGATGATGAAGTTTGTGGTCATGTTTCATTGATGATGAAGGTTGTGGTCATGTTTCATTGATGATGAAGTTTGTGGTCATGTTTCATTGATGATGAAGTTTGTGGCCATGTTTCATTGATGATGAAAGTTATGGCCATGTTTCATTGATGATGAAGTTTGTGGTCATGTTTCATTGATGATGAAGGTTGTGGTCATGTTTCATTGATGATGAAGTTTGTGGTCATGTTTCATTGATGATGAAGGTTGTGGTCATGTTTCATTGATGATGAAGTTTGTGGTCATGTTTCATTGATGATGAAGTTTGTGGCCATGTTTCATTGATGATGAAAGTTATGGCCATGTTTCATTGATGATGAAGTTTGTGGTCATGTTTCATTGATGATGAAGGTTGTAGTCATGTTTCATTGATGATGAAGTTTGTGGTCATGTTTCATTGATGATGAAGGTTATGGCCATGTTTCATTGATGATGAAGTTTGTGGTCATGTTTCATTGATGATGAAGGTTGTGGTCATGTTTCATTGATGATGAAGATTGTGGTCATGTTTCATTGATGATGAAGGTTATGGCCATGTTTCATTGATGATGAAGTTTGTGGCCATGTTTCATTGATGATGAAGTTTGTGGCCATGTTTCATTGATGATGAAGGTTGTGGCCATGTTTCATTGATGATGAAGGTTGTGGTCATGTTTCATTGATGATGAAGTTTGTGGCCATGTTTCATTGATGATGAAGGTTATGGCCATGTTTCATTGATGATGAAGTTTGTGGTCATGTTTCATTGATGATGAAGCTTGTGGCCATGTTTCATTGATGATGAAGGTTATGGTCATGTTTCATTGATGATGAAGTTTGTGGCCATGTTTCATTGATGATGAAGTTTGTGGCCATGTTTCATTCATGATGAAAGTTATGGCCATGTTTCATTGATGATGAAGTTTGTGGCCATGTTTCATTGATGATGAAGTTTGTGGTCATGTTTCATTGATGATGAAGGTTATGGCCATGTTTCATTGATGATGAAGTTTGTGGCCATGTTTCATTGATGATGAAGTTTGTGGTCATGTTTCATTGATGATGAAGGTTATGGCCATGTTTCATTGATGAGGAAGTTTGTGGCCATGTTGCATTCATGATGAAAGTTATGGCCATGTTTCATTGATGAGGAAGTTTGTGGCCATGTTTCATTGATGATGAAGTTTGTGGCCATGTTTCATTGATGATGAAGTTTGTGGCCATGTTTCATTGATGATGAAGGTTATGGCCATGTTTCATTGATGATGAAGTTTGTGGCCATGTTTCATTGATGATGAAGGTTGTGGTCATGTTTCATTGATGATGAAAGTTATGGCCATGTTTCATTGATGATGAAGTTTGTGGTCATGTTTCATTGATGATGAAGGTTGTGGTCATGTTTCATTGATGATGAAGGTTATGGCCATGTTTCATTGATGATGAAGTTTGTGGTCATGTTTCATTGATGAATAAGTTTGTGGCCATGTTTCATTGATGATGAAAGTTATGGCCATGTTTCATTGATGATGAAGTTGGTGGTCATGTTTCATTGATGATGAAGGTTATGGCCATGTTTCATTGATGATGAAGTTTGTGGCCATGTTTCATTGATGATGAAGGTTGTGGTCATGTTTCATTGATGATGAAGGTTGTGGTCATGTTTCATCGATGATGAATTTTGTGGCCATGTTTCATTGATGATGAAGGTTGTGGTCATGTTTCATTGATGATGAAGTTTGTGGCCATGTTTCATTGATGTTGAAGTTTGTGGCCATGTTTCATTGATGATGAAGGTTGTGGTCACGTTTCATTGAAGATGAAGTTTGTGGTCATGTTTCATTGATGATGAAGTTTGTGGTCATGTTTCATTGATGATGAAGGTTGTGGTCATGTTTCATTGATGATGAAGTTTGTGGTCATGTTTCATTGATGAGGAAGTTTGTGGCCATGTTTCATTGATGATGAAGTTTGTGGCCATGTTTCATTGATGATGAAGTTTGTGGCCATGTTTCATTGATGATGAAGTTTGTGGTCATGTTTCATTGATGATGAAGGTTATGGCCATGTTTCATTGAGGAGGAAGTTTGTGGCCATGTTTCATTGATGATGAAGTTTGTGGCCATGTTTCATTGATGATTAAGGTTATGGCCATGTTTCATTGATGATGAAGTTTCTGGCCATGTTTCATTGATGATGAAGGTTGTGGTCATGTTTCATTGATGATGAAGGTTGTGGTCATGTTTCATCGATGATGAAGGTTCTGGCCATGTTTCATTGATGATGAAGTTTGTGGCCATGTTTCATTGATGATGAAGGTTGTGGTCATGTTTCATTGATGATGAAGTTTGTGGCCATGTTTCATTGATGATGAAGTTTGTGGTCATGTTTCATTGATGATGAAGGTTGTGGTCATGTTTCATTGATGATGAAGTTTGTGGTCATGTTTAATTGAAGATGAAGTTTGTGGTCATGTTTCATTGATGATGAAGGTTGTGGTCATGTTTCATTGATGATGAAGTTTGTGGCCATGTTTCATTGATGATGAAGGTTGTGGTCATGTTTCATTGAAGATGAAGTTTGTGGTCATGTTTTATTGATGATGAAGTTTGTGGTCATGTTTCATTGATGATGAAGGTTGTGGTCATGTTTCATTGATGATGAAGTTTGTGGTCATGTTTCATTGATGATGAAGGTTATGGCCATGTTTCATTGATGATGAAGTTTGTGGTCATGTTTCATTGATGATGAAGGTTGTGGTCATGTTTCATTGATGATGAAGTTTGTGGTCATGGTTCATTGATGATGAAGGTTATGGCCATGTTTCATTGATGATGAAGTTTGTGGTCATGTTTCATTGATGATGAAGGTTATGGCCATGTTTCATTGATGAGGAAGTTTGTGGCCATGTTTCATTGATGATGAAGGTTGTGGCCATGTTTCATTGATGATGAAGTTTGTGGTCATGTTTCATTGATGATGAAGGTTGTGGCCATGTTTCATTGATGATGAAGGTTATGGTCATGTTTCATTGATGATGAAGGTTATGGCCATGTTTCATTGATGAGGAAGTTTGTGGTCATGTTTCATTGATGATGAAGGTTGTGGCCATGTTTCATTGATGATGAAGTTTGTGGTCATGTTTCATTGATGATGAAAGTTATGGCCATGTTTCATTGATGATGAAGTTTGTGGTCATGTTTCATTGATGATGAAGGTTGTGGTCATGTTTCATTGATGATGAAGGTTGTGGTCATGTTTCATTGATGATGAAGGTTATGGCCATGTTTCATTGATGATGAAGTTTGTGGTCATGTTTCATTGATGATGAAGGTTGTGGTCATGTTTCATTGATGATGAAGTTTGTGGTCATGTTTCATTGATGATAGTTTGTGGCCATGTTTCATTGATGATGAAAGTTATGGCCATGTTTCATTGATGATGAAGTTTGTGGTCATGTTTCATTGATGATGAAGGTTGTAGTCATGTTTCATTGATGATGAAGTTTGTGGTCATGTTTCATTGATGATGAAGGTTATGGCCATGTTTCATTGATGATGAAGTTTGTGGTCATGTTTCATTGATGATGAAGGTTGTGGTCATGTTTCATTGATGATGAAGATTGTGGTCATGTTTCATTGATGATGAAGGTTATGGCCATGTTTCATTGATGATGAAGTTTGTGGCCATGTTTCATTGATGATGAAGTTTGTGGCCATGTTTCATTGATGATGAAGGTTGTGGCCATGTTTCATTGATGATGAAGGTTGTGGTCATGTTTCATTGATGATGAAGTTTGTGGCCATGTTTCATTGATGATGAAGGTTATGGCCATGTTTCATTGATGATGAAGTTTGTGGTCATGTTTCATTGATGATGAAGGTTGTGGCCATGTTTCATTGATGATGAAGGTTATGGTCATGTTTCATTGATGATGAAGTTTGTGGCCATGTTTCATTCATGATGAAAGTTATGGCCATGTTTCATTGATGACGAAGTTTGTGGCCATGTTTCATTGATGATGAAGTTTGTGGTCATGTTTCATTGATGATGAAGGTTATGGCCATGTTTCATTGATGATGAAGTTTGTGGCCATGTTTCATTGATGATGAAGTTTGTGGTCATGTTTCATTGATGATGAAGGTTATGGCCATGTTTCATTGATGAGGAAGTTTGTGGCCATGTTGCATTCATGATGAAAGTTATGGCCATGTTTCATTGATGAGGAAGTTTGTGGCCATGTTTCATTGATGATGAAGTTTGTGGCCATGTTTCATTGATGATGAAGGTTATGGCCATGTTTCATTGATGATGAAGTTTGTGGCCATGTTTCATTGATGATGAAGGTTGTGGTCATGTTTCATTGATGATGAAAGTTATGGCCATGTTTCATTGATGATGAAGTTTGTGGTCATGTTTCATTGATGATGAAGGTTGTGGTCATGTTTCATTGATGATGAAGGTTATGGCCATGTTTCATTGATGATGAAGTTTGTGGTCATGTTTCATTGATGAATAAGTTTGTGGCCATGTTTCATTGATGATGAAAGTTATGGCCATGCTTCATTGATGATGAAGTTTGTGGTCATGTTTCATTGATGATGAAGGTTATGGCCATGTTTCATTGATGATGAAGTTTGTGGTCATGTTTCATTGATGATGAAGTTTGTGGTCATGTTTCATTGATGATGAAGTTTGTGGCCATGTTTCATTGATGATGAAGGTTATGGCCATGTTTCATTGATGATGAAGTTTGTGGCCATGTTTCATTGATGATGAAGTTTGTGGCCATGTTTCATTGATGATGAAGTTTGTGGCCATGTTTCATTGATGATGAAGGTTGTGGTCATGTTTAATTGATGATGAAGGTTGTGGCCATGTTTCATTGATGATGAAGGTTATGGCCATGTTTCATTGATGATGAAGTTTGTGGTCATGTTTCATTGATGATGAAGGTTGTGGCCATGTTTCATTGATGATGAAGTTTGTGGTCATGTTTCATTGATGATGAAGGTTATGGCCATGTTTCATTGATGATGAAGTTTGTGGTCATGTTTCATTGATGATGAAGGTTGTGGTCATGTTTCATTGATGATGAAGGTTGTGGTCATGTTTCATTGATGATGAAGTTTGTGGCCATGTTTCATTGATGATGAAGGTTGTGGTCATGTTTCATTGATGATGAAGGTTATGGCCATGTTTCATTGATGTTGAAGTTTGTGGTCATGTTTCATTGATGATGAAGGTTATGGCCATGTTTCATTGATGAGGAAGTTTGTGGCCATGTTTCATTGATGATGAAGGTTGTGGCCATGTTTCATTGAAGATGAAGTTTGTGGTCATGTTTCATTGATGATGAAGTTTGTGGTCATGTTTCATTGATGATGACGGTTGTGGTCATGTTTCATTGATGATGAAGTTTGTGGTCATGTTTCATTGAAGATGAAGTTTGTGGTCATGTTTCATTGATGATGAAGGTTGTGGTCATGTTTCATTGATGATGAAGTTTGTGGCCATGTTTCATTGATGATGAAGGTTGTGGTCATGTTTCATTGAAGATGAAGTTTGTGGTCATGTTTTATTGATGATGAAGTTTGTGGTCATGTTTCATTGATGATGAAGGTTGTGGTCATGTTTCATTGATGATGAAGTTTGTGGTCATGTTTCATTGATGATGAAGGTTATGGCCATGTTTCATTGATGATGAAGTTTGTGGTCATGTTTTATTGATGATGAAGGTTGTGGTCATGTTTCATTGATGATGAAGTTTGTGGTCATGTTTCATTGATGATGAAGGTTATGGCCATGTTTCATTGATGATGAAGTTTGTGGTCATGTTTCATTGATGATGAAGGTTATGGCCATGTTTCATTGATGAGGAAGTTTGTGGCCATGTTTCATTGATGATGAAGGTTGTGGCCATGTTTCATTGATGATGAAGTTTGTGGTCATGTTTCATTGATGATGAAGGTTGTGGCCATGTTTCATTGATGATGAAGGTTATGGTCATGTTTCATTGATGATGAAGGTTATGGCCATGTTTCATTGATGATGAAGTTTGTGGTCATGTTTCATTGATGATGAAAGTTATGGCCATGTTTCATTGATGAGGAAGTTTGTGGCCATGTTTCATTGATGATGAAGTTTGTGGCCATGTTTCATTGATGATGAAGGTTATGGCCATGTTTCATTGATGATGAAGGTTATGGCCATGTTTCATTGATGAGGAAGTTTGTGGTCATGTTTCATTGATGATGAAGGTTGTGGCCATGTTTCATTGATGATGAAGTTTGTGGTCATGTTTCATTGATGATGAAAGTTATGGCCATATTTCATTGATGATGAAGTTTGTGGCCATGTTTCATTGATGATGAAGGTTGTGGTCATGTTTCATTGATGATGAAGGTTATGGCCATGTTTCATTGATGATGAAGTTTGTGGCCATGTTTCATTGATGATGAAGGTTGTGGTCATGTTTCATTGATGATGAAGTTTGTGGCCATGTTTCATTGATGATGAAGGTTATGGCCATGTTTCATTGATGATGAAGTTTGTGGTCATGTTTCATTGATGATGAAGCTTGTGGCCATGTTTCATTGATGATGAAGGTTATGGTCATGTTTCATTGATGATGAAGTTTGTGGCCATGTTTCATTGATGATGAAGTTTGTGGCCATGTTTCATTCATGATGAAAGTTATGGCCATGTTTCATTGATGACGAAGTTTGTGGCCATGTTTCATTGATGATGAAGTTTGTGGTCATGTTTCATTGATGATGAAGGTTATGGCCATGTTTCATTGATGATGAAGTTTGTGGCCATGTTTCATTGATGATGAAGTTTGTGGTCATGTTTCATTGATGATGAAGGTTATGGCCATGTTTCATTGATGAGGAAGTTTGTGGCCATGTTGCATTCATGATGAAAGTTATGGCCATGTTTCATTGATGAGGAAGTTTGTGGCCATGTTTCATTGATGATGAAGTTTGTGGCCATGTTTCATTGATGATGAAGTTTGTGGCCATGTTTCATTGATGATGAAGGTTATGGCCATGTTTCATTGATGATGAAGTTTGTGGCCATGTTTCATTGATGATGAAGGTTGTGGTCATGTTTCATTGATGATGAAAGTTATGGCCATGTTTCATTGATGATGAAGTTTGTGGTCATGTTTCATTGATGATGAAGGTTGTGGTCATGTTTCATTGATGATGAAGGTTATGGCCATGTTTCATTGATGATGAAGTTTGTGGTCATGTTTCATTGATGAATAAGTTTGTGGCCATGTTTCATTGATGATGAAAGTTATGGCCATGTTTCATTGATGATGAAGTTGGTGGTCATGTTTCATTGATGATGAAGGTTATGGCCATGTTTCATTGATGATGAAGTTTGTGGCCATGTTTCATTGATGATGAAGGTTGTGGTCATGTTTCATTGATGATGAAGGTTGTGGTCATGTTTCATCGATGATGAATTTTGTGGCCATGTTTCATTGATGATGAAGGTTGTGGTCATGTTTCATTGATGATGAAGTTTGTGGCCATGTTTCATTGATGTTGAAGTTTGTGGCCATGTTTCATTGATGATGAAGGTTGTGGTCACGTTTCATTGAAGATGAAGTTTGTGGTCATGTTTCATTGATGATGAAGTTTGTGGTCATGTTTCATTGATGATGAAGGTTGTGGTCATGTTTCATTGATGATGAAGTTTGTGGTCATGTTTCATTGATGAGGAAGTTTGTGGCCATGTTTCATTGATGATGAAGTTTGTGGCCATGTTTCATTGATGATGAAGTTTGTGGCCATGTTTCATTGATGATGAAGTTTGTGGTCATGTTTCATTGATGATGAAGGTTATGGCCATGTTTCATTGAGGAGGAAGTTTGTGGCCATGTTTCATTGATGATGAAGTTTGTGGCCATGTTTCATTGATGATTAAGGTTATGGCCATGTTTCATTGATGATGAAGTTTCTGGCCATGTTTCATTGATGATGAAGGTTGTGGTCATGTTTCATTGATGATGAAGGTTGTGGTCATGTTTCATCGATGATGAAGGTTCTGGCCATGTTTCATTGATGATGAAGTTTGTGGCCATGTTTCATTGATGATGAAGGTTGTGGTCATGTTTCATTGATGATGAAGTTTGTGGCCATGTTTCATTGATGATGAAGTTTGTGGTCATGTTTCATTGATGATGAAGGTTGTGGTCATGTTTCATTGATGATGAAGTTTGTGGTCATGTTTAATTGAAGATGAAGTTTGTGGTCATGTTTCATTGATGATGAAGGTTGTGGTCATGTTTCATTGATGATGAAGTTTGTGGCCATGTTTCATTGATGATGAAGGTTGTGGTCATGTTTCATTGAAGATGAAGTTTGTGGTCATGTTTTATTGATGATGAAGTTTGTGGTCATGTTTCATTGATGATGAAGGTTGTGGTCATGTTTCATTGATGATGAAGTTTGTGGTCATGTTTCATTGATGATGAAGGTTATGGCCATGTTTCATTGATGATGAAGTTTGTGGTCATGTTTCATTGATGATGAAGGTTGTGGTCATGTTTCATTGATGATGAAGTTTGTGGTCATGGTTCATTGATGATGAAGGTTATGGCCATGTTTCATTGATGATGAAGTTTGTGGTCATGTTTCATTGATGATGAAGGTTATGGCCATGTTTCATTGATGAGGAAGTTTGTGGCCATGTTTCATTGATGATGAAGGTTGTGGCCATGTTTCATTGATGATGAAGTTTGTGGTCATGTTTCATTGATGATGAAGGTTGTGGCCATGTTTCATTGATGATGAAGGTTATGGTCATGTTTCATTGATGATGAAGGTTATGGCCATGTTTCATTGATGAGGAAGTTTGTGGTCATGTTTCATTGATGATGAAGGTTGTGGCCATGTTTCATTGATGATGAAGTTTGTGGTCATGTTTCATTGATGATGAAAGTTATGGCCATGTTTCATTGATGATGAAGTTTGTGGTCATGTTTCATTGATGATGAAGGTTGTGGTCATGTTTCATTGATGATGAAGGTTGTGGTCATGTTTCATTGATGATGAAGGTTATGGCCATGTTTCATTGATGATGAAGTTTGTGGTCATGTTTCATTGATGATGAAGGTTGTGGTCATGTTTCATTGATGATGAAGTTTGTGGTCATGTTTCATTGATGATAGTTTGTGGCCATGTTTCATTGATGATGAAAGTTATGGCCATGTTTCATTGATGATGAAGTTTGTGGTCATGTTTCATTGATGATGAAGGTTGTAGTCATGTTTCATTGATGATGAAGTTTGTGGTCATGTTTCATTGATGATGAAGGTTATGGCCATGTTTCATTGATGATGAAGTTTGTGGTCATGTTTCATTGATGATGAAGGTTGTGGTCATGTTTCATTGATGATGAAGATTGTGGTCATGTTTCATTGATGATGAAGGTTATGGCCATGTTTCATTGATGATGAAGTTTGTGGCCATGTTTCATTGATGATGAAGTTTGTGGCCATGTTTCATTGATGATGAAGGTTGTGGCCATGTTTCATTGATGATGAAGGTTGTGGTCATGTTTCATTGATGATGAAGTTTGTGGCCATGTTTCATTGATGATGAAGGTTATGGCCATGTTTCATTGATGATGAAGTTTGTGGTCATGTTTCATTGATGATGAAGGTTGTGGCCATGTTTCATTGATGATGAAGGTTATGGTCATGTTTCATTGATGATGAAGTTTGTGGCCATGTTTCATTCATGATGAAAGTTATGGCCATGTTTCATTGATGACGAAGTTTGTGGCCATGTTTCATTGATGATGAAGTTTGTGGTCATGTTTCATTGATGATGAAGGTTATGGCCATGTTTCATTGATGATGAAGTTTGTGGCCATGTTTCATTGATGATGAAGTTTGTGGTCATGTTTCATTGATGATGAAGGTTATGGCCATGTTTCATTGATGAGGAAGTTTGTGGCCATGTTGCATTCATGATGAAAGTTATGGCCATGTTTCATTGATGAGGAAGTTTGTGGCCATGTTTCATTGATGATGAAGTTTGTGGCCATGTTTCATTGATGATGAAGGTTATGGCCATGTTTCATTGATGATGAAGTTTGTGGCCATGTTTCATTGATGATGAAGGTTGTGGT
This sequence comes from Myxine glutinosa, assembly GCF_964187855.1. Classification (NCBI taxonomy): domain Eukaryota; kingdom Metazoa; phylum Chordata; class Myxini; order Myxiniformes; family Myxinidae; genus Myxine; species Myxine glutinosa. The sequence continues at coordinate 164,674,393 of NC_136263.1, forward strand.
CATGTTTCATTGATGATGAAAGTTATGGCCATGTTTCATTGATGATGAAGTTTGTGGTCATGTTTCATTGATGATGAAGGTTGTGGTCATGTTTCATTGATGATGAAGGTTATGGCCATGTTTCATTGATGATGAAGTTTGTGGTCATGTTTCATTGATGAATAAGTTTGTGGCCATGTTTCATTGATGATGAAAGTTATGGCCATGCTTCATTGATGATGAAGTTTGTGGTCATGTTTCATTGATGATGAAGGTTATGGCCATGTTTCATTGATGATGAAGTTTGTGGTCATGTTTCATTGATGATGAAGTTTGTGGTCATGTTTCATTGATGATGAAGTTTGTGGCCATGTTTCATTGATGATGAAGGTTATGGCCATGTTTCATTGATGATGAAGTTTGTGGCCATGTTTCATTGATGATGAAGTTTGTGGCCATGTTTCATTGATGATGAAGTTTGTGGCCATGTTTCATTGATGATGAAGGTTGTGGTCATGTTTAATTGATGATGAAGGTTGTGGCCATGTTTCATTGATGATGAAGGTTATGGCCATGTTTCATTGATGATGAAGTTTGTGGTCATGTTTCATTGATGATGAAGGTTGTGGCCATGTTTCATTGATGATGAAGTTTGTGGTCATGTTTCATTGATGATGAAGGTTATGGCCATGTTTCATTGATGATGAAGTTTGTGGTCATGTTTCATTGATGATGAAGGTTGTGGTCATGTTTCATTGATGATGAAGGTTGTGGTCATGTTTCATTGATGATGAAGTTTGTGGCCATGTTTCATTGATGATGAAGGTTGTGGTCATGTTTCATTGATGATGAAGGTTATGGCCATGTTTCATTGATGTTGAAGTTTGTGGTCATGTTTCATTGATGATGAAGGTTATGGCCATGTTTCATTGATGAGGAAGTTTGTGGCCATGTTTCATTGATGATGAAGGTTGTGGCCATGTTTCATTGAAGATGAAGTTTGTGGTCATGTTTCATTGATGATGAAGTTTGTGGTCATGTTTCATTGATGATGACGGTTGTGGTCATGTTTCATTGATGATGAAGTTTGTGGTCATGTTTCATTGAAGATGAAGTTTGTGGTCATGTTTCATTGATGATGAAGGTTGTGGTCATGTTTCATTGATGATGAAGTTTGTGGCCATGTTTCATTGATGATGAAGGTTGTGGTCATGTTTCATTGAAGATGAAGTTTGTGGTCATGTTTTATTGATGATGAAGTTTGTGGTCATGTTTCATTGATGATGAAGGTTGTGGTCATGTTTCATTGATGATGAAGTTTGTGGTCATGTTTCATTGATGATGAAGGTTATGGCCATGTTTCATTGATGATGAAGTTTGTGGTCATGTTTTATTGATGATGAAGGTTGTGGTCATGTTTCATTGATGATGAAGTTTGTGGTCATGTTTCATTGATGATGAAGGTTATGGCCATGTTTCATTGATGATGAAGTTTGTGGTCATGTTTCATTGATGATGAAGGTTATGGCCATGTTTCATTGATGAGGAAGTTTGTGGCCATGTTTCATTGATGATGAAGGTTGTGGCCATGTTTCATTGATGATGAAGTTTGTGGTCATGTTTCATTGATGATGAAGGTTGTGGCCATGTTTCATTGATGATGAAGGTTATGGTCATGTTTCATTGATGATGAAGGTTATGGCCATGTTTCATTGATGATGAAGTTTGTGGTCATGTTTCATTGATGATGAAAGTTATGGCCATGTTTCATTGATGAGGAAGTTTGTGGCCATGTTTCATTGATGATGAAGTTTGTGGCCATGTTTCATTGATGATGAAGGTTATGGCCATGTTTCATTGATGATGAAGGTTATGGCCATGTTTCATTGATGAGGAAGTTTGTGGTCATGTTTCATTGATGATGAAGGTTGTGGCCATGTTTCATTGATGATGAAGTTTGTGGTCATGTTTCATTGATGATGAAAGTTATGGCCATATTTCATTGATGATGAAGTTTGTGGCCATGTTTCATTGATGATGAAGGTTGTGGTCATGTTTCATTGATGATGAAGGTTATGGCCATGTTTCATTGATGATGAAGTTTGTGGCCATGTTTCATTGATGATGAAGGTTGTGGTCATGTTTCATTGATGATGAAAGTTATGGCCATGTTTCATTGATGATGAAGTTTGTGGTCATGTTTCATTGATGATAAAGGTTGTGGTCATGTTTCATTGATGATGAAGGTTATGGCCATGTTTCATTGATGATGAAGTTTGTGGTCATGTTTCATTGATGAATAAGTTTGTGGCCATGTTTCATTGATGATGAAAGTTATGGCCATGTTTCATTGATGATGAAGTTGGTGGTCATGTTTCATTGATGATGAAGGTTATGGCCATGTTTCATTGATGATGAAGTTTGTGGTCATGGTTCATTGATGATGAAGGTTATGGCCATGTTTCATTGATGATGAAGTTTGTGGTCATGTTTCGTTGATGATGAAGGTTATGGCCATGTTTCATTGATGATGAAGTTTGTGGTCATGTTTCATTGATGATGAAGTTTGTGGCCATGTTTCATTGATGATGAAGTTTGTGGTCATGTTTCATTGATGATGAAGGTTGTGACCATGTTTCATTGATGATGAAGGTTGTGGTCATGTTTCATTGATGATGAAGGTTATGGCCATGTTTCATTGATGAGGAAGTTTGTGGTCATGTTTCATTGATGATGAAGGTTGTGGTCATGTTTCGTTGATGATGAAGGTTATGGCCATGTTTCATTGATGAGGAAGTTTGTGGCCATGTTTCATTGATGATGAAGGTTGTGGCCATGTTTCATTGATGATGAAGTTTGTGGCCATGTTTCATTCATGATGAAGGTTGTGACCATGTTTCATTGATGATGAAGGTTATGGTCATGTTTCATTGATGATGAAGGTTATGGCCATGTTTCATTGATGAGGAAGTTTGTGGTCATGTTTCATTGATGATGAAGGTTGTGGCCATGTTTCATTGATGATGAAGTTTGTGGTCATGTTTCATTGATGATGAAAGTTATGGCCATGTTTCATTGATGATGAAGTTTGTGGTCATGTTTCATTGATGATGAAGGTTGTGGTCATGTTTCATTGATGATGAAGGTTGTGGTCATGTTTCATTGATGATGAAGTTTGTGGTCATGTTTCATTGATGATGAAGGTTGTGGTCATGTTTCATTGATGATGAAGTTTGTGGTCATGTTTCATTGATGATGAAGTTTGTGGCCATGTTTCATTGATGATGAAAGTTATGGCCATGTTTCATTGATGATGAAGTTTGTGGTCATGTTTCATTGATGATGAAGGTTGTAGTCATGTTTCATTGATGATGAAGTTTGTGGTCATGTTTCATTGATGATGAAGGTTATGGCCATGTTTCATTGATGATGAAGTTTGTGGTCATGTTTCATTGATGATGAAGGTTGTGGTCATGTTTCATTGATGATGAAGATTGTGGTCATGTTTCATTGATGATGAAGGTTATGGCCATGTTTCATTGATGATGAAGTTTGTGGCCATGTTTCATTGATGATGAAGTTTGTGGCCATGTTTCATTGATGATGAAGGTTGTGGCCATGTTTCATTGATGATGAAGGTTGTGGTCATGTTTCATTGATGATGAAGTTTGTGGCCATGTTTCATTGATGATGAAGGTTATGGCCATGTTTCATTGATGATGAAGTTTGTGGTCATGTTTCATTGATGATGAAGCTTGTGGCCATGTTTCATTGATGATGAAGGTTATGGTCATGTTTCATTGATGATGAAGTTTGTGGCCATGTTTCATTGATGATGAAGTTTGTGGCCATGTTTCATTCATGATGAAAGTTATGGCCATGTTTCATTGATGACGAAGTTTGTGGCCATGTTTCATTGATGATGAAGTTTGTGGTCATGTTTCATTGATGATGAAGGTTATGGCCATGTTTCATTGATGATGAAGTTTGTGGCCATGTTTCATTGATGATGAAGTTTGTGGTCATGTTTCATTGATGATGAAGGTTGTGGCCATGTTTCATTGATGAGGAAGTTTGTGGCCATGTTGCATTCATGATGAAAGTTATGGCCATGTTTCATTGATGAGGAAGTTTGTGGCCATGTTTCATTGATGATGAAGTTTGTGGCCATGTTTCATTGATGATGAAGTTTGTGGCCATGTTTCATTGATGATGAAGGTTATGGCCATGTTTCATTGATGATGAAGTTTGTGGCCATGTTTCATTGATGATGAAGGTTGTGGTCATGTTTCATTGATGATGAAAGTTATGGCCATGTTTCATTGATGATGAAGTTTGTGGTCATGTTTCATTGATGATGAAGGTTGTGGTCATGTTTCATTGATGATGAAGGTTATGGCCATGTTTCATTGATGATGAAGTTTGTGGTCATGTTTCATTGATGAATAAGTTTGTGGCCATGTTTCATTGATGATGAAAGTTATGGCCATGTTTCATTGATGATGAAGTTGGTGGTCATGTTTCATTGATGATGAAGGTTATGGCCATGTTTCATTGATGATGAAGTTTGTGGCCATGTTTCATTGATGATGAAGGTTGTGGTCATGTTTCATTGATGATGAAGGTTGTGGTCATGTTTCATCGATGATGAATTTTGTGGCCATGTTTCATTGATGATGAAGGTTGTGGTCATGTTTCATTGATGATGAAGTTTGTGGCCATGTTTCATTGATGATGAAGTTTGTGGCCATGTTTCATTGATGATGAAGGTTGTGGTCACGTTTCATTGAAGATGAAGTTTGTGGTCATGTTTCATTGATGATGAAGTTTGTGGTCATGTTTCATTGATGATGAAGGTTGTGGTCATGTTTCATTGATGATGAAGTTTGTGGTCATGTTTCATTGATGAGGAAGTTTGTGGCCATGTTTCATTGATGATGAAGTTTGTGGCCATGTTTCATTGATGATGAAGTTTGTGGCCATGTTTCATTGATGATGAAGTTTGTGGTCATGTTTCATTGATGATGAAGGTTATGGCCATGTTTCATTGAGGAGGAAGTTTGTGGCCATGTTTCATTGATGATGAAGTTTGTGGCCATGTTTCATTGATGATTAAGGTTATGGCCATGTTTCATTGATGATGAAGTTTCTGGCCATGTTTCATTGATGATGAAGGTTGTGGTCATGTTTCATTGATGATGAAGGTTGTGGTCATGTTTCATCGATGATGAAGGTTCTGGCCATGTTTCATTGATGATGAAGTTTGTGGCCATGTTTCATTGATGATGAAGGTTGTGGTCATGTTTCATTGATGATGAAGTTTGTGGCCATGTTTCATTGATGATGAAGTTTGTGGTCATGTTTCATTGATGATGAAGGTTGTGGTCATGTTTCATTGATGATGAAGTTTGTGGTCATGTTTAATTGAAGATGAAGTTTGTGGTCATGTTTCATTGATGATGAAGGTTGTGGTCATGTTTCATTGATGATGAAGTTTGTGGCCATGTTTCATTGATGATGAAGGTTGTGGTCATGTTTCATTGAAGATGAAGTTTGTGGTCATGTTTTATTGATGATGAAGTTTGTGGTCATGTTTCATTGATGATGAAGGTTGTGGTCATGTTTCATTGATGATGAAGTTTGTGGTCATGTTTCATTGATGATGAAGGTTATGGCCATGTTTCATTGATGATGAAGTTTGTGGTCATGTTTCATTGATGATGAAGGTTGTGGTCATGTTTCATTGATGATGAAGTTTGTGGTCATGGTTCATTGATGATGAAGGTTATGGCCATGTTTCATTGATGATGAAGTTTGTGGTCATGTTTCATTGATGATGAAGGTTATGGCCATGTTTCATTGATGAGGAAGTTTGTGGCCATGTTTCATTGATGATGAAGGTTGTGGCCATGTTTCATTGATGATGAAGTTTGTGGTCATGTTTCATTGATGATGAAGGTTGTGGCCATGTTTCATTGATGATGAAGGTTATGGTCATGTTTCATTGATGATGAAGGTTATGGCCATGTTTCATTGATGAGGAAGTTTGTGGTCATGTTTCATTGATGATGAAGGTTGTGGCCATGTTTCATTGATGATGAAGTTTGTGGTCATGTTTCATTGATGATGAAAGTTATGGCCATGTTTCATTGATGATGAAGTTTGTGGTCATGTTTCATTGATGATGAAGGTTGTGGTCATGTTTCATTGATGATGAAGGTTGTGGTCATGTTTCATTGATGATGAAGGTTATGGCCATGTTTCATTGATGATGAAGTTTGTGGTCATGTTTCATTGATGATGAAGGTTGTGGTCATGTTTCATTGATGATGAAGTTTGTGGTCATGTTTCATTGATGATAGTTTGTGGCCATGTTTCATTGATGATGAAAGTTATGGCCATGTTTCATTGATGATGAAGTTTGTGGTCATGTTTCATTGATGATGAAGGTTGTAGTCATGTTTCATTGATGATGAAGTTTGTGGTCATGTTTCATTGATGATGAAGGTTATGGCCATGTTTCATTGATGATGAAGTTTGTGGTCATGTTTCATTGATGATGAAGGTTGTGGTCATGTTTCATTGATGATGAAGATTGTGGTCATGTTTCATTGATGATGAAGGTTATGGCCATGTTTCATTGATGATGAAGTTTGTGGCCATGTTTCATTGATGATGAAGTTTGTGGCCATGTTTCATTGATGATGAAGGTTGTGGCCATGTTTCATTGATGATGAAGGTTGTGGCCATGTTTCATTGATGATGAAGTTTGTGGTCATGTTTCATTGATGATGAAAGTTATGGCCATGTTTCATTGATGATGAAGTTTGTGGTCATGTTTCATTGATGATGAAGGTTGTGGTCATGTTTCATTGATGATGAAGGTTGTGGTCATGTTTCATTGATGATGAAGTTTGTGGTCATGTTTCATTGATGATGAAGGTTGTGGTCATGTTTCATTGATGATGAAGTTTGTGGTCATGTTTCATTGATGATGAAGTTTGTGGCCATGTTTCATTGATGATGAAAGTTATGGCCATGTTTCATTGATGATGAAGTTTGTGGTCATGTTTCATTGATGATGAAGGTTGTGGTCATGTTTCATTGATGATGAAGTTTGTGGTCATGTTTCATTGATGATGAAGGTTGTGGTCATGTTTCATTGATGATGAAGTTTGTGGTCATGTTTCATTGATGATGAAGTTTGTGGCCATGTTTCATTGATGATGAAAGTTATGGCCATGTTTCATTGATGATGAAGTTTGTGGTCATGTTTCATTGATGATGAAGGTTGTAGTCATGTTTCATTGATGATGAAGTTTGTGGTCATGTTTCATTGATGATGAAGGTTATGGCCATGTTTCATTGATGATGAAGTTTGTGGTCATGTTTCATTGATGATGAAGGTTGTGGTCATGTTTCATTGATGATGAAGATTGTGGTCATGTTTCATTGATGATGAAGGTTATGGCCATGTTTCATTGATGATGAAGTTTGTGGCCATGTTTCATTGATGATGAAGTTTGTGGCCATGTTTCATTGATGATGAAGGTTGTGGCCATGTTTCATTGATGATGAAGGTTGTGGTCATGTTTCATTGATGATGAAGTTTGTGGCCATGTTTCATTGATGATGAAGGTTATGGCCATGTTTCATTGATGATGAAGTTTGTGGTCATGTTTCATTGATGATGAAGCTTGTGGCCATGTTTCATTGATGATGAAGGTTATGGTCATGTTTCATTGATGATGAAGTTTGTGGCCATGTTTCATTGATGATGAAGTTTGTGGCCATGTTTCATTCATGATGAAAGTTATGGCCATGTTTCATTGATGACGAAGTTTGTGGCCATGTTTCATTGATGATGAAGTTTGTGGTCATGTTTCATTGATGATGAAGGTTATGGCCATGTTTCATTGATGATGAAGTTTGTGGCCATGTTTCATTGATGATGAAGTTTGTGGTCATGTTTCATTGATGATGAAGGTTATGGCCATGTTTCATTGATGAGGAAGTTTGTGGCCATGTTGCATTCATGATGAAAGTTATGGCCATGTTTCATTGATGAGGAAGTTTGTGGCCATGTTTCATTGATGATGAAGTTTGTGGCCATGTTTCATTGATGATGAAGTTTGTGGCCATGTTTCATTGATGATGAAGGTTATGGCCATGTTTCATTGATGATGAAGTTTATGGCCATGTTTCATTGATGATGAAGGTTGTGGTCATGTTTCATTGATGATGAAAGTTATGGCCATGTTTCATTGATGATGAAGTTTGTGGTCATGTTTCATTGATGATGAAGGTTGTGGTCATGTTTCATTGATGATGAAGGTTATGGCCATGTTTCATTGATGATGAAGTTTGTGGTCATGTTTCATTGATGAATAAGTTTGTGGCCATGTTTCATTGATGATGAAAGTTATGGCCATGTTTCATTGATGATGAAGTTGGTGGTCATGTTTCATTGATGATGAAGGTTATGGCCATGTTTCATTGATGATGAAGTTTGTGGCCATGTTTCATTGATGATGAAGGTTGTGGTCATGTTTCATTGATGATGAAGGTTGTGGTCATGTTTCATCGATGATGAATTTTGTGGCCATGTTTCATTGATGATGAAGGTTGTGGTCATGTTTCATTGATGATGAAGTTTGTGGCCATGTTTCATTGATGATGAAGTTTGTGGCCATGTTTCATTGATGATGAAGGTTGTGGTCACGTTTCATTGAAGATGAAGTTTGTGGTCATGTTTCATTGATGATGAAGTTTGTGGTCATGTTTCATTGATGATGAAGGTTGTGGTCATGTTTCATTGATGATGAAGTTTGTGGTCATGTTTCATTGATGAGGAAGTTTGTGGCCATGTTTCATTGATGATGAAGTTTGTGGCCATGTTTCATTGATGATGAAGTTTGTGGCCATGTTTCATTGATGATGAAGTTTGTGGTCATGTTTCATTGATGATGAAGGTTATGGCCATGTTTCATTGAGGAGGAAGTTTGTGGCCATGTTTCATTGATGATGAAGTTTGTGGCCATGTTTCATTGATGATTAAGGTTATGGCCATGTTTCATTGATGATGAAGTTTCTGGCCATGTTTCATTGATGATGAAGGTTGTGGTCATGTTTCATTGATGATGAAGGTTGTGGTCATGTTTCATCGATGATGAAGGTTCTGGCCATGTTTCATTGATGATGAAGTTTGTGGCCATGTTTCATTGATGATGAAGGTTGTGGTCATGTTTCATTGATGATGAAGTTTGTGGCCATGTTTCATTGATGATGAAGTTTGTGGTCATGTTTCATTGATGATGAAGGTTGTGGTCATGTTTCATTGATGATGAAGTTTGTGGTCATGTTTAATTGAAGATGAAGTTTGTGGTCATGTTTCATTGATGATGAAGGTTGTGGTCATGTTTCATTGATGATGAAGTTTGTGGCCATGTTTCATTGATGATGAAGGTTGTGGTCATGTTTCATTGAAGATGAAGTTTGTGGTCATGTTTTATTGATGATGAAGTTTGTGGTCATGTTTCATTGATGATGAAGGTTGTGGTCATGTTTCATTGATGATGAAGTTTGTGGTCATGTTTCATTGATGATGAAGGTTATGGCCATGTTTCATTGATGATGAAGTTTGTGGTCATGTTTCATTGATGATGAAGGTTGTGGTCATGTTTCATTGATGATGAAGTTTGTGGTCATGGTTCATTGATGATGAAGGTTATGGCCATGTTTCATTGATGATGAAGTTTGTGGTCATGTTTCATTGATGATGAAGGTTATGGCCATGTTTCATTGATGAGGAAGTTTGTGGCCATGTTTCATTGATGATGAAGGTTGTGGCCATGTTTCATTGATGATGAAGTTTGTGGTCATGTTTCATTGATGATGAAGGTTGTGGCCATGTTTCATTGATGATGAAGGTTATGGTCATGTTTCATTGATGATGAAGGTTATGGCCATGTTTCATTGATGAGGAAGTTTGTGGTCATGTTTCATTGATGATGAAGGTTGTGGCCATGTTTCATTGATGATGAAGTTTGTGGTCATGTTTCATTGATGATGAAAGTTATGGCCATGTTTCATTGATGATGAAGTTTGTGGTCATGTTTCATTGATGATGAAGGTTGTGGTCATGTTTCATTGATGATGAAGGTTGTGGTCATGTTTCATTGATGATGAAGGTTATGGCCATGTTTCATTGATGATGAAGTTTGTGGTCATGTTTCATTGATGATGAAGGTTGTGGTCATGTTTCATTGATGATGAAGTTTGTGGTCATGTTTCATTGATGATAGTTTGTGGCCATGTTTCATTGATGATGAAAGTTATGGCCATGTTTCATTGATGATGAAGTTTGTGGTCATGTTTCATTGATGATGAAGGTTGTAGTCATGTTTCATTGATGATGAAGTTTGTGGTCATGTTTCATTGATGATGAAGGTTATGGCCATGTTTCATTGATGATGAAGTTTGTGGTCATGTTTCATTGATGATGAAGGTTGTGGTCATGTTTCATTGATGATGAAGATTGTGGTCATGTTTCATTGATGATGAAGGTTATGGCCATGTTTCATTGATGATGAAGTTTGTGGCCATGTTTCATTGATGATGAAGTTTGTGGCCATGTTTCATTGATGATGAAGGTTGTGGCCATGTTTCATTGATGATGAAGGTTGTGGTCATGTTTCATTGATGATGAAGTTTGTGGCCATGTTTCATTGATGATGAAGGTTATGGCCATGTTTCATTGATGATGAAGTTTGTGGTCATGTTTCATTGATGATGAAGGTTGTGGCCATGTTTCATTGATGATGAAGGTTATGGTCATGTTTCATTGATGATGAAGTTTGTGGCCATGTTTCATTCATGATGAAAGTTATGGCCATGTTTCATTGATGACGAAGTTTGTGGCCATGTTTCATTGATGATGAAGTTTGTGGTCATGTTTCATTGATGATGAAGGTTATGGCCATGTTTCATTGATGATGAAGTTTGTGGCCATGTTTCATTGATGATGAAGTTTGTGGTCATGTTTCATTGATGATGAAGGTTATGGCCATGTTTCATTGATGAGGAAGTTTGTGGCCATGTTGCATTCATGATGAAAGTTATGGCCATGTTTCATTGATGAGGAAGTTTGTGGCCATGTTTCATTGATGATGAAGTTTGTGGCCATGTTTCATTGATGATGAAGGTTATGGCCATGTTTCATTGATGATGAAGTTTGTGGCCATGTTTCATTGATGATGAAGGTTGTGGTCATGTTTCATTGATGATGAAAGTTATGGCCATGTTTCATTGATGATGAAGTTTGTGGTCATGTTTCATTGATGATGAAGGTTGTGGTCATGTTTCATTGATGATGAAGGTTATGGCCATGTTTCATTGATGATGAAGTTTGTGGTCATGTTTCATTGATGAATAAGTTTGTGGCCATGTTTCATTGATGATGAAAGTTATGGCCATGCTTCATTGATGATGAAGTTTGTGGTCATGTTTCATTGATGATGAAGGTTATGGCCATGTTTCATTGATGATGAAGTTTGTGGTCATGTTTCATTGATGATGAAGTTTGTGGTCATGTTTCATTGATGATGAAGTTTGTGGCCATGTTTCATTGATGATGAAGGTTATGGCCATGTTTCATTGATGATGAAGTTTGTGGCCATGTTTCATTGATGATGAAGTTTGTGGCCATGTTTCATTGATGATGAAGTTTGTGGCCATGTTTCATTGATGATGAAGGTTGTGGTCATGTTTAATTGATGATGAAGGTTGTGGCCATGTTTCATTGATGATGAAGGTTATGGCCATGTTTCATTGATGATGAAGTTTGTGGTCATGTTTCATTGATGATGAAGGTTGTGGCCATGTTTCATTGATGATGAAGTTTGTGGTCATGTTTCATTGATGATGAAGGTTATGGCCATGTTTCATTGATGATGAAGTTTGTGGTCATGTTTCATTGATGATGAAGGTTGTGGTCATGTTTCATTGATGATGAAGGTTGTGGTCATGTTTCATTGATGATGAAGTTTGTGGCCATGTTTCATTGATGATGAAGGTTGTGGTCATGTTTCATTGATGATGAAGGTTATGGCCATGTTTCATTGATGTTGAAGTTTGTGGTCATGTTTCATTGATGATGAAGGTTATGGCCATGTTTCATTGATGAGGAAGTTTGTGGCCATGTTTCATTGATGATGAAGGTTGTGGCCATGTTTCATTGAAGATGAAGTTTGTGGTCATGTTTCATTGATGATGAAGTTTGTGGTCATGTTTCATTGATGATGACGGTTGTGGTCATGTTTCATTGATGATGAAGTTTGTGGTCATGTTTCATTGAAGATGAAGTTTGTGGTCATGTTTCATTGATGATGAAGGTTGTGGTCATGTTTCATTGATGATGAAGTTTGTGGCCATGTTTCATTGATGATGAAGGTTGTGGTCATGTTTCATTGAAGATGAAGTTTGTGGTCATGTTTTATTGATGATGAAGTTTGTGGTCATGTTTCATTGATGATGAAGGTTGTGGTCATGTTTCATTGATGATGAAGTTTGTGGTCATGTTTCATTGATGATGAAGTTTGTGGTCATGTTTAATTGAAGATGAAGTTTGTGGTCATGTTTCATTGATGATGAAGGTTGTGGTCATGTTTCATTGATGATGAAGTTTGTGGCCATGTTTCATTGATGATGAAGGTTGTGGTCATGTTTCATTGAAGATGAAGTTTGTGGTCATGTTTTATTGATGATGAAGTTTGTGGTCATGTTTCATTGATGATGAAGGTTGTGGTCATGTTTCATTGATGATGAAGTTTGTGGTCATGTTTCATTGATGATGAAGGTTATGGCCATGTTTCATTGATGATGAAGTTTGTGGTCATGTTTCATTGATGATGAAGGTTGTGGTCATGTTTCATTGATGATGAAGTTTGTGGTCATGGTTCATTGATGATGAAGGTTATGGCCATGTTTCATTGATGATGAAGTTTGTGGTCATGTTTCATTGATGATGAAGGTTATGGCCATGTTTCATTGATGAGGAAGTTTGTGGCCATGTTTCATTGATGATGAAGGTTGTGGCCATGTTTCATTGATGATGAAGTTTGTGGTCATGTTTCATTGATGATGAAGGTTGTGGCCATGTTTCATTGATGATGAAGGTTATGGTCATGTTTCATTGATGATGAAGGTTATGGCCATGTTTCATTGATGAGGAAGTTTGTGGTCATGTTTCATTGATGATGAAGGTTGTGGCCATGTTTCATTGATGATGAAGTTTGTGGTCATGTTTCATTGATGATGAAAGTTATGGCCATGTTTCATTGATGATGAAGTTTGTGGTCATGTTTCATTGATGATGAAGGTTGTGGTCATGTTTCATTGATGATGAAGGTTGTGGTCATGTTTCATTGATGATGAAGGTTATGGCCATGTTTCATTGATGATGAAGTTTGTGGTCATGTTTCATTGATGATGAAGGTTGTGGTCATGTTTCATTGATGATGAAGTTTGTGGTCATGTTTCATTGATGATAGTTTGTGGCCATGTTTCATTGATGATGAAAGTTATGGCCATGTTTCATTGATGATGAAGTTTGTGGTCATGTTTCATTGATGATGAAGGTTGTAGTCATGTTTCATTGATGATGAAGTTTGTGGTCATGTTTCATTGATGATGAAGGTTATGGCCATGTTTCATTGATGATGAAGTTTGTGGTCATGTTTCATTGATGATGAAGGTTGTGGTCATGTTTCATTGATGATGAAGATTGTGGTCATGTTTCATTGATGATGAAGGTTATGGCCATGTTTCATTGATGATGAAGTTTGTGGCCATGTTTCATTGATGATGAAGTTTGTGGCCATGTTTCATTGATGATGAAGGTTGTGGCCATGTTTCATTGATGATGAAGGTTGTGGTCATGTTTCATTGATGATGAAGTTTGTGGCCATGTTTCATTGATGATGAAGGTTATGGCCATGTTTCATTGATGATGAAGTTTGTGGTCATGTTTCATTGATGATGAAGGTTGTGGCCATGTTTCATTGATGATGAAGGTTATGGTCATGTTTCATTGATGATGAAGTTTGTGGCCATGTTTCATTCATGATGAAAGTTATGGCCATGTTTCATTGATGACGAAGTTTGTGGCCATGTTTCATTGATGATGAAGTTTGTGGTCATGTTTCATTGATGATGAAGGTTATGGCCATGTTTCATTGATGATGAAGTTTGTGGCCATGTTTCATTGATGATGAAGTTTGTGGTCATGTTTCATTGATGATGAAGGTTATGGCCATGTTTCATTGATGAGGAAGTTTGTGGCCATGTTGCATTCATGATGAAAGTTATGGCCATGTTTCATTGATGAGGAAGTTTGTGGCCATGTTTCATTGATGATGAAGTTTGTGGCCATGTTTCATTGATGATGAAGGTTATGGCCATGTTTCATTGATGATGAAGTTTGTGGCCATGTTTCATTGATGATGAAGGTTGTGGTCATGTTTCATTGATGATGAAAGTTATGGCCATGTTTCATTGATGATGAAGTTTGTGGTCATGTTTCATTGATGATGAAGGTTGTGGTCATGTTTCATTGATGATGAAGGTTATGGCCATGTTTCATTGATGATGAAGTTTGTGGTCATGTTTCATTGATGAATAAGTTTGTGGCCATGTTTCATTGATGATGAAAGTTATGGCCATGCTTCATTGATGATGAAGTTTGTGGTCATGTTTCATTGATGATGAAGGTTATGGCCATGTTTCATTGATGATGAAGTTTGTGGTCATGTTTCATTGATGATGAAGTTTGTGGTCATGTTTCATTGATGATGAAGTTTGTGGCCATGTTTCATTGATGATGAAGGTTATGGCCATGTTTCATTGATGATGAAGTTTGTGGCCATGTTTCATTGATGATGAAGTTTGTGGCCATGTTTCATTGATGATGAAGTTTGTGGCCATGTTTCATTGATGATGAAGGTTGTGGTCATGTTTAATTGATGATGAAGGTTGTGGCCATGTTTCATTGATGATGAAGGTTATGGCCATGTTTCATTGATGATGAAGTTTGTGGTCATGTTTCATTGATGATGAAGGTTGTGGCCATGTTTCATTGATGATGAAGTTTGTGGTCATGTTTCATTGATGATGAAGGTTATGGCCATGTTTCATTGATGATGAAGTTTGTGGTCATGTTTCATTGATGATGAAGGTTGTGGTCATGTTTCATTGATGATGAAGGTTGTGGTCATGTTTCATTGATGATGAAGTTTGTGGCCATGTTTCATTGATGATGAAGGTTGTGGTCATGTTTCATTGATGATGAAGGTTATGGCCATGTTTCATTGATGTTGAAGTTTGTGGTCATGTTTCATTGATGATGAAGGTTATGGCCATGTTTCATTGATGAGGAAGTTTGTGGCCATGTTTCATTGATGATGAAGGTTGTGGCCATGTTTCATTGAAGATGAAGTTTGTGGTCATGTTTCATTGATGATGAAGTTTGTGGTCATGTTTCATTGATGATGACGGTTGTGGTCATGTTTCATTGATGATGAAGTTTGTGGTCATGTTTCATTGAAGATGAAGTTTGTGGTCATGTTTCATTGATGATGAAGGTTGTGGTCATGTTTCATTGATGATGAAGTTTGTGGCCATGTTTCATTGATGATGAAGGTTGTGGTCATGTTTCATTGAAGATGAAGTTTGTGGTCATGTTTTATTGATGATGAAGTTTGTGGTCATGTTTCATTGATGATGAAGGTTGTGGTCATGTTTCATTGATGATGAAGTTTGTGGTCATGTTTCATTGATGATGAAGGTTATGGCCATGTTTCATTGATGATGAAGTTTGTGGTCATGTTTTATTGATGATGAAGGTTGTGGTCATGTTTCATTGATGATGAAGTTTGTGGTCATGTTTCATTGATGATGAAGGTTATGGCCATGTTTCATTGATGATGAAGTTTGTGGTCATGTTTCATTGATGATGAAGGTTATGGCCATGTTTCATTGATGAGGAAGTTTGTGGCCATGTTTCATTGATGATGAAGGTTGTGGCCATGTTTCATTGATGATGAAGTTTGTGGTCATGTTTCATTGATGATGAAGGTTGTGGCCATGTTTCATTGATGATGAAGGTTATGGTCATGTTTCATTGATGATGAAGGTTATGGCCATGTTTCATTGATGATGAAGTTTGTGGTCATGTTTCATTGATGATGAAAGTTATGGCCATGTTTCATTGATGAGGAAGTTTGTGGCCATGTTTCATTGATGATGAAGTTTGTGGCCATGTTTCATTGATGATGAAGGTTATGGCCATGTTTCATTGATGATGAAGTTTGTGGCCATGTTTCATTGATGATGAAGGTTGTGGTCATGTTTCATTGATGATGAAGGTTGTGGTCATGTTTCATCGATGATGAATTTTGTGGCCATGTTTCATTGATGATGAAGGTTGTGGTCATGTTTCATTAATGATGAAGTTTGTGGCCATGTTTCATTGATGATGAAGGTTGTGGTCATGTTTCATTGAAGATGAAGTTTGTGGTCATGTTTCATTGATGATGAAGTTTGTGGTCATGTTTCATTGATGATGAAGGTTGTGGTCATGTTTCATTGATGATGAAGTTTGTGGTCATGTTTCATTGATGAGGAAGTTTGTGGCCATGTTTCATTGATGATGAAGTTTGTGGCCATGTTTCATTGATGATGAAGTTTGTGGCCATGTTTCATTGATGATGAAGTTTGTGGTCATGTTTCATTGATGATGAAGGTTATGGCCATGCTTCATTGAGGAGGAAGTTTGTGGCCATGTTTCATTGATGATGAAGTTTGTGGCCATGTTTCATTGATGATGAAGGTTATGGCCATGTTTCATTGATGATGAAGTTTGTGGCCATGTTTCATTGATGATGAAGGTTGTGGTCATGTTTCATTGATGATGAAGGTTGTGGTCATGTTTCATCGATGATGAATTTTGTGGCCATGTTTCATTGATGATGAAGGTTGTGGTCATGTTTCATTAATGATGAAGTTTGTGGCCATGTTTCATTGATGATGAAGGTTGTGGTCATGTTTCATTGAAGATGAAGTTTGTGGTCATGTTTCATTGATGATGAAGTTTGTGGTCATGTTTCATTGATGATGAAGGTTGTGGTCATGTTTCATTGATGATGAAGTTTGTGGTCATGTTTCATTGATGAGGAAGTTTGTGGCCATGTTTCATTGATGATGAAGTTTGTGGCCATGTTTCATTGATGATGAAGTTTGTGGCCATGTTTCATTGATGATGAAGTTTGTGGTCATGTTTCATTGATGATGAAGGTTATGGCCATGTTTCATTGAGGAGGAAGTTTGTGGCCATGTTTCATTGAGGAGGAAGTTTGTGGCCATGTTTCATTGATGATGACGTTTGTGGACATGTTTCATTGATGATGAAGTTTGTGGTCATGTTTCATTGATGATGAAGGTTATGGCCATGTTTCATTGAGAAGGAAGTTTGTGGCCATGTTTCATTGATGATGAAGTTTGTGGCCATGTTTCATTGATGATTAAGGTTATGGCCATGTTTCATTGATGATGAAGTTTCTGGCCATGTTTCATTGATGATGAAGGTTGTGGTCATGTTTCATTGATGATGAAGGTTGTGGTCATGTTTCATCGATGATGAAGGTTCTGGCCATGTTTCATTGATGATGAAGTTTGTGGCCATGTTTTATTGATGATGAAGGTTGTGGTCATGTTTCATTGATGATGAAGTTTGTGGCCATGTTTCATTGATGATGAAGTTTGTGGTCATGTTTCATTGATGATGAAGGTTGTGGTCATGTTTCATTGATGATGAAGTTTGTGGTCATGTTTCATTGAAGATGAAGTTTGTGGTCATGTTTCATTGATGATGAAGGTTGTGGTCATGTTTCATTGATGATGAAGTTTGTGGCCATGTTTCATTGATGATGAAGGTTGTGGTCATGTTTCATTGAAGATGAAGTTTGTGGTCATGTTTTATTGATGATGAAGTTTGTGGTCATGTTTCATTGATGATGAAGGTTGTGGCCATGTTTCATTGATGATGAAGGTTATGGTCATGTTTCATTGATGAGGAAGTTTGTGGCCATGTTTCATTGATGATGAAGGTTATGGCCATGTTTCATTGATGAGGAAGTTTGTGGCCATGTTTCATTGATGATGAAGGTTGTGGCCATGTTTCATTGATGATGAAGTTTGTGGTCATGTTTCATTGATGATGAAGGTTGTGGCCATGTTTCATTGATGATGAAGTTTGTGGTCATGTTTCATTGATGATGAAAGTTATGGCCATGTTTCATTGATGATGAAGTTTGTGGTCATGTTTCATTGATGATGAAGGTTGTGGTCATGTTTCATTGATGATGAAGGTTATGGCCATGTTTCAATGATGATGAAGTTTGTGGTCATGTTTCATTGATGATGAAGGTTGTGGTCATGTTTCATTGATGATGAAGTTTGTGGTCATGTTTCATTGATGATGAAGGTTGTAGTCATGTTTCATTGATGATGAAGGTTGTGGTCATGTTTCATTGATGATGAAGTTTGTGGCCATGTTTCATTGATGATGAAGGTTATGGCCATGTTTCATTGATGATGAAGTTTGTGGTCATGTTTCATTGATGATGAAGGTTGTGGCCATGTTTCATTGATGATTAAGGTTATGGTCATGTTTCATTGATGATGAAGTTTGTGGCCATGTTTCATTGATGATGAAGTTTGTGGCCATGTTTCATTCATGATGAAAGTTATGGCCATGTTTCATTGATGACGAAGTTTGTGGCCATGTTTCATTGATGATGAAGTTTGTGGTCATGTTTCATTGATGATGAAGGTTATGGCCATGTTTCATTGATGATGAAGTTTGTGGCCATGTTTCATTGATGATGAAGTTTGTGGTCATGTTTCATTGATGATGAAGGTTATGGCCATGTTTCATTGATGAGGAAGCTTGTGGCCATGTTGCATTCATGATGAAAGTTATGGCCATGTTTCATTGATGAGGAAGTTTGTGGCCATGTTTCATTGATGATGAAGTTTGTGGCCATGTTTATTTGATGATGAAGGTTATGGCCATGTTTCATTGATGATGAAGTTTGTGGCCATGTTTCATTGATGATGAAGGTTGTGGTCATGTTTCATTGATGATGAAAGTTATGGCCATGTTTCATTGATGATGAAGTTTGTGGTCATGTTTCATTGATGATGAAAGTTATGGCCATGTTTCATTGATGATGAAGTTTGTGGCCATGTTTCATTGATGATGAAGGTTGTGGTCATGTTTCATTGATGATGAAAGTTATGGCCATGTTTCATTGATGATGAAGGTTGTGGTCATGTTTCATTGATGATGAAAGTTATGGCCATGTTTCATTGATGATGAAGTTTGTGGTCATGTTTCATTGATGATGAAGGTTGTGGTCATGTTTCATTGATGATGAAGGTTATGGCCATGTTTCATTGATGATGAAGTTTGTGGTCATGTTTCATTGATGAAGAAGTTTGTGGCCATGTTTCATTGATGATGAAAGTTATGGCCATGTTTCATTGATGATGAAGTTTGTGGTCATGTTTCATTGATGATGAAGTTTGTGGTCATGTTTCATTGATGATGAAGTTTGTGGCCATGTTTCATTGATGATGAAGGTTATGGCCATGTTTCATTGATGATGAAGTTTGTGGCCATGTTTCATTGATGATGAAGTTTGTGGCCATGTTTCATTGATGATGAAGTTTGTGGCCATGTTTCATTGATGATGAAGGTTGTGGTCATGTTTAATTGATGATGAAGGTTGTGGCCATGTTTCATTGATGATGAAGGTTATGGCCATGTTTCATTGATGATGAAGTTTGTGGTCATGTTTCATTGATGATGAAGGTTGTGGCCATGTTTCATTGATGATGAAGTTTGTGGTCATGTTTCATTGATGATGAAAGTTATGGCCATGTTTCATTGATGATGAAGTTTGTGGTCATGTTTCATTGATGATGAAGTTTGTGGTCATGTTTCATTGATGATGAAAGTTATGGCCATGCTTCATTGATGATGAAGTTTGTGGTCATGTTTCATTGATGATGAAGGTTGTGGTCATGTTTCATTGACGATGAAGTTTGTGGTCATGTTTCATTGATGATGAAGGTTATGGCCATGTTTCATTGATGATGAAGTTTGTGGTCATGTTTCATTGATGATGAAGGTTGTGGTCATGTTTCATTGATGATGAAGGTTGTGGTCATGTTTCATCGATGATGAAGGTTCTGGCCATGTCTCATTGATGATGAAGTTTGTGGCCATGTTTCATTGATGATTAAGGTTGTGGTCATGTTTCATTGATGATGAAGTTTGTGGCCATGTTTCATTGATGATGAAGTTTGTGGTCATGTTTCATTGATGATGACGGTTGTGGTCATGTTTCATTGATGATGAAGTTTGTGGTCATGTTTCATTGAAGATGAAGTTTGTGGTCATGTTTCATTGATGATGAAGGTTGTGGTCATGTTTCATTGATGATGAAGTTTGTGGCCATGTTTCATTGATGATGAAGGTTGTGGTCATGTTTCATTGATGAGGAAGTTTGTGGTCATGTTTCATTGATGATGAAGGTTATGGCCATGTTTCATTGATGATGAAGTTTGTGGTCATGTTTCATTGATGATGAAGGTTGTGGTCATGTTTCATTGATGATGAAGTTTGTGGTCATGTTTCATTGATGATGAAGTTTGTGGTCATGTTTCATTGATGATGAAGGTTATGGTCATGTTTCATTGATGATGAAGTTTGTGGCCATGTTTCATTGATGATGAAGGTTGTGGCCATGTTTCATTGATGATGAAGTTTGTGGTCATGTTTCATTGATGATGAAGGTTGTGGCCATGTTTCATTGATGATGAAGGTTATGGTCATGTTTCATTGATGATGAAGGTTATGGCCATGTTTCATTGATGATGAAGTTTGTGGTCATGTTTCATTGATGATGAAGGTTATGGCCATGTTTCATTGATGATGAAGTTTGTGGTCATGTTTCATTGATGATGAAGGTTATGGCCATGTTTCATTGATGAGGAAGTTTGTGGCCATGTTTCATTGATGATGAAGGTTGTGGCCATGTTTCATTGATGATGAAGTTTGTGGTCATGTTTCATTGATGATGAAGGTTGTGGCCATGTTTCATTGATGATGAAGGTTATGGTCATGTTTCATTGATGATGAAGGTTATGGCCATGTTTCATTGATGATGAAGTTTGTGGTCATGTTTCATTGATGATGAAAGTTATGGCCATGTTTCATTGATGATGAAGTTTGTGGTCATGTTTCATTGATGATGAAGTTTGTGGTCATGTTTCATTGATGATGAAGGTTGTGGCCATGTTTCATTGATGATGAAGGTTATGGTCATGTTTCATTGATGATGAAGTTTGTGGCCATGTTTCATTGATGATGAAGTTTGTGGCCATGTTTCATTGATGATGAAGGTTGTGGTCATGTTTCATGGAAGACGAAGTTTGTGGTCATGTTTTATTGATGATGAAGTTTGTGGTCATGTTTCATTGATGATGAAGGTTGTGGTCATGTTTCATTGATGATGAAGTTTGTGGTCATGTTGCATTGATGATGAAGGTTATGGCCATGTTTCATTGATGATGAAGTTTGTGGTCATGTTTCATTGATGATGAAGGTTGTGGTCATGTTTAATTGATGATGAGGTTTGTGGTCATGTTTCATTGATGATGAAGGTTATGGCCATGTTTCATTGATGATGAAGTTTGTGGTCATGTTTCATTGATGATGAAGGTTATGGCCATGTTTCATTGATGAGGAAGTTTGTGGCCATGTTTCATTGATGATGAAGGTTGTGGCCATGTTTCATTGATGATGAAGTTTGTGGTCATGTTTCATTGATGATGAAGGTTGTGGTCATGTTTCATTGATGATGAAGGTTATGGCCATGTTTCATTGATGATGAAGTTTGTGGTCATGTTTCATTGATGATGAAAGTTATGGCCATGTTTCATTGATGATGAAGTTTGTGGTCATGTTTCATTGATGATGAAGTTTGTGGTCATGTTTCATTGATGATGAAGGTTATGGTCATGTTTCATTGATGATGAAGTTTGTGGCCATGTTTCATTGATGATGAAGTTTGTGGCCATGTTTCATTCATGATGAAAGTTATGGCCATGTTTCATTGATGAGGAAGTTTGTGGCCATGCTTCATTCATGATGAAGTTTGTGGTCATGTTTCATTGATGATGAAGGTTATGGCCATGTTTCATTGATGATGAAGTTTGTGGCCATGTTTCATTGATGATGAAGTTTGTGGTCATGTTTCATTGATGATGAAGGTTATGGCCATGTTTCATTGATGAGGAAGTTTGTGGCCATGTTTCATTCATGATGAAAGTTATGGCCATGTTTCATTGATGAGGAAGTTTGTGGCCATGTTTCATTGATGATGAAGTTTGTGGCCATGTTTCATTGATGATGAAGGTTATGGCCATGTTTCATTGATGATGAAGTTTGTGGCCATGTTTCATTGATGATGAAGGTTGTGGTCATGTTTCATTGATGATGAAAGTTATGGCCATGTTTCATTGATGATGAAGTTTGTGGTCATGTTTCATTGATGATGAAGGTTGTGGTCATGTTTCATTGATGATGAAGGTTATGGCCATGTTTCATTGATGATGAAGTTTGTGGTCATGTTTCATTGATGAAGAAGTTTGTGGCCATGTTTCATTGATGATGAAAGTTATGGCCATGTTTCATTGATGATGAAGTTTGTGGTCATGTTTCATTGATGATGAAGGTTATGGCCATGTTTCATTGATGATGAAGTTTGTGGTCATGTTTCATTGATGATGAAGTTTGTGGTCATGTTTCATTGATGATGAAGTTTGTGGCCATGTTTCATTGATGATGAAGGTTATGGCCATGTTTCATTGATGATGAAGTTTGTGGTCATGTTTCATTGATGATGAAGTTTGTGGTCATGTTTCATTGATGATGAAGTTTGTGGCCATGTTTCATTGATGATGAAGGTTATGGCCATGTTTCATTGATGATGAAGTTTGTGGCCATGTTTCATTGATGATGAAGTTTGTGGCCATGTTTCATTGATGATGAAGTTTGTGGCCATGTTTCATTGATGATGAAGGTTGTGGTCATGTTTCATTGATGATGAAGGTTGTGGCCATGTTTCATTGATGATGAAGGTTATGGCCATGTTTCATTGATGATGAAGTTTGTGGTCATGTTTCATTGATGATGAAGGTTGTGGCCATGTTTCATTGATGATGAAGTTTGTGGTCATGTTTCATTGATGATGAAAGTTATGGCCATGTTTCATTGATGATGAAGTTTGTGGTCATGTTTCATTGATGATGAAGTTTGTGGTCATGTTTCATTGATGATGAAGTTTGTGGTCATGTTTCATTGATGATGAAAGTTATGGCCATGCTTCATTGATGATGAAGTTTGTGGTCATGTTTCATTGATGATGAAGGTTGTGGTCATGTTTCATTGACGATGAAGTTTGTGGTCATGTTTCATTGATGATGAAGGTTATGGCCATGTTTCATTGATGATGAAGTTTGTGGTCATGTTTCATTGATGATGAAGGTTGTGGTCATGTTTCATTGATGATGAAGGTTGTGGTCATGTTTCATCGATGATGAAGGTTCTGGCCATGTTTCATTGATGATGAAGTTTGTGGCCATGTTTCATTGATGATGAAGGTTGTGGTCATGTTTCATTGATGATGAAGTTTGTGGCCATGTTTCATTGATGATGAAGTTTGTGGTAATGTTTCATTGATGATGAAGGTTGTGGTCATGTTTCATTGATGATGAAGTTTGTGGTCATGTTTTATTGATGATGAAGTTTGTGGTCATGTTTCATTGATGATGAAGGTTATGGCCATGTTTCATTGATGAGGAAGTTTGTGGCCATGTTTCATTGATGATGAAGGTTCTGGCCATGTTTCATTGATGATGAAGTTTGTGGCCATGTTTCATTGATGATGAAGGTTGTGGTCATGTTTCATTGATGATGAAGTTTGTGGCCATGTTTCATTGATGATGAAGTTTGTGGTCATGTTTCATTGAGGAGGAAGTTTGTGGCCATGTTTCATTGATGATGAAGTTTGTGGCCATGTTTCATTGATGATTAAGGTTATGGCCATGTTTCATTGATGATGAAGGTTGTGGTCATGTTTCATTGATGATGAAGGTTGTGGTCATGTTTCATCGATGATGAAGGTTCTGGCCATGTTTCATTGATGATGAAGTTTGTGGCCATGTTTCATTGATGATGAAGGTTGTGGTCATGTTTCATTGATGAAGAACTTTGTGGCCATGTTTCATTGATGATGAAGTTTGTGGTCATGTTTCATTGATGATGAAGGTTGTGGTCATGTTTCATTGATGATGAAGTTTGTGGTCATGTTTCATTGAAGATGAAGTTTGTGGTCATGTTTCATTGATGATGAAGGTTGTGGTCATGTTTCATTGATGATGAAGTTTGTGGCCATGTTTCATTGATAATGAAGGTTGTGGTCATGTTTCATTGAAGATGAAGTTTGTGGTCATGTTTTATTGATGATGAAGTTTGTGGTCATGTTTCATTGATGATGAAGGTTGTGGTCATGTTTCATTGATGATGAAGTTTGTGGTCATGTTTCATTGATGATGAAGGTTATGGCCATGTTTCATTGATGATGAAGTTTGTGGCCATGTTTCATTGATGATGAAGGTTGTGGTCATGTTTCATTGATGATGAAGTTTGTGGCCATGTTTCATTGATGATGAAGTTTGTGGCCATGTTTCATTGATGATTAAGGTTATGGCCATGTTTCATTGATGATGAAGTTTCTGGCCATGTTTCATTGATGATGAAGGTTGTGGTCATGTTTCATTGATGATGAAGGTTGTGGTCATGTTTCATCGATGATGAAGGTTCTGGCAATGTTTCATCGATGATGAAGTTTGTGGCCATGTTTCATTGATGATGAAGGTTGTGGTCATGTTTCATTGATGATGAAGTTTGTGGCCATGTTTCATTGATGATGAAGGTTGTGGTCATGTTTCATTGAAGATGAAGTTTGTGGTCATGTTTTATTGATGATGAAGTTTGTGGTCATGTTTCATTGATGATGAAGGTTATGGCCATGTTTCATTGATGATGAAGTTTGTGGCCATGTTTCATTGATGATGAAGGTTGTGGTCATGTTTCATTGAAGATGAAGTTTGTGGTCATGTTTTATTGATGATGAAGTTTGTGGTCATGTTTCATTGATGATGAAGGTTATGGCCATGTTTCATTGATGATGAAGTTTGTGGTCATGTTTCATTGATGATGAAGGTAGTGGTCATGTTTCATTGATGATGAAGGTTGTGGTCATGTTTCATTGAAGATGAAGTTTGTGGTCATGTTTCATTGATGATGAAGTTTGTGGTCATGTTTCATTGATGATGAAGGTTATGGCCATGTTTCATTGATGATGAAGTTTGTGGTCATGTTTCATTGATGATGAAGGTAGTGGTCATGTTTCATTGATGATGAAGTTTGTGGTCATGTTTCATTGATGATGAAGGTTATGGCCATGTTTCATTGATGATGAAGTTTGTGGTCATGTTTCATTGATGATGAAGGTTGTGGTCATGTTTCATTGATGATGAAGGTTGTGGTCATGTTTCATTGATGATGAAGGTTGTGGTCATGTTTTATTGATGATGAAGTTTGTGGTCATGTTTCATTGATGATGAAGTTTGTGGTCATGTTTCATTGATGATGAAGGTTATGGCCATGTTTCATTGATGATGAAGTTTGTGGTCATGTTTCATTGATGATGAAGGTTGTGGTCATGTTTCATTGACGATGAAGTTTGTGGTCATGTTTCATTGATGATGAAGGTTATGGCCATGTTTCATTGATGATGAAGTTTGTGGTCATGTTTCATTGATGATGAAGGTTGTGGTCATGTTTCATTGATGATGAAGGTTGTGGTCATGTTTCATCGATGATGAAGGTTCTGGCCATGTTTCATTGATGATGAAGGTTGTGGTCATGTTTCATTGATGATGAAGTTTGTGGCCATGTTTCATTGATGATGAAGTTTGTGGTAATGTTTCATTGATGATGAAGGTTGTGGTCATGTTTCATTGATGATGAAGTTTGTGGTCATGTTTTATTGATGATGAAGTTTGTGGTCATGTTTCATTGATGATGAAGGTTATGGCCATGTTTCATTGATGAGGAAGTTTGTGGCCATGTTTCATTGATGATGAAGGTTCTGGCCATGTTTCATTGATGATGAAGTTTGTGGCCATGTTTCATTGATGATGAAGGTTGTGGTCATGTTTCATTGATGATGAAGTTTGTGGCCATGTTTCATTGATGATGAAGTTTGTGGTCATGTTTCATTGAGGAGGAAGTTTGTGGCCATGTTTCATTGATGATGAAGTTTGTGGCCATGTTTCATTGATGATTAAGGTTATGGCCATGTTTCATTGATGATGAAGGTTGTGGTCATGTTTCATTGATGATGAAGGTTGTGGTCATGTTTCATCGATGATGAAGGTTCTGGCCATGTTTCATTGATGATGAAGTTTGTGGCCATGTTTCATTGATGATGAAGGTTGTGGTCATGTTTCATTGATGAAGAACTTTGTGGCCATGTTTCATTGATGATGAAGTTTGTGGTCATGTTTCATTGATGATGAAGGTTGTGGTCATGTTTCATTGATGATGAAGTTTGTGGTCATGTTTCATTGAAGATGAAGTTTGTGGTCATGTTTCATTGATGATGAAGGTTGTGGTCATGTTTCATTGATGATGAAGTTTGTGGCCATGTTTCATTGATAATGAAGGTTGTGGTCATGTTTCATTGAAGATGAAGTTTGTGGTCATGTTTTATTGATGATGAAGTTTGTGGTCATGTTTCATTGATGATGAAGGTTGTGGTCATGTTTCATTGATGATGAAGTTTGTGGTCATGTTTCATTGATGATGAAGGTTATGGCCATGTTTCATTGATGATGAAGTTTGTGGCCATGTTTCATTGATGATGAAGGTTGTGGTCATGTTTCATTGATGATGAAGTTTGTGGCCATGTTTCATTGATGATGAAGTTTGTGGCCATGTTTCATTGATGATTAAGGTTATGGCCATGTTTCATTGATGATGAAGTTTCTGGCCATGTTTCATTGATGATGAAGGTTGTGGTCATGTTTCATTGATGATGAAGGTTGTGGTCATGTTTCATCGATGATGAAGGTTCTGGCAATGTTTCATCGATGATGAAGTTTGTGGCCATGTTTCATTGATGATGAAGGTTGTGGTCATGTTTCATTGATGATAAAGTTTGTGGCCATGTTTCATTGATGATGAAGGTTGTGGTCATGTTTCATTGAAGATGAAGTTTGTGGTCATGTTTTATTGATGATGAAGTTTGTGGTCATGTTTCATTGATGATGAAGGTTGTGGTCATGTTTCATTGATGATGAAGTTTGTGGTCATGTTTCATTGATGATGAAGGTTATGGCCATGTTTCATTGATGATGAAGTTTGTGGTCATGTTTCATTGATGATGAAGGTAGTGGTCATGTTTCATTGATGATGAAGTTTGTGGTCATGTTTCATTGATGATGAAGGTTATGGCCATGTTTCATTGATGATGAAGTTTGTGGTCATGTTTCATTGATGATGAAGGTTATGGCCATGTTTCATTGATGATGAAGTTTGTGGTCATGTTTCATTGATGATGAAGGTTGTGGTCATGTTTCATTGATGATGAAGTTTGTGGTCATGTTTCATTGATTATGAAGGTTATGGCCATGTTTCATTGATGATGAAGTTTGTGGTCATGTTTCATTGATGATGAAGGTTATGGCCATGTTTCATTGATGAGGAAGTTTGTGGCCATGTTTCATTGATGATGAAGGTTGTGGCCATGTTTCATTGATGATGAAGTTTGTGGTCATGTTTCATTGATGATGAAGGTTGTGGCCATGTTTCATTGATGATGAAGGTTATGGTCATGTTTCATTGATGATGAAGGTTATGGCCATGTTTCATTGATGATGAAGTTTGTGGTCATGTTTCTTTGATGATGAAAGTTATGGCCATGTTTCATTGATGATGAAGTTTGTGGTCATGTTTCATTGATGATGAAGTTTGTGGTCATGTTTCATTGATGATGAAGGTTGTGGCCATGTTTCATTGATGATGAAGGTTATGGTCATGTTTCATTGATGATGAAGTTTGTGGCCATGTTTCATTGATGATGAAGTTTGTGGCCATGTTTCATTCATGATGAAAGTTATGGCCATGTTTCATTGATGAGGAAGTTTGTGGCCATGTTTCATTCATGATGAAGTTTGTGGTCATGTTTCATTGATGATGAAGGTTATGGCCATGTTTCATTGATGATGAAGTTTGTGGCCATGTTTCATTGATGATGAAGTTTGTGGTCATGTTTCATTGATGATGAAGGTTATGGCCATGTTTCATTGATGAGGAAGTTTGTGGCCATGTTTCATTCATGATGAAAGTTATGGCCATGTTTCATTGATGAGGAAGTTTGTGGCCATGTTTCATTGATGATGAAGTTTGTGGCCATGTTTCATTGATGATGAAGGTTATGGCCATGTTTCATTGATGATGAAGTTTGTGGCCATGTTTCATTGATGATGAAGGTTGTGGTCATGTTTCATTGATGATGAAAGTTATGGCCATGTTTCATTGATGATGAAGTTTGTGGTCATGTTTCATTGATGATGAAGGTTGTGGTCATGTTTCATTGATGATGAAGGTTATGGCCATGTTTCATTGATGATGAAGTTTGTGGTCATGTTTCATTGATGAAGAAGTTTGTGGCCATGTTTCATTGATGATGAAAGTTATGGCCATGTTTCATTGATGATGAAGTTTGTGGTCATGTTTCATTGATGATGAAGGTTATGGCCATGTTTCATTGATAATGAAGTTTGTGGTCATGTTTCATTGATGATGAAGTTTGTGGTCATGTTTCATTGATGATGAAGTTTGTGGCCATGTTTCATTGATGATGAAGGTTATGGCCATGTTTCATTGATGATGAAGTTTGTGGTCATGTTTCATTGATGATGAAGTTTGTGGTCATGTTTCATTGATGATGAAGTTTGTGGCCATGTTTCATTGATGATGAAGGTTATGGCCATGTTTCATTGATGATGAAGTTTGTGGCCATGTTTCATTGATGATGAAGTTTGTGGCCATGTTTCATTGATGATGAAGTTTGTGGCCATGTTTCATTGATGATGAAGGTTGTGGTCATGTTTCATTGATGATGAAGGTTGTGGCCATGTTTCATTGATGATGAAGGTTCTGGCCATGTTTCATTGACGATGAAGTTTGCGGCCATGTTTCATTGATGATGAAGGTTGTGGTCATGTTTCATTGATGATGAAGTTTGTGGCCATGTTTCATTGATGATGAAGTTTGTGGTAATGTTTCATTGATGATGAAGGTTGTGGTCATGTTTCATTGATGATGAAGTTTGTGGTCATGTTTCATTGAAGATGAAGTTTGTGGTCATGTTTCATTGATGATGAAGGTTGTGGTCATGTTTCATTGATGATGAAGTTTGTGGCCATGTTTCATTGATGATGAAGGTTGTGGTCATGTTTCATTGAAGATGAAGTTTGTGGTCATGTTTTATTGATGATGAAGTTTGTGGTCATGTTTCATTGATGATGAAGGTTGTGGTCATGTTTCATTGATGATGAAGTTTGTGGTCATGTTTCATTGATGATGAAGGTTATGGCCATGTTTCATTGATGATGAAGTTTGTGGTCATGTTTCATTGATGATGAAGGTTGTGGTCATGTTTCATTGATGATGAAGGTTATGGCCATGTTTCATTGATGATGAAGTTTGTGGTCATGTTTCATTGATGATGAAGGTTATGGCCATGTTTCATTGATGAGGAAGTTTGTGGCCATGTTTCATTGATGATGAAGGTTCTGGCCATGTTTCATTGATGATGAAGTTTGTGGCCATGTTTCATTGATGATGAAGGTTGTGGTCATGTTTCATTGATGATGAAGTTTGTGGCCATGTTTCATTGATGATGAAGGTTGTGGTCATGTTTCATTGAAGATGAAGTTTGTGGTCATGTTTTATTGATGATGAAGTTTGTGGTCATGTTTCATTGATGATGAAGGTTGTGGTCATGTTTCATTGATGATGAAGTTTGTGGTCATGTTTCATTGATGATGAAGGTTATGGCCATGTTTCATTGATGATGAAGTTTGTGGTCATGTTTCATTGATGATGAAGGTAGTGGTCATGTTTCATTGATGATGAAGTTTGTGGTCATGTTTCATTGATGATGAAGGTTATGGCCATGTTTCATTGATGATGA
Source organism: Myxine glutinosa (assembly GCF_964187855.1). NCBI lineage: Eukaryota > Metazoa > Chordata > Myxini > Myxiniformes > Myxinidae > Myxine > Myxine glutinosa. The sequence continues at coordinate 164,704,827 of NC_136263.1, forward strand.
AGTTTGTGGTCATGTTTCATTGATGATGAAGGTTATGGCCATGTTTCATTGATGATGAAGTTTGTGGTCATGTTTCATTGATGATGAAAGTTCTGGCCATGTTTCATTGATGATGAAGTTTGTGGTCATGTTTCATTGATGATGAAGTTTGTGGTCATGTTTCATTGATGATGAAGGTTGTGGCCATGTTTCATTGATGATGAAGGTTATGGTCATGTTTCATTGATGATGAAGTTTGTGGCCATGTTTCATTGATGATGAAGTTTGTGGCCATGTTTCATTCATGATGAAAGTTATGGCCATGTTTCATTGATGAGGAAGTTTGTGGCCATGTTTCATTCATGATGAAGTTTGTGGTCATGTTTCATTGATGATGAAGGTTATGGCCATGTTTCATTGATGATGAAGTTTGTGGCCATGTTTCATTGATGATGAAGTTTGTGGTCATGTTTCATTGATGATGAAGGTTATGGCCATGTTTCATTGATGAGGAAGTTTGTGGCCATGTTTCATTCATGATGAAAGTTATGGCCATGTTTCATTGATGATGAAAGTTATGGCCATGTTTCATTGATGATGAAGTTTGTGGTCATGTTTCATTGATGATGAAGGTTGTGGTCATGTTTCATTGATGATGAAGGTTATGGCCATGTTTCATTGATGATGAAGTTTGTGGTCATGTTTCATTGATGAAGAAGTTTGTGGCCATGTTTCATTGATGATGAAAGTTATGGCCATGTTTCATTGATGATGAAGTTTGTGGTCATGTTTCATTGATGATGAAGGTTATGGCCATGTTTCATTGATGATGAAGTTTGTGGTCATGTTTCATTGATGATGAAGTTTGTGGTCATGTTTCATTGATGATGAAGGTTGTGGTCATGTTTCATTGATGATGAAGTTTGTGGTCATGTTTCATTGATGATGAAGGTTATGGCCATGTTTCATTGATGATGAAGGTTGTGGTCATGTTTCATTGAAGATGAAGTTTGTGGTCATGTTTTATTGATGATGAAGTTTGTGGTCATGTTTCATTGATGATGAAGGTTGTGGTCATGTTTCATTGATGATGAAGTTTGTGGTCATGTTTCATTGATGATGAAGGTTATGGCCATGTTTCATTGATGATGAAGTTTGTGGTCATGTTTCATTGATGATGAAGGTAGTGGTCATGTTTCATTGATGATGAAGTTTGTGGTCATGTTTCATTGATGATGAAGGTTATGGCCATGTTTCATTGATGATGAAGTTTGTGGTCATGTTTCATTGATGATGAAGGTTATGGCCATGTTTCATTGATGATGAAGTTTGTGGTCATGTTTCATTGATGATGAAGGTTGTGGTCATGTTTCATTGATGATGAAGTTTGTGGTCATGTTTCATTGATTATGAAGGTTATGGCCATGTTTCATTGATGATGAAGTTTGTGGTCATGTTTCATTGATGATGAAGGTTATGGCCATGTTTCATTGATGAGGAAGTTTGTGGCCATGTTTCATTGATGATGAAGGTTGTGGCCATGTTTCATTGATGATGAAGTTTGTGGTCATGTTTCATTGATGATGAAGGTTGTGGCCATGTTTCATTGATGATGAAGGTTATGGTCATGTTTCATTGATGATGAAGGTTATGGCCATGTTTCATTGATGATGAAGTTTGTGGTCATGTTTCTTTGATGATGAAAGTTATGGCCATGTTTCATTGATGATGAAGTTTGTGGTCATGTTTCATTGATGATGAAGTTTGTGGTCATGTTTCATTGATGATGAAGGTTGTGGCCATGTTTCATTGATGATGAAGGTTATGGTCATGTTTCATTGATGATGAAGTTTGTGGCCATGTTTCATTGATGATGAAGTTTGTGGCCATGTTTCATTCATGATGAAAGTTATGGCCATGTTTCATTGATGAGGAAGTTTGTGGCCATGTTTCATTCATGATGAAGTTTGTGGTCATGTTTCATTGATGATGAAGGTTATGGCCATGTTTCATTGATGATGAAGTTTGTGGCCATGTTTCATTGATGATGAAGTTTGTGGTCATGTTTCATTGATGATGAAGGTTATGGCCATGTTTCATTGATGAGGAAGTTTGTGGCCATGTTTCATTCATGATGAAAGTTATGGCCATGTTTCATTGATGAGGAAGTTTGTGGCCATGTTTCATTGATGATGAAGTTTGTGGCCATGTTTCATTGATGATGAAGGTTATGGCCATGTTTCATTGATGATGAAGTTTGTGGCCATGTTTCATTGATGATGAAGGTTGTGGTCATGTTTCATTGATGATGAAAGTTATGGCCATGTTTCATTGATGATGAAGTTTGTGGTCATGTTTCATTGATGATGAAGGTTGTGGTCATGTTTCATTGATGATGAAGGTTATGGCCATGTTTCATTGATGATGAAGTTTGTGGTCATGTTTCATTGATGAAGAAGTTTGTGGCCATGTTTCATTGATGATGAAAGTTATGGCCATGTTTCATTGATGATGAAGTTTGTGGTCATGTTTCATTGATGATGAAGGTTATGGCCATGTTTCATTGATGATGAAGTTTGTGGTCATGTTTCATTGATGATGAAGTTTGTGGTCATGTTTCATTGATGATGAAGTTTGTGGCCATGTTTCATTGATGATGAAGGTTATGGCCATGTTTCATTGATGATGAAGTTTGTGGTCATGTTTCATTGATGATGAAGTTTGTGGTCATGTTTCATTGATGATGAAGTTTGTGGCCATGTTTCATTGATGATGAAGGTTATGGCCATGTTTCATTGATGATGAAGTTTGTGGCCATGTTTCATTGATGATGAAGTTTGTGGCCATGTTTCATTGATGATGAAGTTTGTGGCCATGTTTCATTGATGATGAAGGTTGTGGTCATGTTTCATTGATGATGAAGGTTGTGGCCATGTTTCATTGATGATGAAGGTTCTGGCCATGTTTCATTGACGATGAAGTTTGCGGCCATGTTTCATTGATGATGAAGGTTGTGGTCATGTTTCATTGATGATGAAGTTTGTGGCCATGTTTCATTGATGATGAAGTTTGTGGTAATGTTTCATTGATGATGAAGGTTGTGGTCATGTTTCATTGATGATGAAGTTTGTGGTCATGTTTCATTGAAGATGAAGTTTGTGGTCATGTTTCATTGATGATGAAGGTTGTGGTCATGTTTCATTGATGATGAAGTTTGTGGCCATGTTTCATTGATGATGAAGGTTGTGGTCATGTTTCATTGAAGATGAAGTTTGTGGTCATGTTTTATTGATGATGAAGTTTGTGGTCATGTTTCATTGATGATGAAGGTTGTGGTCATGTTTCATTGATGATGAAGTTTGTGGTCATGTTTCATTGATGATGAAGGTTATGGCCATGTTTCATTGATGATGAAGTTTGTGGTCATGTTTCATTGATGATGAAGGTTGTGGTCATGTTTCATTGATGATGAAGGTTATGGCCATGTTTCATTGATGATGAAGTTTGTGGTCATGTTTCATTGATGATGAAGGTTATGGCCATGTTTCATTGATGAGGAAGTTTGTGGCCATGTTTCATTGATGATGAAGGTTCTGGCCATGTTTCATTGATGATGAAGTTTGTGGCCATGTTTCATTGATGATGAAGGTTGTGGTCATGTTTCATTGATGATGAAGTTTGTGGCCATGTTTCATTGATGATGAAGGTTGTGGTCATGTTTCATTGAAGATGAAGTTTGTGGTCATGTTTTATTGATGATGAAGTTTGTGGTCATGTTTCATTGATGATGAAGGTTGTGGTCATGTTTCATTGATGATGAAGTTTGTGGTCATGTTTCATTGATGATGAAGGTTATGGCCATGTTTCATTGATGATGAAGTTTGTGGTCATGTTTCATTGATGATGAAGGTAGTGGTCATGTTTCATTGATGATGAAGTTTGTGGTCATGTTTCATTGATGATGAAGGTTATGGCCATGTTTCATTGATGATGAAGTTTGTGGTCATGTTTCATTGATGATGAAGGTTATGGCCATGTTTCATTGATGATGAAGTTTGTGGTCATGTTTCATTGATGATGAAAGTTCTGGCCATGTTTCATTGATGATGAAGTTTGTGGTCATGTTTCATTGATGATGAAGTTTGTGGTCATGTTTCATTGATGATGAAGGTTGTGGCCATGTTTCATTGATGATGAAGGTTATGGTCATGTTTCATTGATGATGAAGTTTGTGGCCATGTTTCATTGATGATGAAGTTTGTGGCCATGTTTCATTCATGATGAAAGTTATGGCCATGTTTCATTGATGAGGAAGTTTGTGGCCATGTTTCATTCATGATGAAGTTTGTGGTCATGTTTCATTGATGATGAAGGTTATGGCCATGTTTCATTGATGATGAAGTTTGTGGCCATGTTTCATTGATGATGAAGTTTGTGGTCATGTTTCATTGATGATGAAGGTTATGGCCATGTTTCATTGATGAGGAAGTTTGTGGCCATGTTTCATTCATGATGAAAGTTATGGCCATGTTTCATTGATGATGAAAGTTATGGCCATGTTTCATTGATGATGAAGTTTGTGGTCATGTTTCATTGATGATGAAGGTTGTGGTCATGTTTCATTGATGATGAAGGTTATGGCCATGTTTCATTGATGATGAAGTTTGTGGTCATGTTTCATTGATGAAGAAGTTTGTGGCCATGTTTCATTGATGATGAAAGTTATGGCCATGTTTCATTGATGATGAAGTTTGTGGTCATGTTTCATTGATGATGAAGGTTATGGCCATGTTTCATTGATGATGAAGTTTGTGGTCATGTTTCATTGATGATGAAGTTTGTGGTCATGTTTCATTGATGATGAAGTTTGTGGCCATGTTTCATAGATGATGAAGGTTATGGCCATGTTTCATTGATGATGAAGTTTGTGGCCATGTTTCATTGATGATGAAGTTTGTGGCCATGTTTCATTGATGATGAAGTTTGTGGCCATGTTTCATTGATGATGAAGGTTGTGGTCATGTTTCATTGATGATGAAGGTTGTGGCCATGTTTCATTGATGATGAAGGTTATGGCCATGTTTCATTGATGATGAAGTTTGTGGTCATGTTTCATTGATGATGAAGGTTGTGGCCATGTTTCATTGATGATGAAAGTTATGGCCATGTTTCATTGATGATGAAGTTTGTGGTCATGTTTCATTGATGATGAAGTTTGTGGTCATGTTTCATTGATGATGAAGTTTGTGGTCATGTTTCATTGATGATGAAGTTTGTGGTCATGTTTCATTGATGATGAAGTTTGTGGTCATGTTTCATTGATGATGAAGTTTGTGGTCATGTTTCATTGATGATGAAAGTTATGGCCATGCTTCATTGATGATGAAGTTTGTGGTCATGTTTCATTGATGATGAAGTTTGTGGTCATGTTTCATTGATGATGAAGGTTGTGGTCATGTTTCATTGATGATGAAGTTTGTGGCCATGTTTCATTGATGATGAAGGTTGTGGTCATGTTTCATTGAAGATGAAGTTTGTGGTCATGTTTTATTGATGATGAAGTTTGTGGTCATGTTTCATTGATGATGAAGGTTGTGGTCATGTTTCATTGATTATGAAGTTTGTGGTCATGTTTCATTGATGATGAAGTTTGTGGTCATGTTTCATTGATGATGAAGTTTGTGGCCATGTTTCATTGATGATGAAGGTTATGGCCATGTTTCATTGATGATGAAGTTTGTGGTCATGTTTCATTGATGATGAAGTTTGTGGCCATGTTTCATTGATGATGAAGGTTATGGCCATGTTTCATTGATGATGAAGTTTGTGGCCATGTTTCATTGATGATGAAGTTTGTGGCCATGTTTCATTGATGATGAAGTTTGTGGCCATGTTTCATTGATGATGAAGGTTGTGGTCATGTTTCATTGATGATGAAGGTTGTGGCCATGTTTCATTGATGATGAAGGTTCTGGCCATGTTTCATTGACGATGAAGTTTGCGGCCATGTTTCATTGATGATGAAGGTTGTGGTCATGTTTCATTGATGATGAAGTTTGTGGCCATGTTTCATTGATGATGAAGTTTGTGGTAATGTTTCATTGATGATGAAGGTTGTGGTCATGTTTCATTGATGATTAAGTTTGTGGTCATGTTTCATTGAAGATGAAGTTTGTGGTCATGTTTCATTGATGATGAAGGTTGTGGTCATGTTTCATTGATGATGAAGTTTGTGGCCATGTTTCATTGATGATGAAGGTTGTGGTCATGTTTCATTGAAGATGAAGTTTGTGGTCATGTTTTATTGATGATGAAGTTTGTGGTCATGTTTCATTGATGATGAAGGTTGTGGTCATGTTTCATTGATGATGAAGTTTGTGGTCATGTTTCATTGATGATGAAGGTTATGGCCATGTTTCATTGATGATGAAGTTTGTGGCCATGTTTCATTGATGATGAAGGTTGTGGTCATGTTTCATTGATGATGAAGTTTGTGGCCATGTTTCATTGATGATGAAGTTTGTGGCCATGTTTCATTGATGATTAAGGTTATGGCCATGTTTCATTGATGATGAAGTTTCTGGCCATGTTTCATTGATGATGAAGGTTGTGGTCATGTTTCATTGATGATGAAGGTTGTGGTCATGTTTCATCGATGATGAAGGTTCTGGCAATGTTTCATCGATGATGAAGTTTGTGGCCATGTTTCATTGATGATGAAGGTTGTGGTCATGTTTCATTGATGATGAAGTTTGTGGCCATGTTTCATTGATGATGAAGGTTGTGGTCATGTTTCATTGAAGATGAAGTTTGTGGTCATGTTTTATTGATGATGAAGTTTGTGGTCATGTTTCATTGATGATGAAGGTTGTGGTCATGTTTCATTGATGATGAAGTTTGTGGTCATGTTTCATTGATGATGAAGGTTATGGCCATGTTTCATTGATGATGAAGTTTGTGGTCATGTTTCATTGATGATGAAGGTTATGGCCATGTTTCATTGATGATGAAGTTTGTGGCCATGTTTCATTGATGATGAAGTTTGTGGTCATGTTTCATTGATGATGAAGGTTATGGCCATGTTTCATTGATGAGGAAGTTTGTGGCCATGTTTCATTGATGATGAAGGTTGTGGTCATGTTTCATTGATGATGAAGTTTGTGGTCATGTTTCATTGATGATGAAGGTTATGGCCATGTTTCATTGATGATGAAGTTTGTGGTCATGTTTCATTGATGATGAAGGTTATGGCCATGTTTCATTGATGATGAAGTTTGTGGCCATGTTTCATTGATGATGAAGTTTGTGGTCATGTTTCATTGATGATGAAGGTTATGGCCATGTTTCATTGATGAGGAAGTTTGTGGCCATGTTTCATTCATGATGAAAGTTATGGCCATGTTTCATTGATGAGGAAGTTTGTGGCCATGTTTCATTGATGATGAAGATTGTGGCCATGTTTCATTGATGATGAAGGTTATGGTCATGTTTCATTGATGATGAAGTTTGTGGCCATGTTTCATTGATGATGAAGGTTGTGGTCATGTTTCATTGATGATGAAAGTTATGGCTATGTTTCATTGATGATGAAGTTTGTGGTCATGTTTCATTGATGATGAAGGTTGTGGTCATGTTTCATTGATGACGAAGGTTATGGCCATGTTTCATTGATGATGAAGTTTGTGGTCATGTTTCATTGATGAAGAAGTTTGTGGCCATGTTTCATTGATGATGAAAGTTATGGCCATGTTTCATTGATGATGAAGTTTGTGGTCATGTTTCATTGATGATGAAGGTTATGGCCATGTTTCATTGATGATGAAGTTTGTGGTCATGTTTCATTGATGATGAAGTTTGTGGTCATGTTTCATTGATGATGAAGTTTGTGGCCATGTTTCATTGATGATGAAGGTTGTGGTCATGTTTCATTGATGATGAAGGTTGTGGCCATGTTTCATTGATGATGAAGGTTATGGCCATGTTTCATTGATGATGAAGTTTGTGGTCATGTTTCATTGATGATGAAGGTTGTGGCCATGTTTCATTGATGATGAAGTTTGTGGTCATGTTTCATTGATGATGAAAGTTATGGCCATGTTTCATTGATGATGAAGTTTGTGGTCATGTTTCATTGATGATGAAGTTTGTGGTCATGTTTCATTGATGATGAAGTTTGTGGTCATGTTTCATTGATGATGAAAGTTATGGCCATGCTTCATTGATGATGAAGTTTGTGGTCATGTTTCATTGATGATGAAGGTTGTGGTCATGTTTCATTGATGATGAAGGTTGTGGCCATGTTTCATTGATGATGAAGGTTCTGGCCATGTTTCATTGACGATGAAGTTTGCGGCCATGTTTCATTGATGATGAAGGTTGTGGTCATGTTTCATTGATGATGAAGTTTGTGGCCATGTTTCATTGATGATGAAGTTTGTGGTAATGTTTCATTGATGATGAAGGTTGTGGTCATGTTTCATTGATGATGAAGTTTGTGGTCATGTTTCATTGAAGATGAAGTTTCTGGTCATGTTTCATTGATGATGAAGGTTGTGGTCATGTTTCATTGATGATGAAGTTTGTGGCCATGTTTCATTGATGATGAAGGTTGTGGTCATGTTTCATTGAAGATGAAGTTTGTGGTCATGTTTTATTGATGATGAAGTTTGTGGTCATGTTTCATTGATGATGAAGGTTGTGGTCATGTTTCATTGATGATGAAGTTTGTGGTCATGTTTCATTGATGATGAAGGTTATGGCCATGTTTCATTGATGATGAAGTTTGTGGTCATGTTTCATTGATGATGAAGGTTGTGGTCATGTTTCATTGATGATGAAGGTTGTGGTCATGTTTCATTGATGATGAAGGTTATGGCCATGTTTCATTGATGATGAAGTTTGTGGTCATGTTTCATTGATGATGAAGGTTATGGCCATGTTTCATTGATGAGGAAGTTTGTGGCCATGTTTCATTGATGATGAAGGTTCTGGCCATGTTTCATTGATGATGAAGTTTGTGGCCATGTTTCATTGATGATGAAGGTTGTGGTCATGTTTCATTGATGATGAAGTTTGTGGCCATGTTTCATTGATGATGAAGGTTGTGGTCATGTTTCATTGAAGATGAAGTTTGTGGTCATGTTTTATTGATGATGAAGTTTGTGGTCATGTTTCATTGATGATGAAGGTTGTGGTCATGTTTCATTGATGATGAAGTTTGTGGTCATGTTTCATTGATGATGAAGGTTATGGCCATGTTTCATTGATGATGAAGTTTGTGGTCATGTTTCATTGATGATGAAGGTAGTGGTCATGTTTCATTGATGATGAAGTTTGTGGTCATGTTTCATTGATGATGAAGGTTATGGCCATGTTTCATTGATGATGAAGTTTGTGGTCATGTTTCATTGATGATGAAGGTTATGGCCATGTTTCATTGATGATGAAGTTTGTGGTCATGTTTCATTGATGATGAAGTTTGTGGTCATGTTTCATTGATGATGAAGGTTGTGGCCATGTTTCATTGATGATGAAGGTTATGGTCATGTTTCATTGATGATGAAGTTTGTGGCCATGTTTCATTGATGATGAAGTTTGTGGCCATGTTTCATTCATGATGAAAGTTATGGCCATGTTTCATTGATGAGGAAGTTTGTGGCCATGTTTCATTCATGATGAAGTTTGTGGTCATGTTTCATTGATGATGAAGGTTATGGCCATGTTTCATTGATGATGAAGTTTGTGGCCATGTTTCATTGATGATGAAGTTTGTGGTCATGTTTCATTGATGATGAAGGTTATGGCCATGTTTCATTGATGAGGAAGTTTGTGGCCATGTTTCATTCATGATGAAAGTTATGGCCATGTTTCATTGATGATGAAAGTTATGGCCATGTTTCATTGATGATGAAGTTTGTGGTCATGTTTCATTGATGATGAAGGTTGTGGTCATGTTTCATTGATGATGAAGGTTATGGCCATGTTTCATTGATGATGAAGTTTGTGGTCATGTTTCATTGATGAAGAAGTTTGTGGCCATGTTTCATTGATGATGAAAGTTATGGCCATGTTTCATTGATGATGAAGTTTGTGGTCATGTTTCATTGATGATGAAGGTTATGGCCATGTTTCATTGATGATGAAGTTTGTGGTCATGTTTCATTGATGATGAAGTTTGTGGTCATGTTTCATTGATGATGAAGTTTGTGGCCATGTTTCATAGATGATGAAGGTTATGGCCATGTTTCATTGATGATGAAGTTTGTGGCCATGTTTCATTGATGATGAAGTTTGTGGCCATGTTTCATTGATGATGAAGTTTGTGGCCATGTTTCATTGATGATGAAGGTTGTGGTCATGTTTCATTGATGATGAAGGTTGTGGCCATGTTTCATTGATGATGAAGGTTATGGCCATGTTTCATTGATGATGAAGTTTGTGGTCATGTTTCATTGATGATGAAGGTTGTGGCCATGTTTCATTGATGATGAAAGTTATGGCCATGTTTCATTGATGATGAAGTTTGTGGTCATGTTTCATTGATGATGAAGTTTGTGGTCATGTTTCATTGATGATGAAGTTTGTGGTCATGTTTCATTGATGATGAAGTTTGTGGTCATGTTTCATTGATGATGAAGTTTGTGGTCATGTTTCATTGATGATGAAGTTTGTGGTCATGTTTCATTGATGATGAAAGTTATGGCCATGCTTCATTGATGATGAAGTTTGTGGTCATGTTTCATTGATGATGAAGTTTGTGGTCATGTTTCATTGATGATGAAGGTTGTGGTCATGTTTCATTGATGATGAAGTTTGTGGCCATGTTTCATTGATGATGAAGGTTGTGGTCATGTTTCATTGAAGATGAAGTTTGTGGTCATGTTTTATTGATGATGAAGTTTGTGGTCATGTTTCATTGATGATGAAGGTTGTGGTCATGTTTCATTGATTATGAAGTTTGTGGTCATGTTTCATTGATGATGAAGTTTGTGGTCATGTTTCATTGATGATGAAGTTTGTGGCCATGTTTCATTGATGATGAAGGTTATGGCCATGTTTCATTGATGATGAAGTTTGTGGTCATGTTTCATTGATGATGAAGTTTGTGGTCATGTTTCATTGATGATGAAGTTTGTGGCCATGTGTCATTGATGATGAAGGTTATGGCCATGTTTCATTGATGATGAAGTTTGTGGCCATGTTTCATTGATGATGAAGTTTGTGGCCATGTTTCATTGATGATGAAGTTTGTGGCCATGTTTCATTGATGATGAAGGTTGTGGTCATGTTTCATTGATGATGAAGGTTGTGGCCATGTTTCATTGATGATGAAGGTTCTGGCCATGTTTCATTGACGATGAAGTTTGCGGCCATGTTTCATTGATGATGAAGGTTGTGGTCATGTTTCATTGATGATGAAGTTTGTGGCCATGTTTCATTGATGATGAAGTTTGTGGTAATGTTTCATTGATGATGAAGGTTGTGGTCATGTTTCATTGATGATGAAGTTTGTGGTCATGTTTCATTGAAGATGAAGTTTGTGGTCATGTTGCATTGATGATGAAGGTTGTGGTCATGTTTCATTGATGATGAAGTTTGTGGCCATGTTTCATTGATGATGAAGGTTGTGGTCATGTTTCATTGAAGATGAAGTTTGTGGTCATGTTTTATTGATGATGAAGTTTGTGGTCATGTTTCATTGATGATGAAGGTTGTGGTCATGTTTCATTGATGATGAAGTTTGTGGTCATGTTTCATTGATGATGAAGGTTATGGCCATGTTTCATTGATGATGAAGTTTGTGGTCATGTTTCATTGATGATGAAGGTTGTGGTCATGTTTCATTGATGATGAAGTTTGTGGCCATGTTTCATTGATGATGAAGTTTGTGGCCATGTTTCATTGATGATTAAGGTTATGGCCATGTTTCATTGATGATGAAGTTTCTGGCCATGTTTCATTGATGATGAAGGTTGTGGTCATGTTTCATTGATGATGAAGGTTGTGGTCATGTTTCATCGATGATGAAGGTTCTGGCAATGTTTCATCGATGATGAAGTTTGTGGCCATGTTTCATTGATGATGAAGGTTGTGGTCATGTTTCATTGATGATGAAGTTTGTGGCCATGTTTCATTGATGATGAAGGTTGTGGTCATGTTTCATTGAAGATGAAGTTTGTGGTCATGTTTTATTGATGATGAAGTTTGTGGTCATGTTTCATTGATGATGAAGGTTGTGGTCATGTTTCATTGATGATGAAGTTTGTGGTCATGTTTCATTGATGATGAAGGTTATGGCCATGTTTCATTGATGATGAAGTTTGTGGTCATGTTTCATTGATGATGAAGTTTGTGGTCATGTTTCATTGATGATGAAGGTTATGGCCATGTTTCATTGATGATGAAGTTTGTGGCCATGTTTCATTGATGATGAAGTTTGTGGTCATGTTTCATTGATGATGAAGGTTATGGCCATGTTTCATTGATGAGGAAGTTTGTGGCCATGTTTCATTCATGATGAAAGTTATGGCCATGTTTCATTGATGAGGAAGTTTGTGGCCATGTTTCATTGATGATGAAGTTTGTGGCCATGTTTCATTGATGATGAAGGTTATGGCCATGTTTCATTGATGATGAAGTTTGTGGCCATGTTTCATTGATGATGAAGGTTGTGGTCATGTTTCATTGATGATGAAAGTTATGGCCATGTTTCATTGATGATGAAGTTTGTGGTCATGTTTCATTGATGATGAAGGTTGTGGTCATGTTTCATTGATGATGAAGGTTATGGCCATGTTTCATTGATGATGAAGTTTGTGGTCATGTTTCATTGATGAAGAAGTTTGTGGCCATGTTTCATTGATGATGAAAGTTATGGCCATGTTTCATTGATGATGAAGTTTGTGGTCATGTTTCATTGATGATGAAGGTTATGGCCATGTTTCATTGATGATGAAGTTTGTGGTCATGTTTCATTGATGATGAAGTTTGTGGTCATGTTTCATTGATGATGAAGTTTGTGGCCATGTTTCATTGATGATGAAGGTTATGGCCATGTTTCATTGATGATGAAGTTTGTGGTCATGTTTCATTGATGATGAAGTTTGTGGTCATGTTTCATTGATGATGAAGTTTGTGGCCATGTTTCATTGATGATGAAGGTTGTTGTGGAAAACCATTCAGGTCCACACAACTTTAGTCCAACGGTTTGGTTTAATTGCATTTAGATCATCACATCATTCCTGTAAGTAGAAATACACAATAAGCATACGATGCGACATCTCATAAAGCCATTCATATCGGTCAATGCAAGCAAGCTAGTTATTCTATAAAGGCGTACCATAAACGAGGCTACAGATGTAACATGTCACAAGGGAGAAGTCTCGTAGCACTGACACAGCAACGGGTCTTATAGTCACGCCCCTAGCGGTGACAACAATGACAGCGAGCAGCGAGCATCCCCACCCGGGTTCAGTACGGATACGATTTCACTACATTCACCCCCCCCCCCCCCGTCAGAATTATACGGCCGCGTGGCTAAAAGCGAGTGAGCGTCAGCATGAATAGGGCGCGGAGTATCAGTCGGCCCAACCGTAGCGGGCCGGGCGGCGAATTTCTCTGCCAGCACGCGTTCGAAACTCCCCGGGTACGGCGTCTCGTAACCCTGTATCCCCGGTGTCAGAGGCGTCAACAGGGTCGGGTGATGAAGGGGGTAACGCCAAGTCGTCGGACCCGGGCAGTCTCGACGGGGGGAGGGTCGGTGGACTGTCGGCGATGGGAGCGTCGGGAGAGGCCATAGTCTCATAGATGGGTCTGACCGGTTCGTCCGATTCCCTACTAAGGTCGTCGACCCCGCAAGGGGCAAGATGACGAACGGAGACAGTAGTCTCACGACCATCAGACGTCATCACACGAGCATGCTCAGGATTAGCCTGGAGAATCTGCACTTTGTCCACAAGGGGGTCGTACTTGCTCGCGCGAACCGCCCGTTTAAGGTAGGCCGGCCCGGGCCCAGCGAGCCAACTGGGCAAAGACCGTATACACCCCGAGCTCCTGGGGTGGTGGAAAAGTCGCTCGTGGGGAGTTTGGTTAGTTGCCGTACTCAGGAGTGCCCGGATTGAGTTCAACGCCGCAGGTAGCGACCAAGCCCATTTATCGAGGCCCCGGCCGTGGGTCCGGAGATGGAGCATGACGGCCCTCCAGATAATCCCGTTGAAGCGTTCGATCTGCCCATTAGCCTGGGGTCTGTACGGCGTGGTGTAACTAGACGCAATGTTGTTTTGGAGCAGATAGCCGCGCACCTCCTGAGACAAGAAGACTGCACCCCGGTCGGTATGGACATAGGCCGGGTAACCGAACATTGAGAACAAGTTCTGTAAGCATCGCATCACCGTGGCAGCAGTCATGTCCGCGCACATATAAGCAAAGGGGAATCGTGAGTACTCATCAACGATAGTGAGCAGATAGCGAGAGCCGCTCGACACCGGCAAAGGGCCCTTGAAATCCATCGCCAAGCGTTCCCACGGGCGTGTAGCCTTCACCAGAGTCCCCATAGGAGGGTTATAGAAACGCGGTTTGATTTCCGCGCAGATAGCGCAGTCGCGACAGATACGGCGGATATCGTCAATCGAGTAAGGGAGATTCCCACTCCGCACGAAATGAGCGAAACGCGTTACGCCGGGATGGCCCGCAGTAGCATGCAGCACCCGTAGGCCCTCCAACGAGGTGATACCAGCACATGTAGTCGGGCGTGATAAGGCATCGGCGGCCTGGTTATCCTTCCCTGGGCGATATTTGATGGTGTAACAGAAGTCGGCGAGTTCGATACGCCAGCGAGTGATTTTCTCGTTCTTAATGCGCTGGGCGTGTAAGGTGTCGTACATGAACGCAACGCTTTGCTGGTCCGTGATGATTTGGAAGCTCCGCCCGAGTAGGTACGGGCGCCATCGCCGAATAGACTCGACGATCGCATACGCTTCCTTTTCAACGGACGAGTGCCTCTGCTCAGCGGAGGTAAGAGTCCGTGAAAAGAAAGCCACGGGACGTCCCCCTTGGGAGAGGGTCGCCGCGATGGCCTGATCCGAGGCGTCACTTTCGAGGACGAACGAGCCGCTCTCGTCGATGGTCGCTACGGCGGCTCTGGCGATGTCGGTCTTAAGACCTTCAAAGGCCGTCAATGCGGCCGAACTCAGGGGAAAAGTGTCGCAGGCCACAAGGGGGCGAAGTTTCGCGGAGAAATTTTGCACCCATTTGGAGTAATGGGCGAACAGCCCAAGAGCACTTTTCAG
Source organism: Myxine glutinosa (assembly GCF_964187855.1). Lineage (NCBI taxonomy): Eukaryota > Metazoa > Chordata > Myxini > Myxiniformes > Myxinidae > Myxine > Myxine glutinosa. Next base: position 164,720,093 of record NC_136263.1, read on the forward strand.
GGACGCCCGATCGCATGGAGGGGCCATGTCGAGCAAAGGTCGCAGACGTTCCTTATCCGGAGAGACAGAGCCATGGGTCACGGTGTACCCCAGAAGATCTATGGTGCGTAGGGAGTATCGGCACTTATCCTCGTTCATAGTTAAGTGATACCGTTGCGCGACCTCAAGGAAGCGCTTCAGATTAGCGTCATGGTGCCCTTGGTCATATCCACAAACCGTAAGGTTATCGAGGTAGACGAAAACATCGGTTAAGTGCTCCCGCGCAACGAGGTCATCCATGGCCCTCTGGAAACAAGCGACCCCGTTCGTCACCCCAAAGGGCAATCGTGTAAATTGGTACAACCGCTGCCCCGACTTGAAAGCGGTATAGATACGATCCGCCCTAGAGATAGGGATCTGGTGGTACGCACTACGGAGATCGAGAGTACTATAGACCGAATACTGGGATACCTGTTGCACTAGCGCGTCCATCCCCGGAAGGGGGTAGGCATCCAGCTGTGTAAAGCGGTTAATCGTTTGGGAATAGTCGATTACCATGCGTTTGCGATGGGCCTCGCTGCGCACCACTAAGACCTGAGCGCGCCACGGCGACCTGCTAGGTTCTATGATGCCGTCCTTCAAGAGCTGAGCCGTTTCGTCCGCAATGAATTGCATGTCCGCGCGAGAGTAGCGTCGCGATTTTACCGCGACGGGGGTACAGTCGGAGGTTAGATTGGGGAACAGCGAAAGCGGCCGGACGTCCATTTGCGCTAGGGCGCACACCGTTAGCGCGTCGTCCGGCCCCACAACAAGAGTGTCAGGCCCACCGAACTCCATTACCAGACGTCCATGCAGCTTAAGAAAATCGTGTCCTAGCAGAATATCAGCACATAATGCGGGTAAAACCATAAGGTGTACATCAGGGAAAACCCATCCCTTTAGCACGAGTTTCAATCGGCATTCCCCTTTCGTGCTGAGCCGCAGTCCCTGGGAAGCCATGAAGATCCGTCTCGTAGACCGCCCGATCCGCCATCCATGCCTGAGCACAAGTCGTTGGTCGATAAAACTATCCGTAGATCCGGTATCCACCAAGGCCTGAACACAATGGCCCTCAACCATAAGGGGAATAAGGGCTTGAGCCAGGCCAGACGAGGCAGCTGGGAGCGGGACTGAGCCCCCCGAATGGGTCGGTCCAGCCTCGCGGGTGGATCCTACACCAGCAGCAGTTTTGCGAGCGTGGCCGGAGGCTGTGTTGGCCATGGGGATCCCATTATCGTCATCAGAGGACTTTCCCCAGCATTCCGGTGTTTCGCGATTCAAAATCCGACGAGAAAAGGCCTCCGTAGTATTTGACATTGCCTTTTGACACTCCTGGCAGATAAAGGCTTCCGTAGTATCCGAAATCGCCTTTTTACATTTTTGGTCGCTTTGACAAGAGGCTTCCGTAGTATTCGAAATTGCCTTTTTACATGTTACAAAGGCTTCCGTAGTATTCGAAAGTTGCCTTAACTCTTTTGACGGGGCGGGGGCCGCCGTTAGCTCGTGGGCGACTCGAGGAGTACGAGGGGCTTGGTGAAGTGTGGCCCGTGGTTTGGCCAAGGACGCGGCCTTTGTCCCCGATGGAGATTGAGACGGTGGTGGCTGTCCGGTGGCGCCAATCAAGGTCGTCTGAGCGCCCAGCGGGCCGCAGAGAGCGGCCCTCCCCTTCGAAGTCGGGTAAGGTGCTGGGCTCGTGGGTTCTGCTACGAGCCCGTTCAAGGTTGCTGCGCCCGCGCGGCCGCGGCTGCGCGAGTCGAAGGGCCGCGAGCCGCGTGCCAATTTCTTGCACACTTTCGCGTAATGTCCCTTTAGCGAGCACAAATGGCAAATAGCGTCACGTGCCGGACACACGACTCGGGCATGACGAGGCCCTCCACAAAAAAAACATGCGGCCCCGCGCAAGGCCTTGGGTCTGCTGGTCGTAACGGCAGCTGTCAGGGTAGGGTCATCCTCCGGAGCATCCCGGAGTTCAGCAGGCGGATCCACGTCCTCGTCAGTGGTACTCTCCGGCCGGGCGTGTAGGGAGGTGCCCGCCAAAAGGCGCGTGCGATCATAGGCGTTCGATTGCATCCGCGCTTCGGTATACACCGTCGCTTGCTCAACCGCCGTAGCGAAGGTCAGGTCGGTCTTCTCCAAGAGTTTGAGACGTAGTTCCTGGGAGGAGACCCCAGCTATGAAGGCATCTAAAAGTCGGTCATCTTTAGCTTGCTCGGGAGTCCGTGGCTCCTTGACGCTGTCCAGCATGAGCTGCCGGAGCTCCTGGGCGTAATGATCCATAGGCTCGTTGGGCTGCTGCCGTCGCGTCTGCAGCAAATAACGCGCATACACAGGGCTTTTTTCTTTTATGTAAAGCCGCTTGAGCTCCGCGATGGTAAGATCATACGTCGTGCATTGAGCGACCGCGTGGTAGACCCGGTAGTCGATTTTTGAGTGTAATATCGCCAGCTTCGCGGCAGGCGTCGGAGCGGTCTCAGGCTCGTCAAAGAGATGCTCCAGTTGTCGGAGCCAGTGCTTGAGTTGCAAGCCTCCGTCCGTGGCTTGTGGGTCGGCGCTGAAAACGGACACCGTCAACGTCTTGTTGCCAGCCATGTCAGCAGATCTTAAATGCAATTAAGTGTTGTGGAAAACCATTCAGGTCCACACAACTTTAGTCCAACGGTTTGGTTTAATTGCATTTAGATCATCACATCATTCCTGTAAGTAGAAATACACAATAAGCATACGATGCGACATCTCATAAAGCCATTCATATCAGTCAATGCAAGCAAGCTAGTTATTCTATAAAGGCGTACCATAAACGAGGCTACAGATGTAACATGTCACAAGGGAGAAGTCTCGGAGCACTGACACAGCAACGGGTCTTATAGTCACGCCCCTAGCGGTGACAACAATGACAGCGAGCAGCGAGCATCCCCACCCGGGTTCAGTACGGATACGATTTCACTACAAAGGTTATGGCCATGTTTCATTGATGATGAAGTTTGTGGCCATGTTTCATTGATGATGAAGTTTGTGGCCATGTTTCATTGATGATGAAGTTTGTGGCCATGTTTCATTGATGATGAAGGTTGTGGTCATGTTTCATTGATGATGAAGGTTGTGGCCATGTTTCATTGATGATGAAGGTTATGGCCATGTTTCATTGATGATGAAGTTTGTGGTCATGTTTCATTGATGATGAAGGTTGTGGCCATGTTTCATTGATGATGAAGTTTGTGGTCATGTTTCATTGATGATGAAAGTTATGGCCATGTTTCATTGATGATGAAGTTTGTGGTCATGTTTCATTGATGATGAAGTTTGTGGTCATGTTTCATTGATGATGAAGTTTGTGGTCATGTTTCATTGATGATGAAAGTTATGGCCATGCTTCATTGATGATGAAGTTTGTGGTCATGTTTCATTGATGATGAAGGTTGTGGTCATGTTTCATTGACGATGAAGTTTGTGGTCATGTTTCATTGATGATGAAGGTTATGGCCATGTTTCATTGATGATGAAGTTTGTGGTCATCTTTCATTGATGATGAAGGTTGTGGTCATGTTTCATTAATGATGAAGGTTGTGGTCATGTTTCATCGATGATGAAGGTTCTGGCCATGTTTCATTGATGATGAAGTTTGTGGCCATGTTTCATTGATGATGAAGGTTGTGGTCATGTTTCATTGATGATGAAGTTTGTGGCCATGTTTCATTGATGATGAAGTTTGTGGTAATGTTTCATTGATGATGAAGGTTGTGGTCATGTTTCATTGATGATGAAGTTTGTGGTCATGTTTTATTGATGATGAAGTTTGTGGTCATGTTTCATTGATGATGAAGTTTGTGGCCATGTTTCATTGATGATGAAGTTTGTGGTCATGTTTCATTGATGATGAAAGTTATGGCCATGTTTCATTGATGATGAAGTTTGTGGTCATGTTTTATTGATGATGAAGTTTGTGGTCATGTTTCATTGATGATGAAGGTTGTGGCCATGTTTCATTGATGATGAAGTTTGTGGTCATGTTTCATTGATGATGAAAGTTATGGCCATGTTTCATTGATGATGAAGTTTGTGGTCATGTTTCATTGATGATGAAGTTTGTGGTCATGTTTCATTGATGATGAAGTTTGTGGTCATGTTTCATTGATGATGAAAGTTATGGCCATGCTTCATTGATGATGAAGTTTGTGGTCATGTTTCATTGATGATGAAGGTTGTGGTCATGTTTCATTGACGATGAAGTTTGTGGTCATGTTTCATTGATGATGAAGGTTATGGCCATGTTTCATTGATGATGAAGTTTGTGGTCATCTTTCATTGATGATGAAGGTTGTGGTCATGTTTCATTAATGATGAAGGTTGTGGTCATGTTTCATCGATGATGAAGGTTCTGGCCATGTTTCATTGATGATGAAGTTTGTGGCCATGTTTCATTGATGATGAAGTTTGTGGCCATGTTTCATTGATGATTAAGGTTATGGCCATGTTTCATTGATGATGAAGTTTGTGGCCATGTTTCATTGATGATGAAGGTTGTGGTCATGTTTCATTGATGATGAACTTTGTGGCCATGTTTCATTGATGATGAAGTTTGTGGTCATGTTTCATTGATGATGAAGGTTGTGGTCATGTTTCATTGATGATGAAGTTTGTGGTCATGTTTCATTGAAGATGAAGTTTGTGGTCATGTTTCATTGATGATGAAGGTTGTGGTCATGTTTCATTGATGATGAAGTTTGTGGCCATGTTTCATTGATGATGAAGGTTGTGGTCATGTTTCATTGAAGATGAAGTTTGTGGTCATGTTTTATTGATGATGAAGTTTGTGGTCATGTTTCATTGATGATGAAGGTTGTGGTCATGTTTCATTGATGATGAAGTTTGTGGTCATGTTTCATTGATGATGAAGTTTGTGGCCATGTTTCATTGATGATGAAGGTTGTGGTCATGTTTCATTGATGATGAAGTTTGTGGCCATGTTTCATTGATGATGAAGTTTGTGGCCATGTTTCATTGATGATTAAGGTTATGGCCATGTTTCATTGATGATGAAGTTTCTGGCCATGTTTCATTGATGATGAAGGTTGTGGTCATGTTTCATTGATGATGAAGGTTGTGGTCATGTTTCATCGATGATGAAGGTTCTGGCAATGTTTCATCGATGATGAAGTTTGTGGCCATGTTTCATTGATGATGAAGGTTGTGGTCATGTTTCATTGATGATGAAGTTTGTGGCCATGTTTCATTGATGATGAAGGTTGTGGTCATGTTTCATTGAAGATGAAGTTTGTGGTCATGTTTTATTGATGATGAAGTTTGTGGTCATGTTTCATTGATGATGAAGGTTGTGGTCATGTTTCATTGATGATGAAGTTTGTGGTCATGTTTCATTGATGATGAAGGTTATGGCCATGTTTCATTGATGATGAAGTTTGTGGTCATGTTTCATTGATGATGAAGGTAGTGGTCATGTTTCATTGATGATGAAGTTTGTGGTCATGTTTCATTGATGATGAAGGTTATGGCCATGTTTCATTGATGATGAAGTTTGTGGTCATGTTTCATTGATGATGAAGGTTATGGCCATGTTTCATTGATGATGAAGTTTGTGGTCATGTTTCATTGATGATGAAGGTTGTGGTCATGTTTCATTGATGATGAAGTTTGTGGTCATGTTTCATTGATTATGAAGGTTATGGCCATGTTTCATTGATGATGAAGTTTGTGGTCATGTTTCATTGATGATGAAGGTTATGGCCATGTTTCATTGATGAGGAAGTTTGTGGCCATGTTTCATTGATGATGAAGTTTGTGGTCATGTTTCATTGATGATGAAGGTTGTGGCCATGTTTCATTGATGATGAAGGTTATGGTCATGTTTCATTGATGATGAAGGTTATGGCCATGTTTCATTGATGATGAAGTTTGTGGTCATGTTTCATTGATGATGAAAGTTATGGCCATGTTTCATTGATGATGAAGTTTGTGGTCATGTTTCATTGATGATGAAGTTTGTGGTCATGTTTCATTGATGATGAAGGTTGTGGCCATGTTTCATTGATGATGAAGGTTATGGTCATGTTTCATTCATGATGAAGTTTGTGGCCATGTTTCATTGATGATGAAGTTTGTGGCCATGTTTCATTCATGATGAAAGTTATGGCCATGTTTCATTGATGAGGAAGTTTGTGGCCATGTTTCATTCATGATGAAGTTTGTGGTCATGTTTCATTGATGATGAAGGTTATGGCCATGTTTCATTGATGATGAAGTTTGTGGCCATGTTTCATTGATGATGAAGTTTGTGGTCATGTTTCATTGATGATGAAGGTTATGGCCATGTTTCATTGATGAGGAAGTTTGTGGCCATGTTTCATTCATGATGAAAGTTATGGCCATGTTTCATTGATGAGGAAGTTTGTGGCCATGTTTCATTGATGATGAAGTTTGTGGCCATGTTTCATTGATGATGAAGGTTATGGCCATGTTTCATTGATGATGAAGTTTGTGGCCATGTTTCATTGATGATGAAGGTTGTGGTCATGTTTCATTGATGATGAAAGTTATGGCCATGTTTCATTGATGATGAAGTTTGTGGTCATGTTTCATTGATGATGAAGGTTGTGGTCATGTTTCATTGATGATGAAGGTTGTGGTCATGTTTCATTGATGATGAAGGTTATGGCCATGTTTCATTGATGATGAAGTTTGTGGTCATGTTTCATTGATGAAGAAGTTTGTGGCCATGTTTCATTGATGATGAAAGTTATGGCCATGTTTCATTGATGATGAAGTTTGTGGTCATGTTTCATTGATGATGAAGGTTATGGCCATGTTTCATTGATGATGAAGTTTGTGGTCATGTTTCATTGATGATGAAGTTTGTGGTCATGTTTCATTGATGATGAAGTTTGTGGCCATGTTTCATTGATGATGAAGGTTATGGCCATGTTTCATTGATGATGAAGTTTGTGGTCATGTTTCATTGATGATGAAGTTTGCGGCCATGTTTCATTGATGATGAAGGTTGTGGTCATGTTTCATTGATGATGAAGTTTGTGGCCATGTTTCATTGATGATGAAGTTTGTGGTAATGTTTCATTGATGATGAAGGTTGTGGTCATGTTTCATTGATGATGAAGTTTGTGGTCATGTTTCATTGAAGATGAAGTTTGTGGTCATGTTTCATTGATGATGAAGGTTGTGGTCATGTTTCATTGATGATGAAGTTTGTGGCCATGTTTCATTGATGATGAAGGTTGTGGTCATGTTTCATTGAAGATGAAGTTTGTGGTCATGTTTTATTGATGATGAAGTTTGTGGTCATGTTTCATTGATGATGAAGGTTGTGGTCATGTTTCATTGATGATGAAGGTTGTGGTCATGTTTCATTGATGATGAAGTTTGTGGTCATGTTTCATTGATGATGAAGGTTATGGCCATGTTTCATTGATGATGAAGTTTGTGGTCATGTTTCATTGATGACGAAGGTTGTGGTCATGTTTCATTGATGATGAAGGTTGTGGTCATGTTTCATTGATGATGAAGGTTATGGCCATGTTTCATTGATGATGAAGTTTGTGGTCATGTTTCATTGATGATGAAGGTTATGGCCATGTTTCATTGATGAGGAAGTTTGTGGCCATGTTTCATTGATGATGAAGTTTGTGGCCATGTTTCATTGATGATGAAGGTTGTGGTCATGTTTCATTGATGATGAAGGTTGTGGTCATGTTTCATTGATGATGAAGTTTGTGGCCATGTTTCATTGATGATGAAGGTTGTGGTCATGTTTCATTGAAGATGAAGTTTGTGGTCATGTTTTATTGATGATGAAGTTTGTGGTCATGTTTCATTGATGATGAAGGTTGTGGTCATGTTTCATTGATGATGAAGTTTGTGGTCATGTTTCATTGATGATGAAGGTTATGGCCATGTTTCATTGATGATGAAGTTTGTGGTCATGTTTCATTGATGATGAAGGTAGTGGTCATGTTTCATTGATGATGAAGTTTGTGGTCATGTTTCATTGATGATGAAGGTTATGGCCATGTTTCATTGATGATGAAGTTTGTGGTCATGTTTCATTGATGATGAAGGTTATGGCCATGTTTCATTGATGATGAAGTTTGTGGTCATGTTTCATTGATGATGAAAGTTCTGGCCATGTTTCATTGATGATGAAGTTTGTGGTCATGTTTCATTGATGATGAAGTTTGTGGTCATGTTTCATTGATGATGAAGGTTGTGGCCATGTTTCATTGATGATGAAGGTTATGGTCATGTTTCATTGATGATGAAGTTTGTGGCCATGTTTCATTGATGATGAAGTTTGTGGCCATGTTTCATTCATGATGAAAGTTATGGCCATGTTTCATTGATGAGGAAGTTTGTGGCCATGTTTCATTCATGATGAAGTTTGTGGTCATGTTTCATTGATGATGAAGGTTATGGCCATGTTTCATTGATGATGAAGTTTGTGGCCATGTTTCATTGATGATGAAGTTTGTGGTCATGTTTCATTGATGATGAAGGTTATGGCCATGTTTCATTGATGAGGAAGTTTGTGGCCATGTTTCATTCATGATGAAAGTTATGGCCATGTTTCATTGATGATGAAAGTTATGGCCATGTTTAATTGATGATGAAGTTTGTGGTCATGTTTCATTGATGATGAAGGTTGTGGTCATGTTTCATTGATGATGAAGGTTATGGCCATGTTTCATTGATGATGAAGTTTGTGGTCATGTTTCATTGATGAAGAAGTTTGTGGCCATGTTTCATTGATGATGAAAGTTATGGCCATGTTTCATTGATGATGAAGTTTGTGGTCATGTTTCATTGATGATGAAGGTTATGGCCATGTTTCATTGATGATGAAGTTTGTGGTCATGTTTCATTGATGATGAAGTTTGTGGTCATGTTTCATTGATGATGAAGTTTGTGGCCATGTTTCATAGATGATGAAGGTTATGGCCATGTTTCATTGATGATGAAGTTTGTGGCCATGTTTCATTGATGATGAAGTTTGTGGCCATGTTTCATTGATGATGAAGTTTGTGGCCATGTTTCATTGATGATGAAGGTTGTGGTCATGTTTCATTGATGATGAAGGTTGTGGCCATGTTTCATTGATGATGAAGGTTATGGCCATGTTTCATTGATGATGAAGTTTGTGGTCATGTTTCATTGATGATGAAGGTTGTGGCCATGTTTCATTGATGATGAAAGTTATGGCCATGTTTCATTGATGATGAAGTTTGTGGTCATGTTTCATTGATGATGAAGTTTGTGGTCATGTTTCATTGATGATGAAGTTTGTGGTCATGTTTCATTGATGATGAAGTTTGTGGTCATGTTTCATTGATGATGAAGTTTGTGGTCATGTTTCATTGATGATGAAGTTTGTGGTCATGTTTCATTGATGATGAAAGTTATGGCCATGCTTCATTGATGATGAAGTTTGTGGTCATGTTTCATTGATGATGAAGTTTGTGGTCATGTTTCATTGATGATGAAGGTTGTGGTCATGTTTCATTGATGATGAAGTTTGTGGCCATGTTTCATTGATGATGAAGGTTGTGGTCATGTTTCATTGAAGATGAAGTTTGTGGTCATGTTTTATTGATGATGAAGTTTGTGGTCATGTTTCATTGATGATGAAGGTTGTGGTCATGTTTCATTGATTATGAAGTTTGTGGTCATGTTTCATTGATGATGAAGTTTGTGGTCATGTTTCATTGATGATGAAGTTTGTGGCCATGTTTCATTGATGATGAAGGTTATGGCCATGTTTCATTGATGATGAAGTTTGTGGTCATGTTTCATTGATGATGAAGTTTGTGGTCATGTTTCATTGATGATGAAGTTTGTGGCCATGTTTCATTGATGATGAAGGTTATGGCCATGTTTCATTGATGATGAAGTTTGTGGCCATGTTTCATTGATGATGAAGTTTGTGGCCATGTTTCATTGATGATGAAGTTTGTGGCCATGTTTCATTGATGATGAAGGTTGTGGTCATGTTTCATTGATGATGAAGGTTGTGGCCATGTTTCATTGATGATGAAGGTTCTGGCCATGTTTCATTGACGATGAAGTTTGCGGCCATGTTTCATTGATGATGAAGGTTGTGGTCATGTTTCATTGATGATGAAGTTTGTGGCCATGTTTCATTGATGAGGAAGTTTGTGGTAATGTTTCATTGATGATGAAGGTTGTGGTCATGTTTCATTGATGATGAAGTTTGTGGTCATGTTTCATTGAAGATGAAGTTTGTGGTCATGTTTCATTGATGATGAAGGTTGTGGTCATGTTTCATTGATGATGAAGTTTGTGGCCATGTTTCATTGATGATGAAGGTTGTGGTCATGTTTCATTGAAGATGAAGTTTGTGGTCATGTTTTATTGATGATGAAGTTTGTGGTCATGTTTCATTGATGATGAAGGTTGTGGTCATGTTTCATTGATGATGAAGTTTGTGGTCATGTTTCATTGATGATGAAGGTTATGGCCATGTTTCATTGATGATGAAGTTTGTGGCCATGTTTCATTGATGATGAAGGTTGTGGTCATGTTTCATTGATGATGAAGTTTGTGGCCATGTTTCATTGATGATGAAGTTTGTGGCCATGTTTCATTGATGATTAAGGTTATGGCCATGTTTCATTGATGATGAAGTTTCTGGCCATGTTTCATTGATGATGAAGGTTGTGGTCATGTTTCATTGATGATGAAGGTTGTGGTCATGTTTCATCGATGATGAAGGTTCTGGCAATGTTTCATTGATGATGAAGTTTGTGGCCATGTTTCATTGATGATGAAGTTTCTGGCCATGTTTCATTGATGATGAAGTTTGTGGCCATGTTTCATTGATGATGAAGTTTGTGGTCATGTTTCATTGATGATGAAGGTTATGGCCATGTTTCATTGATGATGAAGTTTGTGGTCATGTTTCATTGATGATGAAGGTTGTGGTCATGTTTCATTGATGATGAAGTTTGTGGTCATGTTTCATTGATTATGAAGGTTATGGCCATGTTTCATTGATGATGAAGTTTGTGGTCATGTTTCATTGATGATGAAGGTTATGGCCATGTTTCATTGATGAGGAAGTTTGTGGCCATGTTTCATTGATGATGAAGGTTGTGGCCATGTTTCATTGATGATGAAGTTTGTGGTCATGTTTCATTGATGATGAAGGTTGTGGCCATGTTTCATTGATGATGAAGGTTATGGTCATGTTTCATTGATGATGAAGGTTATGGCCATGTTTCATTGATGATGAAGTTTGTGGTCATGTTTCATTGATGATGAAAGTTATGGCCATGTTTCATTGATGATGAAGTTTGTGGTCATGTTTCATTGATGATGAAGTTTGTGGTCATGTTTCATTGATGATGAAGGTTGTGGCCATGTTTCATTGATGATGAAGGTTATGGTCATGTTTCATTGATGATGAAGTTTGTGGCCATGTTTCATTGATGATGAAGTTTGTGGCCATGTTTCATTCATGATGAAAGTTATGGCCATGTTTCATTGATGAGGAAGTTTGTGGCCATGTTTCATTCATGATGAAGTTTGTGGTCATGTTTCATTGATGATGAAGGTAATGGCCATGTTTCATTGATGATGAAGTTTGTGGCCATGTTTCATTGATGATGAAGTTTGTGGTCATGTTTCATTGATGATGAAGGTTATGGCCATGTTTCATTGATGAGGAAGTTTGTGGCCATGTTTCATTCATGATGAAAGTTATGGCCATGTTTCATTGATGAGGAAGTTTGTGGCCATGTTTCATTGATGATGAAGTTTGTGGTCATGTTTCATTGATGATGAAGTTTGTGGCCATGTTTCATTGATGATGAAGGTTATGGCCATGTTTCATTGATGATGAAGTTTGTGGCCATGTTTCATTGATGATGAAGTTTGTGGCCATGTTTCATTGATGATGAAGTTTGTGGCCATGTTTCATTGATGATGAAGTTTGTGGCCATGTTTCATTGATGATGAAGGTTGTGGTCATGTTTCATTGATGATGAAGGTTGTGGCCATGTTTCATTGATGATGAAGGTTCTGGCCATGTTTCATTGACGATGAAGTTTGCGGCCATGTTTCATTGATGATGAAGGTTGTGGTCATGTTTCATTGATGATGAAGTTTGTGGCCATGTTTCATTGATGATGAAGTTTGTGGTAATGTTTCATTGATGATGAAGTTTGTGGTCATGTTTCATTGATGATGAAGTTTGTGGTCATGTTTCATTGAAGATGAAGTTTGTGGTCATGTTTCATTGATGATGAAGGTTGTGGTCATGTTTCATTGATGATGAAGTTTGTGGCCATGTTTCATTGATGATGAAGGTTGTGGTCATGTTTCATTGAAGATGAAGTTTGTGGTCATGTTTTATTGATGATGAAGTTTGTGGTCATGTTTCATTGATGATGAAGGTTGTGGTCATGTTTCATTGATGATGAAGTTTGTGGTCATGTTTCATTGATGATGAAGGTTATGGCCATGTTTCATTGATGATGAAGTTTGTGGTCATGTTTCATTGATGATGAAGGTTGTGGTCATGTTTCATTGATGATGAAGGTTGTGGTCATGTTTCATTGATGATGAAGGTTATGGCCATGTTTCATTGATGATGAAGTTTGTGGTCATGTTTCATTGATGATGAAGGTTATGGCCATGTTTCATTGATGAGGAAGTTTGTGGCCATGTTTCATTGATGATGAAGGTTCTGGCCATGTTTCATTGATGATGAAGTTTGTGGCCATGTTTCATTGATGATGAAGGTTGTGGTCATGTTTCATTGATGATGAAGTTTGTGGCCATGTTTCATTGATGATGAAGGTTGTGGTCATGTTTCATTGAAGATGAAGTTTGTGGTCATGTTTTATTGATGATGAAGTTTGTGGTCATGTTTCATTGATGATGAAGGTTGTGGTCATGTTTCATTGATGATGAAGTTTGTGGTCATGTTTCATTGATGATGAAGGTTATGGCCATGTTTCATTGATGATGAAGTTTGTGGTCATGTTTCATTGATGATGAAGGTAGTGGTCATGTTTCATTGATGATGAAGTTTGTGGTCATGTTTCATTGATGATGAAGGTTATGGCCATGTTTCATTGATGATGAAGTTTGTGGTCATGTTTCATTGATGATGAAGGTTATGGCCATGTTTCATTGATGATGAAGTTTGTGGTCATGTTTCATTGATGATGAAGGTTGTGGCCATGTTTCATTGATGATGAAGGTTATGGTCATGTTTCATTGATGATGAAGTTTGTGGCCATGTTTCATTGATGATGAAGTTTGTGGCCATGTTTCATTCATGATGAAAGTTATGGCCATGTTTCATTGATGAGGAAGTTTGTGGCCATGTTTCATTCATGATGAAGTTTGTGGTCATGTTTCATTGATGATGAAGGTTATGGCCATGTTTCATTGATGATGAAGTTTGTGGCCATGTTTCATTGATGATGAAGTTTGTGGTCATGTTTCATTGATGATGAAGGTTATGGCCATGTTTCATTGATGAGGAAGTTTGTGGCCATGTTTCATTCATGATGAAAGTTATGGCCATGTTTCATTGATGATGAAAGTTATGGCCATGTTTCATTGATGATGAAGTTTGTGGTCATGTTTCATTGATGATGAAGGTTGTGGTCATGTTTCATTGATGATGAAGGTTATGGCCATGTTTCATTGATGATGAAGTTTGTGGTCATGTTTCATTGATGAAGAAGTTTGTGGCCATGTTTCATTGATGATGAAAGTTATGGCCATGTTTCATTGATGATGAAGTTTGTGGTCATGTTTCATTGATGATGAAGGTTATGGCCATGTTTCATTGATGATGAAGTTTGTGGTCATGTTTCATTGATGATGAAGTTTGTGGTCATGTTTCATTGATGATGAAGTTTGTGGTCATGTTTCATTGATGATGAAGTTTGTGGTCATGTTTCATTGATGATGAAGTTTGTGGTCATGTTTCATTGATGATGAAGTTTGTGGTCATGTTTCATTGATGATGAAAGTTATGGCCATGCTTCATTGATGATGAAGTTTGTGGTCATGTTTCATTGATGATGAAGTTTGTGGTCATGTTTCATTGATGATGAAGGTTGTGGTCATGTTTCATTGATGATGAAGTTTGTGGCCATGTTTCATTGATGATGAAGGTTGTGGTCATGTTTCATTGAAGATAAAGTTTGTGGTCATGTTTTATTGATGATGAAGTTTGTGGTCATGTTTCATTGATGATGAAGGTTGTGGTCATGTTTCATTGATGATGAAGTTTGTGGTCATGTTTCATTGATGATGAAGTTTGTGGTCATGTTTCATTGATGATGAAGTTTGTGGCCATGTTTCATTGATGATGAAGGTTATGGCCATGTTTCATTGATGATGAAGTTTGTGGTCATGTTTCATTGATGATGAAGTTTGTGGTCATGTTTCATTGATGATGAAGTTTGTGGCCATGTTTCATTGATGATGAAGGTTATGGCCATGTTTCATTGATGATGAAGTTTGTGGCCATGTTTCATTGATGATGAAGTTTGTGGTAATGTTTCATTGATGATGAAGGTTGTGGTCATGTTTCATTGATGATGAAGTTTGTGGTCATGTTTCATTGAAGATGAAGTTTGTGGTCATGTTTCATTGATGATGAAGGTTGTGGTCATGTTTCATTGATGATGAAGTTTGTGGCCATGTTTCATTGATGATGAAGGTTGTGGTCATGTTTCATTGAAGATGAAGTTTGTGGTCATGTTTTATTGATGATGAAGTTTGTGGTCATGTTTCATTGATGATGAAGGTTGTGGTCATGTTTCATTGATGATGAAGTTTGTGGTCATGTTTCATTGATGATGAAGGTTATGGCCATGTTTCATTGATGATGAAGTTTGTGGGCATGTTTCATTGATGATGAAGGTTGTGGTCATGTTTCATTGATGATGAAGGTTGTGGTCATGTTTCATTGATGATGAAGGTTATGGCCATGTTTCATTGATGATGAAGTTTGTGGTCATGTTTCATTGATGATGAAGGTTATGGCCATGTTTCATTGATGAGGAAGTTTGTGGCCATGTTTCATTGATGATGAAGGTTCTGGCCATGTTTCATTGATGATGAAGTTTGTGGCCATGTTTCATTGATGATGAAGGTTGTGGTCATGTTTCATTGATGATGAAGTTTGTGGCCATGTTTCATTGATGATGAAGGTTGTGGTCATGTTTCATTGAAGATGAAGTTTGTGGTCATGTTTTATTGATGATGAAGTTTGTGGTCATGTTTCATTGATGATGAAGGTTGTGGTCATGTTTCATTGATGATGAAGTTTGTGGTCATGTTTCATTGATGATGAAGGTTATGGCCATGTTTCATTGATGATGAAGTTTGTGGTCATGTTTCATTGATGATGAAGGTAGTGGTCATGTTTCATTGATGATGAAGTTTGTGGTCATGTTTCATTGATGATGAAGGTTATGGCCATGTTTCATTGATGATGAAGTTTGTGGTCATGTTTCATTGATGATGAAGGTTATGGCCATGTTTCATTGATGATGAAGTTTGTGGTCATGTTTCATTGATGATGAAGGTTGTGGTCATGTTTCATTGATGATGAAGTTTGTGGTCATGTTTCATTGATGATGAAGGTTATGGCCATGTTTCATTGATGATGAAGTTTGTGGTCATGTTTCATTGATGATGAAGGTTATGGCCATGTTTCATTGATGAGGAAGTTTGTGGCCATGTTTCATTGATGATGAAGGTTGTGGCCATGTTTCATTGATGATGAAGTTTGTGGTCATGTTTCATTGATGATGAAGGTTGTGGCCATGTTTCATTGATGATGAAGGTTATGGTCATGTTTCATTGATGATGAAGGTTATGGCCATGTTTCATTGATGATGAAGTTTGTGGTCATGTTTCATTGATGATGAAAGTTATGGCCATGTTTCATTGATGATGAAGTTTGTGGTCATGTTTCATTGATGATGAAGTTTGTGGTGATGTTTCATTGATGATGAAGGTTGTGGCCATGTTTCATTGATGATGAAGGTTATGGTCATGTTTCATTGATGATGAAGTTTGTGGCCATGTTTCATTGATGATGAAGTTTGTGGCCATGTTTCATTCATGATGAAAGTTATGGCCATGTTTCATTGATGATGAAGTTTGTGGCCATGTTTCATTCATGATGAAGTTTGTGGTCATGTTTCATTGATGATGAAGGTTATGGCCATGTTTCATTGATGATGAAGTTTGTGGCCATGTTTCATTGATGATGAAGTTTGTGGTCATGTTTCATTGATGATGAAGGTTATGGCCATGTTTCATTGATGAGGAAGTTTGTGGCCATGTTTCATTCATGATGAAAGTTATGGCCATGTTTCATTGATGATGAAAGTTATAGCCATGTTTCATTGATGATGAAGTTTGTGGTCATGTTTCATTGATGATGAAGGTTGTGGTCATGTTTCATTGATGATGAAGGTTATGGCCATGTTTCATTGATGATGAAGTTTGTGGTCATGTTTCATTGATGAAGAAGTTTGTGGCCATGTTTCATTGATGATGACAGTTATGGCCATGTTTCATTGATGATGAAGTTTGTGGTCATGTTTCATTGATGATGAAGGTTATGGCCATGTTTCATTGATGATGAAGTTTGTGGTCATGTTTCATTGATGATGAAGTTTGTGGTCATGTTTCATTGATGATGAAGTTTGTGGCCATGTTTCATAGATGATGAAGGTTATGGCCATGTTTCATTGATGATGAAGTTTGTGGCCATGTTTCATTGATGATGAAGTTTGTGGCCATGTTTCATTGATGATGAAATTTGTGGCCATGTTTCATTGATGATGAAGGTTGTGGTCATGTTTCATTGATGATGAAGGTTGTGGCCATGTTTCATTGATGATGAAGGTTATGGCCATGTTTCATTGATGATGAAGTTTGTGGTCATGTTTCATTGATGATGAAGGTTGTGGCCATGTTTCATTGATGATGAAAGTTATGGCCATGTTTCATTGATGATGAAGTTTGTGGTCATGTTTCATTGATGATGAAGTTTGTGGTCATGTTTCATTGATGATGAAGTTTGTGGTCATGTTTCATTGATGATGAAGTTTGTGGTCATGTTTCATTGATGATGAAGTTTGTGGTCATGTTTCATTGATGATGAAGTTTGTGGTCATGTTTCATTGATGATGAAGGTTGTGGTCATGTTTCATTGATGATGAAGTTTGTGGTCATGTTTCATTGATGATGAAGTTTGTGGTCATGTTTCATTGATGATGAAGGTTGTGGTCATGTTTCATTGATGATGAAGTTTGTGGCCATGTTTCATTGATGATGCAGGTTGTGGTCATGTTTCATTGAAGATGAAGTTTGTGGTCATGTTTTATTGATGATGAAGTTTGTGGTCATGTTTCATTGATGATGAAGGTTGTGGTCATGTTTCATTGATGATGAAGTTTGTGGTCATGTTTCATTGATAATGAAGGTTATGGCCATGTTTCATTGATGATGAAGTTTGTGGCCATGTTTCATTGATGATGAAGGTTGTGGTCATGTTTCATTGATGATGAAGTTTGTGGCCATGTTTCATTGATGATGAAGTTTGTGGCCATGTTTCATTGATGATTAAGGTTATGGCCATGTTTCATTGATGATGAAGTTTCTGGCCATGTTTCATTGATGATGAAGGTTGTGGTCATGTTTCATTGATGATGAAGGTTGTGGTCATGTTTCATTGATGATGAAGGTTGTGGTCATGTTTCATCGATGATGAAGGTTCTGGCAATGTTTCATCGATGATGAAGTTTGTGGCCATGTTTCATTGATGATGAAGGTTGTGGTCATGTTTCATTGATGATGAAGTTTGTGGCCATGTTTCATTGATGATGAAGGTTGTGGTCATGTTTCATTGAAGATGAAGTTTGTGGTCATGTTTTATTGATGATGAAGTTTGTGGTCATGTTTCATTGATGATGAAGGTTGTGGTCATGTTTCATTGATGATGAAGTTTGTGGTCATGTTTCATTGATGATGAAGGTTATGGCCATGTTTCATTGATGATGAAGTTTGTGGTCATGTTTCATTGATGATGAAGGTAGTGGTCATGTTTCATTGATGATGAAGTTTGTGGTCATGTTTCATTGATGATGAAGGTTATGGCCATGTTTCATTGATGATGAAGTTTGTGGTCATGTTTCATTGATGATGAAGGTTATGGCCATGTTTCATTGATGATGAAGGTTGTGGCCATGTTTCATTGATGATGAAGTTTGTGGCCATGTTTCATTGATGATGAAGTTTGTGGTCATGTTTCATTGATGATGAAGGTTGTGGCCATGTTTCATTGATGATGAAGTTTGTGGTCATGTTTCATTGATGATGAAAGCTATGGCCATGTTTCATTGATGATGAAGTTTGTGGTCATGTTTCATTGATGATGAAGGTTGTGGTCATGTTTCATTGATGTTGAAGGTTGTGGTCATGTTTCATTGATGATGAAGGTTATGGCCATGTTTCATTGATGATGAAGTTTGTGGTCATGTTTCATTGATGATGAAGGTTGTAGTCATGTTTCATTGATGATGAAGTTTGTGGTCATGTTTCATTGATGATGAAGGTTATGGCCATGTTTCATTGATGATGAAGTTTGTGGTCATGTTTCATTGATGATGAAGGTTGTGGTCATGTTTCATTGATGATGAAGATTGTGGTCATGTTTCATTGATGATGAAGGTTATGGCCATGTTTCATTGATGATGAAGTTTGTGGCCATGTTTCATTGATGATGAAGTTTGTGGCCATGTTTCATTGATGATGAAGGTTGTGGCCATGTTTCATTGATGATGAAGGTTTTGGTCATGTTTCATTGATGATGAAGTTTGTGGCCATGTTTCATTGATGATGAAGGTTATGGCCATGTTTCAATGATGATGAAGTTTGTGGTCATGTTTCATTGATGATGAAGGTTGTGGCCATGTTTCATTGATGATGAAGGTTATGGTCATGTTTCATTGATGATGAAGTTTGTGGCCATGTTTCATTGATGATGAAGTTTGTGGCCATGTTTCATTCATGATGAAAGTTATGGCCATGTTTCATTGATGATGAAGTTTGTGGTCATGTTTCATTGATGATGAAGGTTATGGCCATGTTTCATTGATGATGAAGTTTGTGGTCATGTTTCATTGATGATGAAGGTTGTGGCCATGTTTCATTGATGACGAAGTTTGTGGTCATGTTTCATTGATGATGAAAGTTATGGCCATGTTTCATTGATGATGAAGTTTGTGGTCATGTTTCATTGATGATGAAGTTTGTGGTCATGTTTCATTGATGATGAAGTTTGTGGTCATGTTTCACTGATGATGAAAGTTATGGCCATGCTTCATTGATGATGAAGTTTGTGGTCATGTTTCATTGATGATGAAGGTTGTGGTCATGTTTCATTGACCATGAAGTTTGTGGTCATGTTTCATTGATGATGAAGGTTATGGCCATGTTTCATTGATGATGAAGTTTGTGGTCATGTTTCATTGATGATGAAGGTTGTGGTCATGTTTCATTGATGATGAAGGTTGTGGTCATGTTTCATCGATGATGAAGGTTCTGGCCATGTTTCATTGATGATGAAGTTTGTGGCCATGTTTCATTGATGATGAAGGTTGTGGTCATGTTTCATTGATGATGAAGTTTGTGGCCATGTTTCATTGATGATGAAGTTTGTGGTCATGTTTCATCGATGATGAAGTTTGTGGTCATGTTTCATTGAAGATGAAGTTTGTGGTCATGTTTCATTGATGATGAAGGTTGTGGTCATGTTTCATTGATGATGAAGTTTGTGGCCATGTTTCATTGATGATGAAGGTTGTGGTCATGTTTCATTGAAGATGAAGTTTGTGGTCATGTTTTATTGATGATGAAGTTTGTGGTCATGTTTCATTGATGATGAAGGTTGTGGTCATGTTTCATTGATGATGAAGTTTGTGGTCATGTTTCATTGATGATGAAGGTTATGGCCATGTTTCATTGATGATGAAGTTTGTGGTCATGTTTCATTGATGATGAAGTTTGTGGTCATGTTTCATTGATGATGAAGGTTGTGGTCATGTTTCATTGATGATGAAGATTGTGGTCATGTTTCATTGATGATGAAGGTTATGGCCATGTTTCATTGATGATGAAGTTTGTGGCCATGTTTCATTGATGATGAAGTTTGTGGCCATGTTTCATTGATGATGAAGGTTGTGGCCATGTTTCATTGATGATGAAGGTTTTGGTCATGTTTCATTGATGATGAAGTTTGTGGCCATGTTTCATTGATGATGAAGGTTATGGCTATGTTTCATTGATGATGAAGTTTGTGGTCATGTTTCATTGATGATGAAGGTTGTGGCCATGTTTCATTGATGATGAAGGTTATGGTCATGTTTCATTGATGATGAAGTTTGTGGCCATGTTTCATTGATGATGAAGTTTGTGGCCATGTTTCATTCATGATGAAGGTTGTGGTCATGTTTCATTGATGATGAAGTTTGTGGTCATGTTTCATTGATGATGAAGTTTGTGGTCATGTTTCATTGATGATGAAGTTTGTGGTCATGTTTCATTGATGATGAAGTTTGTGGTCATGTTTCATTGATGATGAAGGTTGTGGTCATGTTTCATTGATGATGAAGGTTATGGCCATGTTTCATTGATGATGAAGTTTGTGGCCATGTTTCATTGATGATGAAGTTTGTGGCCATGTTTCATTGATGATGAAGGTTGTGGCCATGTTTCATTGATGATGAAGGTTTTGGTCATGTTTCATTGATGATGAAGTTTGTGGCCATGTTTCATTGATGATGAAGGTTATGGCCATGTTTCATTGATGATGAAGTTTGTGGTCATGTTTCATTGATGATGAAGGTTGTGGCCATGTTTCATTGATGATGAAGGTTATGGTCATGTTTCATTGATGATGAAGTTTGTGGCCATGTTTCATTGATGATGAAGTTTGTGGCCATGTTTCATTCATGATGAAAGTTATGGCCATGTTTCATTGATGACGAAGTTTGTGGCCATGTTTCATTGATGATGAAGTTTGTGGTCATGTTTCATTGATGATGAAGGTTATGGCCATGTTTCATTGATGATGAAGTTTGTGGCCATGTTTCATTGATGATGAAGTTTGTGGTCATGTTTCATTGATGATGAAGGTTATGGCCATGTTTCATTGATGAGGAAGTTTGTGGCCATGTTGCATTCATGATGAAAGTTATGGCCATGTTTCATTGATGAGGAAGTTTGTGGCCATGTTTCATTGATGATGTAGTTTGTGGCCATGTTTCATTGATGATGAAGGTTATGGCCATGTTTCATTGATGATGATGTTTGTGGCCATGTTTCATTGATGATGAAGGTTGTGGTCATGTTTCATTGATGATGAAAGTTATGGCCATGTTTCATTGATGATGAAGTTTGTGGTCATGTTTCATTGATGATGAAGGTTGTGGTCATGTTTCATTGATGATGAAGGTTATGGCCATGTTTCATTGATGATGAAGTTTGTGGTCATGTTTCATTGATGAAGAAGTTTGTGGCCATGTTTCATTGATGATGAAAGTTATGGCCATGTTTCATTGATGATGAAGTTTGTGGTCATGTTTCATTGATGATGAAGGTTATGGCCATGTTTCATTGATGATGAAGTTTGTGGTCATGTTTCATTGATGATGAAGTTTGTGGTCATGTTTCATTGATGATGAAGTTTGTGGCCATGTTTCATTGATGATGAAGGTTATGGCCATGTTTCATTGATGATGAAGTTTGTGGCCATGTTTCATTGATGATGAAGTTTGTGGCCATGTTTCATTGATGATGAAGTTTGTGGCCATGTTTCATTGATGATGAAGGTTGTGGTCATGTTTAATTGATGATGAAGGTTGTGGCCATGTTTCATTGATGATGAAGGTTATGGCCATGTTTCATTGATGATGAAGTTTGTGGTCATGTTTCATTGATGATGAAGGTTGTGGCCATGTTTCATTGATGACGAAGTTTGTGGTCATGTTTCATTGATGATGAAAGTTATGGCCATGTTTCATTGATGATGAAGTTTGTGGTCATGTTTCATTGATGATGAAGTTTGTGGTCATGTTTCATTTATGATGAAGTTTGTGGTCATGTTTCATTGATGATGAAAGTTATGGCCATGCTTCATTGATGATGAAGTTTGTGGTCATGTTTCATTGATGATGAAGGTTGTGGTCATGTTTCATTGACCATGAAGTTTGTGGTCATGTTTCATTGATGATGAAGGTTATGGCCATGTTTCATTGATGATGAAGTTTGTGGTCATGTTTCATTGATGATGAAGGTTGTGGTCATGTTTCATTGATGATGAAGGTTGTGGTCATGTTTCATCGATGATGAAGGTTCTGGCCATGTTTCATTGATGATGAAGTTTGTGGTCATGTTTCATTGATGATGAAGGTTGTGGTCATGTTTCATTGACCATGAAGTTTGTGGTCATGTTTCATTGATGATGAAGGTTATGGCCATGTTTCATTGATGATGAAGTTTGTGGTCATGTTTCATTGATGAAGAAGTTTGTGGCCATGTTTCATTGATGATGACAGTTATGGCCATGTTTCATTGATGATGAAGTTTGTGGTCATGTTTCATTGATGATGAAGGTTATGGCCATGTTTCATTGATGATGAAGTTTGTGGTCATGTTTCATTGATGATGAAGTTTGTGGTCATGTTTCATTGATGATGAAGTTTGTGGCCATGTTTCATAGATGATGAAGGTTATGGCCATGTTTCATTGATGATGAAGTTTGTGGCCATGTTTCATTGATGATGAAGTTTGTGGCCATGTTTCATTGATGATGAAATTTGTGGCCATGTTTCATTGATGATGAAGGTTGTGGTCATGTTTCATTGATGATGAAGGTTGTGGCCATGTTTCATTGATGATGAAGGTTATGGCCATGTTTCATTGATGATGAAGTTTGTGGTCATGTTTCATTGATGATGAAGGTTGTGGCCATGTTTCATTGATGATGAAAGTTATGGCCATGTTTCAT
This sequence comes from Myxine glutinosa, assembly GCF_964187855.1. Taxonomy (NCBI): domain Eukaryota; kingdom Metazoa; phylum Chordata; class Myxini; order Myxiniformes; family Myxinidae; genus Myxine; species Myxine glutinosa. The sequence goes on from NC_136263.1 coordinate 164,743,206, forward strand.
TGATGATGAAGTTTGTGGTCATGTTTCATTGATGATGAAGTTTGTGGTCATGTTTCATTGATGATGAAGTTTGTGGTCATGTTTCATTGATGATGAAGTTTGTGGTCATGTTTCATTGATGATGAAGTTTGTGGTCATGTTTCATTGATGATGAAGTTTGTGGTCATGTTTCATTGATGATGAAGGTTGTGGTCATGTTTCATTGATGATGAAGTTTGTGGTCATGTTTCATTGATGATGAAGTTTGTGGTCATGTTTCATTGATGATGAAGGTTGTGGTCATGTTTCATTGATGATGAAGTTTGTGGCCATGTTTCATTGATGATGCAGGTTGTGGTCATGTTTCATTGAAGATGAAGTTTGTGGTCATGTTTTATTGATGATGAAGTTTGTGGTCATGTTTCATTGATGATGAAGGTTGTGGTCATGTTTCATTGATGATGAAGTTTGTGGTCATGTTTCATTGATAATGAAGGTTATGGCCATGTTTCATTGATGATGAAGTTTGTGGCCATGTTTCATTGATGATGAAGGTTGTGGTCATGTTTCATTGATGATGAAGTTTGTGGCCATGTTTCATTGATGATGAAGTTTGTGGCCATGTTTCATTGATGATTAAGGTTATGGCCATGTTTCATTGATGATGAAGTTTCTGGCCATGTTTCATTGATGATGAAGGTTGTGGTCATGTTTCATTGATGATGAAGGTTGTGGTCATGTTTCATTGATGATGAAGGTTGTGGTCATGTTTCATCGATGATGAAGGTTCTGGCAATGTTTCATCGATGATGAAGTTTGTGGCCATGTTTCATTGATGATGAAGGTTGTGGTCATGTTTCATTGATGATGAAGTTTGTGGCCATGTTTCATTGATGATGAAGGTTGTGGTCATGTTTCATTGAAGATGAAGTTTGTGGTCATGTTTTATTGATGATGAAGTTTGTGGTCATGTTTCATTGATGATGAAGGTTGTGGTCATGTTTCATTGATGATGAAGTTTGTGGTCATGTTTCATTGATGATGAAGGTTATGGCCATGTTTCATTGATGATGAAGTTTGTGGTCATGTTTCATTGATGATGAAGGTAGTGGTCATGTTTCATTGATGATGAAGTTTGTGGTCATGTTTCATTGATGATGAAGGTTATGGCCATGTTTCATTGATGATGAAGTTTGTGGTCATGTTTCATTGATGATGAAGGTTATGGCCATGTTTCATTGATGATGAAGGTTGTGGCCATGTTTCATTGATGATGAAGTTTGTGGCCATGTTTCATTGATGATGAAGTTTGTGGTCATGTTTCATTGATGATGAAGGTTGTGGCCATGTTTCATTGATGATGAAGTTTGTGGTCATGTTTCATTGATGATGAAAGCTATGGCCATGTTTCATTGATGATGAAGTTTGTGGTCATGTTTCATTGATGATGAAGGTTGTGGTCATGTTTCATTGATGTTGAAGGTTGTGGTCATGTTTCATTGATGATGAAGGTTATGGCCATGTTTCATTGATGATGAAGTTTGTGGTCATGTTTCATTGATGATGAAGGTTGTAGTCATGTTTCATTGATGATGAAGTTTGTGGTCATGTTTCATTGATGATGAAGGTTATGGCCATGTTTCATTGATGATGAAGTTTGTGGTCATGTTTCATTGATGATGAAGGTTGTGGTCATGTTTCATTGATGATGAAGATTGTGGTCATGTTTCATTGATGATGAAGGTTATGGCCATGTTTCATTGATGATGAAGTTTGTGGCCATGTTTCATTGATGATGAAGTTTGTGGCCATGTTTCATTGATGATGAAGGTTGTGGCCATGTTTCATTGATGATGAAGGTTTTGGTCATGTTTCATTGATGATGAAGTTTGTGGCCATGTTTCATTGATGATGAAGGTTATGGCCATGTTTCAATGATGATGAAGTTTGTGGTCATGTTTCATTGATGATGAAGGTTGTGGCCATGTTTCATTGATGATGAAGGTTATGGTCATGTTTCATTGATGATGAAGTTTGTGGCCATGTTTCATTGATGATGAAGTTTGTGGCCATGTTTCATTCATGATGAAAGTTATGGCCATGTTTCATTGATGATGAAGTTTGTGGTCATGTTTCATTGATGATGAAGGTTATGGCCATGTTTCATTGATGATGAAGTTTGTGGTCATGTTTCATTGATGATGAAGGTTGTGGCCATGTTTCATTGATGACGAAGTTTGTGGTCATGTTTCATTGATGATGAAAGTTATGGCCATGTTTCATTGATGATGAAGTTTGTGGTCATGTTTCATTGATGATGAAGTTTGTGGTCATGTTTCATTGATGATGAAGTTTGTGGTCATGTTTCACTGATGATGAAAGTTATGGCCATGCTTCATTGATGATGAAGTTTGTGGTCATGTTTCATTGATGATGAAGGTTGTGGTCATGTTTCATTGACCATGAAGTTTGTGGTCATGTTTCATTGATGATGAAGGTTATGGCCATGTTTCATTGATGATGAAGTTTGTGGTCATGTTTCATTGATGATGAAGGTTGTGGTCATGTTTCATTGATGATGAAGGTTGTGGTCATGTTTCATCGATGATGAAGGTTCTGGCCATGTTTCATTGATGATGAAGTTTGTGGCCATGTTTCATTGATGATGAAGGTTGTGGTCATGTTTCATTGATGATGAAGTTTGTGGCCATGTTTCATTGATGATGAAGTTTGTGGTCATGTTTCATCGATGATGAAGTTTGTGGTCATGTTTCATTGAAGATGAAGTTTGTGGTCATGTTTCATTGATGATGAAGGTTGTGGTCATGTTTCATTGATGATGAAGTTTGTGGCCATGTTTCATTGATGATGAAGGTTGTGGTCATGTTTCATTGAAGATGAAGTTTGTGGTCATGTTTTATTGATGATGAAGTTTGTGGTCATGTTTCATTGATGATGAAGGTTGTGGTCATGTTTCATTGATGATGAAGTTTGTGGTCATGTTTCATTGATGATGAAGGTTATGGCCATGTTTCATTGATGATGAAGTTTGTGGTCATGTTTCATTGATGATGAAGTTTGTGGTCATGTTTCATTGATGATGAAGGTTGTGGTCATGTTTCATTGATGATGAAGATTGTGGTCATGTTTCATTGATGATGAAGGTTATGGCCATGTTTCATTGATGATGAAGTTTGTGGCCATGTTTCATTGATGATGAAGTTTGTGGCCATGTTTCATTGATGATGAAGGTTGTGGCCATGTTTCATTGATGATGAAGGTTTTGGTCATGTTTCATTGATGATGAAGTTTGTGGCCATGTTTCATTGATGATGAAGGTTATGGCTATGTTTCATTGATGATGAAGTTTGTGGTCATGTTTCATTGATGATGAAGGTTGTGGCCATGTTTCATTGATGATGAAGGTTATGGTCATGTTTCATTGATGATGAAGTTTGTGGCCATGTTTCATTGATGATGAAGTTTGTGGCCATGTTTCATTCATGATGAAGGTTGTGGTCATGTTTCATTGATGATGAAGTTTGTGGTCATGTTTCATTGATGATGAAGTTTGTGGTCATGTTTCATTGATGATGAAGTTTGTGGTCATGTTTCATTGATGATGAAGTTTGTGGTCATGTTTCATTGATGATGAAGGTTGTGGTCATGTTTCATTGATGATGAAGGTTATGGCCATGTTTCATTGATGATGAAGTTTGTGGCCATGTTTCATTGATGATGAAGTTTGTGGCCATGTTTCATTGATGATGAAGGTTGTGGCCATGTTTCATTGATGATGAAGGTTTTGGTCATGTTTCATTGATGATGAAGTTTGTGGCCATGTTTCATTGATGATGAAGGTTATGGCCATGTTTCATTGATGATGAAGTTTGTGGTCATGTTTCATTGATGATGAAGGTTGTGGCCATGTTTCATTGATGATGAAGGTTATGGTCATGTTTCATTGATGATGAAGTTTGTGGCCATGTTTCATTGATGATGAAGTTTGTGGCCATGTTTCATTCATGATGAAAGTTATGGCCATGTTTCATTGATGACGAAGTTTGTGGCCATGTTTCATTGATGATGAAGTTTGTGGTCATGTTTCATTGATGATGAAGGTTATGGCCATGTTTCATTGATGATGAAGTTTGTGGCCATGTTTCATTGATGATGAAGTTTGTGGTCATGTTTCATTGATGATGAAGGTTATGGCCATGTTTCATTGATGAGGAAGTTTGTGGCCATGTTGCATTCATGATGAAAGTTATGGCCATGTTTCATTGATGAGGAAGTTTGTGGCCATGTTTCATTGATGATGTAGTTTGTGGCCATGTTTCATTGATGATGAAGGTTATGGCCATGTTTCATTGATGATGATGTTTGTGGCCATGTTTCATTGATGATGAAGGTTGTGGTCATGTTTCATTGATGATGAAAGTTATGGCCATGTTTCATTGATGATGAGGTTTGTGGTCATGTTTCATTGATGATGAAGGTTGTGGTCATGTTTCATTGATGATGAAGGTTATGGCCATGTTTCATTGATGATGAAGTTTGTGGTCATGTTTCATTGATGAAGAAGTTTGTGGCCATGTTTCATTGATGATGAAAGTTATGGCCATGTTTCATTGATGATGAAGTTTGTGGTCATGTTTCATTGATGATGAAGGTTATGGCCATGTTTCATTGATGATGAAGTTTGTGGTCATGTTTCATTGATGATGAAGTTTGTGGTCATGTTTCATTGATGATGAAGTTTGTGGCCATGTTTCATTGATGATGAAGGTTATGGCCATGTTTCATTGATGATGAAGTTTGTGGCCATGTTTCATTGATGATGAAGTTTGTGGCCATGTTTCATTGATGATGAAGTTTGTGGCCATGTTTCATTGATGATGAAGGTTGTGGTCATGTTTAATTGATGATGAAGGTTGTGGCCATGTTTCATTGATGATGAAGGTTATGGCCATGTTTCATTGATGATGAAGTTTGTGGTCATGTTTCATTGATGATGAAGGTTGTGGCCATGTTTCATTGATGACGAAGTTTGTGGTCATGTTTCATTGATGATGAAAGTTATGGCCATGTTTCATTGATGATGAAGTTTGTGGTCATGTTTCATTGATGATGAAGTTTGTGGTCATGTTTCATTTATGATGAAGTTTGTGGTCATGTTTCATTGATGATGAAAGTTATGGCCATGCTTCATTGATGATGAAGTTTGTGGTCATGTTTCATTGATGATGAAGGTTGTGGTCATGTTTCATTGACCATGAAGTTTGTGGTCATGTTTCATTGATGATGAAGGTTATGGCCATGTTTCATTGATGATGAAGTTTGTGGTCATGTTTCATTGATGATGAAGGTTGTGGTCATGTTTCATTGATGATGAAGGTTGTGGTCATGTTTCATCGATGATGAAGGTTCTGGCCATGTTTCATTGATGATGAAGTTTGTGGCCATGTTTCATTGATGATGAAGGTTGTGGTCATGTTTCATTGATGATGAAGGTTGTGGCCATGTTTCATTGAAGATGAAGTTTGTGGTCATGTTTCATTGATGATGAAGGTTGTGGCCATGTTTCATTGATGATGAAGGTTGTGGCCATGTTTCATTGAAGATGAAGTTTGTGGTCATGTTTCATTGATGATGAAGGTTGTGGCCATGTTTCATTGATGATGAAGGTTGTGGCCATGTTTCATTGAAGATGAAGTTTGTGGTCATGTTTCATTGATGATGAAGGTTGTGGCCATGTTTCATTGATGATGAAGGTTGTGGTCATGTTTCATTGAAGATGAAGTTTGTGGTCATGTTTTATTGATGATGAAGTTTGTGGTCATGTTTCATTGATGATGAAGGTTGTGGTCATGTTTCATTGATGATGAAGTTTGTGGTCATGTTTCATTGATGATGAAGGTTATGGCCATGTTTCATTGATGATGAAGTTTGTGGTCATGTTTCATTGATGATGAAGGTTATGGCCATGTTTCATTGATGATGAAGTTTGTGGTCATGTTTCATTGATGATGAAGGTTGTGGTCATGTTTCATTGATGATGAAGTTTGTGGTCATGTTTCATTGATGATGAAGGTTATGGCCATGTTTCATTGATGATGAAGTTTGTGGTCATGTTTCATTGATGATGAAGGTTATGGCCATGTTTCATTGATGAGGAAGTTTGTGGCCATGTTTCATTGATGATGAAGGTTGTGGCCATGTTTCATTGATGATGAAGGTTGTGGCCATGTTTCATTGATGATGAAGTTTGTGGTCATGTTTCATTGATGATGAAGGTTGTGGCCATGTTTCATTGATGATGAAGGTTATGGTCATGTTTCATTGATGATGAAGGTTATGGCCATGTTTCATTGATGATGAAGTTTGTGGTCATGTTTCATTGATGATGAAGTTTGTGGCCATGTTTCATTGATGATGAAGTTTGTGGCCATGTTTCATTCATGATGAAAGTTATGGCCATGTTTCATTGATGAGGAAGTTTGTGGCCATGTTTCATTGATGATGAAGTTTGTGGTCATGTTTCATTGATGATGAAGGTTATGGCCATGTTTCATTGATGATGAAGTTTGTGGCCATGTTTCATTGATGATGAAGTTTGTGGTCATGTTTCATTGATTATGAAGGTTATGGCCATGTTTCATTGATGAGGAAGTTTGTGGCCATGTTTCATTCATGATGAAAGTTATGGCCATGTTTCATTGATGAGGAAGTTTGTGGCCATGTTTCATTGATGATGAAGTTTGTGGCCATGTTTCATTGATGATGAAGGTTATGGCCATGTTTCATTGATGATGAAGTTTGTGGCCATGTTTCATTGATGATGAAGGTTGTGGTCATGTTTCATTGATGATGAAAGTTATGGCCATGTTTCATTGATGATGAAGTTTGTGGTCATGTTTCATTGATGATGAAGGTTTTTGTATACAATATCGAGGCTCGTGAAAGAGCGAACATTAATCACACAGAAAGACAAACCGACACATAAAACATATAACATAGGGAGCGGTAGACAAGATGGGGAGAGAGGGGGAAGGACACAAACACAACATTTGAGAGCAGGGACCGAGAGACATGGAGACATCGAGAGATCTGAGAGAGGGCGAGGGCTTTGGGGGGGGGGGGCGTGGGAAGGGGGCAGTGGGAGAGGTATAAAACATATGGACACTGCCAGGACTTCCAGGAAAGAAGTTGGAATTTCAAACAAGGTGGATCTGGGGTGAATTAGCGGGGGTAGAAAAGATCAAGGTTTTGGATGGGGGAAGATAAGAGATGGTGGTGAACAGCTGTTTTAAAGACCTGGAGGGAGGAGTGGGATTGAAGGGAGTGAGGGAGTTTGTTCCAGAGGCGGGAGAAAAGAGGAATGAAAGAGTGAAGGTGAGCGGAGAGCCGAGATTTCGGCAGTTTAACCATCAGAGGGTTGTGGTCATGTTTCATTGATGATGAAGGTTATGGCCATGTTTCATTGATGATGAAGTTTGTGGTCATGTTTCATTGATGATGAAGGTTATGGCCATGTTTCATTGATGATGAAGTTTGTGGTCATGTTTCATTGATGATGAAGTTTGTGGTCATGTTTCATTGAAGATGAAGTTTGTGGTCATGTTTTATTGATGATGAAATTTGTGGTCATGTTTCATTGATGATGAAGGTTGTGGTCATGTTTCATTGATGATGAAGTTTGTGGTCATGTTTCATTGATGATGAAGGTTATGGCCATGTTTCATTGATGATGAAGTTTGTGGTCATGTTTCATTGATGATGAAGGTAGTGGCCATGTTTCATTGATGATGAAGTTTGTGGTCATGTTTCATTGATGATGAAGGTTATGGCCATGTTTCATTGATGAGGAAGTTTGTGGCCATGTTTCATTGATGATGAAGGTTGTGGCCATGTTTCATTGATGATGAAGTTTGTGGTTATGTTTCATTGATGATGAAGGTTGTGGCCATGTTTCATTGATGATGAAGGTTATGGTCATGTTTCATTGATGATGAAGGTTATGGCCATGTTTCATTGATGAGGAAGTTTGTGGCCATGTTTCATTGATGATGAAGGTTGTGGCCATGTTTCATTGATGATGAAGTTTGTGGCCATGTTTCATTGATGATGAAGTTTGTGGTCATGTTTCATTGATGATGAAGGTTGTGGCCATGTTTCATTGATGATGAAGTTTGTGGTCATGTTTCATTGATGATGAAAGTTATGGCCATGTTTCATTGATGATGAAGTTTGTGGCGATGTTTCATTGATGATGAAGTTTGTGGCCATGTTTCATTGATGATGAAGGTTGTGGCCATGTTTCATTGATGATGAAGGTTTTGGTCATGTTTCATTGATGATGAAGTTTGTAGCCATGTTTCATTGATGATGAAGGTTATGGCCATGTTTCATTGATGATGAAGTTTGTGGTCATGTTTCATTGATGATGAAGGTTGTGGCCATGTTTCATTGATGATGAAGGTTATGGTCATGTTTCATTGATGATGAAGTTTGTGGCCATGTTTCATTGATGATGAAGTTTGTGGCCATGTTTCATTCATGATGAAAGTTATGGCCATGTTTCATTGATGACGAAGTTTGTGGCCATGTTTCATTGATGATGAAGTTTGTGGTCATGTTTCATTGATGATGAAGGTTATGGCCATGTTTCATTGATGATGAAGTTTGTGGCCATGTTTCATTGATGATGAAGTTTGTGGTCATGTTTCATTGATGATGAAGGTTATGGCCATGTTTCATTGATGAGGAAGTTTGTGGCCATGTTGCATTCATGATGAAAGTTATGGCCATGTTTCATTGATGAGGAAGTTTGTGGCCATGTTTCATTGATGATGTAGTTTGTGGCCATGTTTCATTGATGATGAAGGTTATGGCCATGTTTCATTGATGATGATGTTTGTGGCCATGTTTCATTGATGATGAAGGTTGTGGTCATGTTTCATTGATGATGAAAGTTATGGCCATGTTTCATTGATGATGAGGTTTGTGGTCATGTTTCATTGATGATGAAGGTTGTGGTCATGTTTCATTGATGATGAAGGTTATGGCCATGTTTCATTGATGATGAAGTTTGTGGTCATGTTTCATTGATGAAGAAGTTTGTGGCCATGTTTCATTGATGATGAAAGTTATGGCCATGTTTCATTGATGATGAAGTTTGTGGTCATGTTTCATTGATGATGAAGGTTATGGCCATGTTTCATTGATGATGAAGTTTGTGGTCATGTTTCATTGATGATGAAGTTTGTGGTCATGTTTCATTGATGATGAAGTTTGTGGCCATGTTTCATTGATGATGAAGGTTATGGCCATGTTTCATTGATGATGAAGTTTGTGGCCATGTTTCATTGATGATGAAGTTTGTGGCCATGTTTCATTGATGATGAAGTTTGTGGCCATGTTTCATTGATGATGAAGGTTGTGGTCATGTTTAATTGATGATGAAGGTTGTGGCCATGTTTCATTGATGATGAAGGTTATGGCCATGTTTCATTGATGATGAAGTTTGTGGTCATGTTTCATTGATGATGAAGGTTGTGGCCATGTTTCATTGATGACGAAGTTTGTGGTCATGTTTCATTGATGATGAAAGTTATGGCCATGTTTCATTGATGATGAAGTTTGTGGTCATGTTTCATTGATGATGAAGTTTGTGGTCATGTTTCATTTATGATGAAGTTTGTGGTCATGTTTCATTGATGATGAAAGTTATGGCCATGCTTCATTGATGATGAAGTTTGTGGTCATGTTTCATTGATGATGAAGGTTGTGGTCATGTTTCATTGACCATGAAGTTTGTGGTCATGTTTCATTGATGATGAAGGTTATGGCCATGTTTCATTGATGATGAAGTTTGTGGTCATGTTTCATTGATGATGAAGGTTGTGGTCATGTTTCATTGATGATGAAGGTTGTGGTCATGTTTCATCGATGATGAAGGTTCTGGCCATGTTTCATTGATGATGAAGTTTGTGGCCATGTTTCATTGATGATGAAGGTTGTGGTCATGTTTCATTGATGATGAAGGTTGTGGCCATGTTTCATTGAAGATGAAGTTTGTGGTCATGTTTCATTGATGATGAAGGTTGTGGCCATGTTTCATTGATGATGAAGGTTGTGGCCATGTTTCATTGAAGATGAAGTTTGTGGTCATGTTTCATTGATGATGAAGGTTGTGGCCATGTTTCATTGATGATGAAGGTTGTGGCCATGTTTCATTGAAGATGAAGTTTGTGGTCATGTTTCATTGATGATGAAGGTTGTGGCCATGTTTCATTGATGATGAAGGTTGTGGTCATGTTTCATTGAAGATGAAGTTTGTGGTCATGTTTTATTGATGATGAAGTTTGTGGTCATGTTTCATTGATGATGAAGGTTGTGGTCATGTTTCATTGATGATGAAGTTTGTGGTCATGTTTCATTGATGATGAAGGTTATGGCCATGTTTCATTGATGATGAAGTTTGTGGTCATGTTTCATTGATGATGAAGGTTATGGCCATGTTTCATTGATGATGAAGTTTGTGGTCATGTTTCATTGATGATGAAGGTTGTGGTCATGTTTCATTGATGATGAAGTTTGTGGTCATGTTTCATTGATGATGAAGGTTATGGCCATGTTTCATTGATGATGAAGTTTGTGGTCATGTTTCATTGATGATGAAGGTTATGGCCATGTTTCATTGATGAGGAAGTTTGTGGCCATGTTTCATTGATGATGAAGGTTGTGGCCATGTTTCATTGATGATGAAGGTTGTGGCCATGTTTCATTGATGATGAAGTTTGTGGTCATGTTTCATTGATGATGAAGGTTGTGGCCATGTTTCATTGATGATGAAGGTTATGGTCATGTTTCATTGATGATGAAGGTTATGGCCATGTTTCATTGATGATGAAGTTTGTGGTCATGTTTCATTGATGATGAAGTTTGTGGCCATGTTTCATTGATGATGAAGTTTGTGGCCATGTTTCATTCATGATGAAAGTTATGGCCATGTTTCATTGATGAGGAAGTTTGTGGCCATGTTTCATTGATGATGAAGTTTGTGGTCATGTTTCATTGATGATGAAGGTTATGGCCATGTTTCATTGATGATGAAGTTTGTGGCCATGTTTCATTGATGATGAAGTTTGTGGTCATGTTTCATTGATTATGAAGGTTATGGCCATGTTTCATTGATGAGGAAGTTTGTGGCCATGTTTCATTCATGATGAAAGTTATGGCCATGTTTCATTGATGAGGAAGTTTGTGGCCATGTTTCATTGATGATGAAGTTTGTGGCCATGTTTCATTGATGATGAAGGTTATGGCCATGTTTCATTGATGATGAAGTTTGTGGCCATGTTTCATTGATGATGAAGGTTGTGGTCATGTTTCATTGATGATGAAAGTTATGGCCATGTTTCATTGATGATGAAGTTTGTGGTCATGTTTCATTGATGATGAAGGTTTTTGTATACAATATCGAGGCTCGTGAAAGAGCGAACATTAATCACACAGAAAGACAAACCGACACATAAAACATATAACATAGGGAGCGGTAGACAAGATGGGGAGAGAGGGGGAAGGACACAAACACAACATTTGAGAGCAGGGACCGAGAGACATGGAGACATCGAGAGATCTGAGAGAGGGCGAGGGCTTTGGGGGGGGGGGGCGTGGGAAGGGGGCAGTGGGAGAGGTATAAAACATATGGACACTGCCAGGACTTCCAGGAAAGAAGTTGGAATTTCAAACAAGGTGGATCTGGGGTGAATTAGCGGGGGTAGAAAAGATCAAGGTTTTGGATGGGGGAAGATAAGAGATGGTGGTGAACAGCTGTTTTAAAGACCTGGAGGGAGGAGTGGGATTGAAGGGAGTGAGGGAGTTTGTTCCAGAGGCGGGAGAAAAGAGGAATGAAAGAGTGAAGGTGAGCGGAGAGCCGAGATTTCGGCAGTTTAACCATCAGAGGGTTGTGGTCATGTTTCATTGATGATGAAGGTTATGGCCATGTTTCATTGATGATGAAGTTTGTGGTCATGTTTCATTGATGATGAAGGTTATGGCCATGTTTCATTGATGATGAAGTTTGTGGTCATGTTTCATTGATGATGAAGTTTGTGGTCATGTTTCATTGAAGATGAAGTTTGTGGTCATGTTTTATTGATGATGAAATTTGTGGTCATGTTTCATTGATGATGAAGGTTGTGGTCATGTTTCATTGATGATGAAGTTTGTGGTCATGTTTCATTGATGATGAAGGTTATGGCCATGTTTCATTGATGATGAAGTTTGTGGTCATGTTTCATTGATGATGAAGGTAGTGGCCATGTTTCATTGATGATGAAGTTTGTGGTCATGTTTCATTGATGATGAAGGTTATGGCCATGTTTCATTGATGAGGAAGTTTGTGGCCATGTTTCATTGATGATGAAGGTTGTGGCCATGTTTCATTGATGATGAAGTTTGTGGTTATGTTTCATTGATGATGAAGGTTGTGGCCATGTTTCATTGATGATGAAGGTTATGGTCATGTTTCATTGATGATGAAGGTTATGGCCATGTTTCATTGATGAGGAAGTTTGTGGCCATGTTTCATTGATGATGAAGGTTGTGGCCATGTTTCATTGATGATGAAGTTTGTGGCCATGTTTCATTGATGATGAAGTTTGTGGTCATGTTTCATTGATGATGAAGGTTGTGGCCATGTTTCATTGATGATGAAGTTTGTGGTCATGTTTCATTGATGATGAAAGTTATGGCCATGTTTCATTGATGATGAAGTTTGTGGCGATGTTTCATTGATGATGAAGTTTGTGGCCATGTTTCATTGATGATGAAGGTTGTGGCCATGTTTCATTGATGATGAAGGTTTTGGTCATGTTTCATTGATGATGAAGTTTGTAGCCATGTTTCATTGATGATGAAGGTTATGGCCATGTTTCATTGATGATGAAGTTTGTGGTCATGTTTCATTGATGATGAAGGTTGTGGCCATGTTTCATTGATGATGAAGGTTATGGTCATGTTTCATTGATGATGAAGTTTGTGGCCATGTTTCATTGATGATGAAGTTTGTGGCCATGTTTCATTCATGATGAAAGTTATGGCCATGTTTCATTGATGACGAAGTTTGTGGCCATGTTTCATTGATGATGAAGTTTGTGGTCATGTTTCATTGATGATGAAGGTTATGGCCATGTTTCATTGATGATGAAGTTTGTGGCCATGTTTCATTGATGATGAAGTTTGTGGTCATGTTTCATTGATGATGAAGGTTATGGCCATGTTTCATTGATGAGGAAGTTTGTGGCCATGTTGCATTCATGATGAAAGTTATGGCCATGTTTCATTGATGAGGAAGTTTGTGGCCATGTTTCATTGATGATGTAGTTTGTGGCCATGTTTCATTGATGATGAAGGTTATGGCCATGTTTCATTGATGATGAAGTTTGTGGCCATGTTTCATTGATGATGAAGGTTGTGGTCATGTTTCATTGATGATGAAAGTTATGGCCATGTTTCATTGATGATGAAGTTTGTGGTCATGTTTCATTGATGATGAAGGTTGTGGTCATGTTTCATTGATGATGAAGGTTATGGCCATGTTTCATTGATGATGAAGTTTGTGGTCATGTTTCATTGATGAAGAAGTTTGTGGCCATGTTTCATTGATGATGAAAGTTATGGCCATGTTTCATTGATGATGAAGTTTGTGGTCATGTTTCATTGATGATGAAGGTTATGGCCATGTTTCATTGATGATGAAGTTTGTGGTCATGTTTCATTGATGATGAAGTTTGTGGTCATGTTTCATTGATGATGAAGTTTGTGGCCATGTTTCATTGATGATGAAGGTTATGGCCATGTTTCATTGATGATGAAGTTTGTGGCCATGTTTCATTGATGATGAAGTTTGTGGCCATGTTTCATTGATGATGAAGTTTGTGGCCATGTTTCATTGATGATGAAGGTTGTGGTCATGTTTAATTGATGATGAAGGTTGTGGCCATGTTTCATTGATGATGAAGTTTATGGCCATGTTTCATTGATGATGAAGTTTGTGGTCATGTTTCATTGATGATGAAGGTTGTGGCCATGTTTCATTGATGACGAAGTTTGTGGTCATGTTTCATTGATGATGAAAGTTATGGCCATGTTTCATTGATGATGAAGTTTGTGGTCATGTTTCATTGATGATGAAGTTTGTGGTCATGTTTCGTTGATGATGAAGGTTATGGCCATGTTTCATTGATGAGGAAGTTTGTGGCCATGTTTCATTGATGATGAAGGTTGTGGCCATGTTTCATTGATGATGAAGTTTGTGGTCATGTTTCATTGATGATGAAGGTTGTGACCATGTTTCATTGATGATGAAGGTTATGGTCATGTTTCATTGATGATGAAGGTTATGGCCATGTTTCATTGATGAGGAAGTTTGTGGTCATGTTTCATTGATGATGAAGGTTATGGCCATGTTTCATTGATGATGAAGTTTGTGGCCATGTTTCATTGATGATGAAGTTTGTGGTCATGTTTCATTGATGATGAAGGTTATGGCCATGTTTCATTGATGAGGAAGTTTGTGGCCATGTTGCATTCATGATGAAAGTTATGGCCATGTTTCATTGATGAGGAAGTTTGTGGCCATGTTTCATTGATGATGTAGTTTGTGGCCATGTTTCATTGATGATGAAGGTTATGGCCATGTTTCATTGATGATGATGTTTGTGGCCATGTTTCATTGATGATGAAGGTTATGGTCATGTTTCATTGATGATGAAAGTTATGGCCATGTTTCATTGATGATGAAGTTTGTGGTCATGTTTCATTGATGATGAAGGTTGTGGTCATGTTTCATTGATGATGAAGGTTATGGCCATGTTTCATTGATGATGAAGTTTGTGGTCATGTTTCATTGATGAAGAAGTTTGTGGCCATGTTTCATTGATGATGAAAGTTATGGCCATGTTTCATTGATGATGAAGTTTGTGGTCATGTTTCATTGATGATGAAGGTTATGGCCATGTTTCATTGATGATGAAGTTTGTGGTCATGTTTCATTGATGATGAAGTTTGTGGTCATGTTTCATTGATGATGAAGTTTGTGGCCATGTTTCATTGATGATGAAGGTTATGGCCATGTTTCATTGATGATGAAGTTTGTGGCCATGTTTCATTGATGATGAAGTTTGTGGCCATGTTTCATTGATGATGAAGTTTGTGGCCATGTTTCATTGATGATGAAGGTTGTGGTCATGTTTAATTGATGATGAAGGTTGTGGCCATGTTTCATTGATGATGAAGGTTATGGCCATGTTTCATTGATGATGAAGTTTGTGGTCATGTTTCATTGATGATGAAGGTTGTGGCCATGTTTCATTGATGACGAAGTTTGTGGTCATGTTTCATTGATGATGAAAGTTATGGCCATGTTTCATTGATGATGAAGTTTGTGGTCATGTTTCATTGATGATGAAGTTTGTGGTCATGTTTCATTTATGATGAAGGTTATGGCCATGTTTCATTGATGATGAAGTTTGTGGTCATGTTTCATTGATGATGAAGGTTGTGGCCATGTTTCATTGATGACGAAGTTTGTGGTCATGTTTCATTGATGATGAAGGTTATGGCCATGTTTCATTGATGATGAAGTTTGTGGTCATGTTTCATTGATGATGAAGTTTGTGGTCATGTTTCATTGAAGATGAAGTTTGTGGTCATGTTTTATTGATGATGAAATTTGTGGTCATGTTTCATTGATGATGAAGGTTGTGGTCATGTTTCATTGATGATGAAGTTTGTGGTCATGTTTCATTGATGATGAAGGTTATGGCCATGTTTCATTGATGATGAAGTTTGTGGTCATGTTTCATTGATGATGAAGGTAGTGGTCATGTTTCATTGATGATGAAGTTTGTGGTCATGTTTCATTGATGATGAAGGTTATGGCCATGTTTCATTGATGATGAAGTTTGTGGTCATGTTTCATTGATGATGAAGGTTATGGCCATGTTTCATTGATGAGGAAGTTTGTGGCCATGTTTCATTGATGATGAAGGTTGTGGCCATGTTTCATTGATAATGAAGTTTGTGGTTATGTTTCATTGATGATGAAGGTTGTGGCCATGTTTCATTGATGATGAAGGTTATGGTCATGTTTCATTGATGATGAAGGTTATGGCCATGTTTCATTGATGAGGAAGTTTGTGGCCATGTTTCATTGATGATGAAGGTTGTGGCCATGTTTCATTGATGATGAAGTTTGTGGCCATGTTTCATTGATGATGAAGTTTGTGGTCATGTTTCATTGATGATGAAGGTTGTGGCCATGTTTCATTGATGATGAAGTTTGTGGTCATGTTTCATTGATGATGAAAGTTATGGCCATGTTTCATTGATGATGAAGTTTGTGGTCATGTTTCATTGATGATGAAGGTTGTGGTCATGTTTCATTGATGTTGAAGGTTGTGGTCATGTTTCATTGATGATGAAGGTTATGGCCATGTTTCATTGATGATGAAGTTTGTGGTCATGTTTCATTGATGATGAAGGTTGTAGTCATGTTTCATTGATGATGAAGTTTGTGGTCATGTTTCATTGATGATGAAGGTTATGGCCATGTTTCATTGATGATGAAGTTTGTGGTCATGTTTCATTGATGATGAAGGTTGTGGTCATGTTTCATTGATGATGAAGATTGTGGTCATGTTTCATTGATGATGAAGGTTATGGCCATGTTTCATTGATGATGAAGTTTGTGGCGATGTTTCATTGATGATGAAGTTTGTGGCCATGTTTCATTGATGATGAAGGTTGTGGCCATGTTTCATTGATGATGAAGGTTTTGGTCATGTTTCATTGATGATGAAGTTTGTGGCCATGTTTCATTGATGATGAAGGTTATGGCCATGTTTCATTGATGATGAAGTTTGTGGTCATGTTTCATTGATGATGAAGGTTGTGGCCATGTTTCATTGATGATGAAGGTTATGGTCATGTTTCATTGATGATGAAGTTTGTGGCCATGTTTCATTGATGATGAAGTTTGTGGCCATGTTTCATTCATGATGAAAGTTATGGCCATGTTTCATTGATGACGAAGTTTGTGGCCATGTTTCATTGATGATGAAGTTTGTGGTCATGTTTCATTGATGATGAAGGTTATGGCCATGTTTCATTGATGATGAAGTTTGTGGCCATGTTTCATTGATGATGAAGTTTGTGGTCATGTTTCATTGATGATGAAGGTTATGGCCATGTTTCATTGATGAGGAAGTTTGTGGCCATGTTGCATTCATGATGAAAGTTATGGCCATGTTTCATTGATGAGGAAGTTTGTGGCCATGTTTCATTGATGATGTAGTTTGTGGCCATGTTTCATTGATGATGAAGGTTATGGCCATGTTTCATTGATGATGAAGTTTGTGGCCATGTTTCATTGATGATGAAGGTTGTGGTCATGTTTCATTGATGATGAAAGTTATGGCCATGTTTCATTGATGATGAAGTTTGTGGTCATGTTTCATTGATGATGAAGGTTGTGGTCATGTTTCATTGATGATGAAGGTTATGGCCATGTTTCATTGATGATGAAGTTTGTGGTCATGTTTCATTGATGAAGAAGTTTGTGGCCATGTTTCATTGATGATGAAAGTTATGGCCATGTTTCATTGATGATGAAGTTTGTGGTCATGTTTCATTGATGATGAAGGTTATGGCCATGTTTCATTGATGATGAAGTTTGTGGTCATGTTTCATTGATGATGAAGTTTGTGGTCATGTTTCATTGATGATGAAGTTTGTGGCCATGTTTCATTGATGATGAAGGTTATGGCCATGTTTCATTGATGATGAAGTTTGTGGCCATGTTTCATTGATGATGAAGTTTGTGGCCATGTTTCATTGATGATGAAGTTTGTGGCCATGTTTCATTGATGATGAAGGTTGTGGTCATGTTTAATTGATGATGAAGGTTGTGGCCATGTTTCATTGATGATGAAGTTTATGGCCATGTTTCATTGATGATGAAGTTTGTGGTCATGTTTCATTGATGATGAAGGTTGTGGCCATGTTTCATTGATGACGAAGTTTGTGGTCATGTTTCATTGATGATGAAAGTTATGGCCATGTTTCATTGATGATGAAGTTTGTGGTCATGTTTCATTGATGATGAAGTTTGTGGTCATGTTTCGTTGATGATGAAGGTTATGGCCATGTTTCATTGATGAGGAAGTTTGTGGCCATGTTTCATTGATGATGAAGGTTGTGGCCATGTTTCATTGATGATGAAGTTTGTGGTCATGTTTCATTGATGATGAAGGTTGTGACCATGTTTCATTGATGATGAAGGTTATGGTCATGTTTCATTGATGATGAAGGTTATGGCCATGTTTCATTGATGAGGAAGTTTGTGGTCATGTTTCATTGATGATGAAGGTTATGGCCATGTTTCATTGATGATGAAGTTTGTGGCCATGTTTCATTGATGATGAAGTTTGTGGTCATGTTTCATTGATGATGAAGGTTATGGCCATGTTTCATTGATGAGGAAGTTTGTGGCCATGTTGCATTCATGATGAAAGTTATGGCCATGTTTCATTGATGAGGAAGTTTGTGGCCATGTTTCATTGATGATGTAGTTTGTGGCCATGTTTCATTGATGATGAAGGTTATGGCCATGTTTCATTGATGATGATGTTTGTGGCCATGTTTCATTGATGATGAAGGTTGTGGTCATGTTTCATTGATGATGAAAGTTATGGCCATGTTTCATTGATGATGAAGTTTGTGGTCATGTTTCATTGATGATGAAGGTTGTGGTCATGTTTCATTGATGATGAAGGTTATGGCCATGTTTCATTGATGATGAAGTTTGTGGTCATGTTTCATTGATGAAGAAGTTTGTGGCCATGTTTCATTGATGATGAAAGTTATGGCCATGTTTCATTGATGATGAAGTTTGTGGTCATGTTTCATTGATGATGAAGGTTATGGCCATGTTTCATTGATGATGAAGTTTGTGGTCATGTTTCATTGATGATGAAGTTTGTGGTCATGTTTCATTGATGATGAAGTTTGTGGCCATGTTTCATTGATGATGAAGGTTATGGCCATGTTTCATTGATGATGAAGTTTGTGGCCATGTTTCATTGATGATGAAGGTTGTGGTCATGTTTCATCGATGATGAAGGTTCTGGCCATGTTTCATTGATGATGAAGTTTGTGGCCATGTTTCATTGATGATGAAGGTTGTGGTCATGTTTCATTGATGATGAAGGTTGTGGCCATGTTTCATTGAAGATGAAGTTTGTGGTCATGTTTCATTGATGATGAAGGTTGTGGCCATGTTTCATTGATGATGAAGGTTGTGGCCATGTTTCATTGAAGATGAAGTTTGTGGTCATGTTTCATTGATGATGAAGGTTGTGGCCATGTTTCATTGATGATGAAGGTTGTGGCCATGTTTCATTGAAGATGAAGTTTGTGGTCATGTTTCATTGATGATGAAGGTTGTGGCCATGTTTCATTGATGATGAAGGTTGTGGTCATGTTTCATTGAAGATGAAGTTTGTGGTCATGTTTTATTGATGATGAAGTTTGTGGTCATGTTTCATTGATGATGAAGGTTGTGGTCATGTTTCATTGATGATGAAGTTTGTGGTCATGTTTCATTGATGATGAAGGTTATGGCCATGTTTCATTGATGATGAAGTTTGTGGTCATGTTTCATTGATGATGAAGGTTATGGCCATGTTTCATTGATGATGAAGTTTGTGGTCATGTTTCATTGATGATGAAGGTTGTGGTCATGTTTCATTGATGATGAAGTTTGTGGTCATGTTTCATTGATGATGAAGGTTATGGCCATGTTTCATTGATGATGAAGTTTGTGGTCATGTTTCATTGATGATGAAGGTTATGGCCATGTTTCATTGATGAGGAAGTTTGTGGCCATGTTTCATTGATGATGAAGGTTGTGGCCATGTTTCATTGATGATGAAGGTTGTGGCCATGTTTCATTGATGATGAAGTTTGTGGTCATGTTTCATTGATTATGAAGGTTATGGCCATGTTTCATTGATGATGAAGTTTGTGGCCATGTTTCATTGATGATGAAGTTTGTGGTCATGTTTCATTGATTATGAAGGTTATGGCCATGTTTCATTGATGAGGAAGTTTGTGGCCATGTTTCATTCATGATGAAAGTTATGGCCATGTTTCATTGATGAGGAAGTTTGTGGCCATGTTTCATTGATGATGAAGTTTGTGGCCATGTTTCATTGATGATGAAGGTTATGGCCATGTTTCATTGATGATGAAGTTTGTGGCCATGTTTCATTGATGATGAAGGTTGTGGTCATGTTTCATTGATGATGAAAGTTATGGCCATGTTTCATTGATGATGAAGTTTGTGGTCATGTTTCATTGATGATGAAGGTTTTTGTATACAATATCGAGGCTCGTGAAAGAGCGAACATTAATCACACAGAAAGACAAACCGACACATAAAACATATAACATAGGGAGCGGTAGACAAGATGGGGAGAGAGGGGGAAGGACACAAACACAACATTTGAGAGCAGGGACCGAGAGACATGGAGACATCGAGAGATCTGAGAGAGGGCGAGGGCTTTGGGGGGGGGGGGCGTGGGAAGGGGGCAGTGGGAGAGGTATAAAACATATGGACACTGCCAGGACTTCCAGGAAAGAAGTTGGAATTTCAAACAAGGTGGATCTGGGGTGAATTAGCGGGGGTAGAAAAGATCAAGGTTTTGGATGGGGGAAGATAAGAGATGGTGGTGAACAGCTGTTTTAAAGACCTGGAGGGAGGAGTGGGATTGAAGGGAGTGAGGGAGTTTGTTCCAGAGGCGGGAGAAAAGAGGAATGAAAGAGTGAAGGTGAGCGGAGAGCCGAGATTTCGGCAGTTTAACCATCAGAGGGTTGTGGTCATGTTTCATTGATGATGAAGGTTATGGCCATGTTTCATTGATGATGAAGTTTGTGGTCATGTTTCATTGATGAAGAAGTTTGTGGCCATGTTTCATTGATGCTGAAAGTTATGGCCATGTTTCATTGATGATGAAAGTTATGGCCATGTTTCATTGATGATGAAGTTTGTGGTCATGTTTCATTGATGATGAAGGTTATGGCCATGTTTCATTGATGATGAAGTTTGTGGTCATGTTTCATTGATGATGAAGTTTGTGGTCATGTTTCATTGAAGATGAAGTTTGTGGTCATGTTTTATTGATGATGAAATTTGTGGTCATGTTTCATTGATGATGAAGGTTGTGGTCATGTTTCATTGATGATGAAGTTTGTGGTCATGTTTCATTGATGATGAAGGTTATGGCCATGTTTCATTGATGATGAAGTTTGTGGTCATGTTTCATTGATGATGAAGGTAGTGGTCATGTTTCATTGATGATGAAGTTTGTGGTCATGTTTCATTGATGATGAAGGTTATGGCCATGTTTCATTGATGATGAAGTTTGTGGTCATGTTTCATTGATGATGAAGGTTATGGCCATGTTTCATTGATGATGAAGTTTGTGGTCATGTTTCATTGATGATGAAAGTTATGGCCATGTTTCATTGATGATGAAGTTTGTGGTCATGTTTCATTGATGATGAAGTTTGTGGTCATGTTTCATTGATGATGAAGGTTGTGGCCATGTTTCATTGATGATGAAGGTTATGGTCATGTTTCA
Source organism: Myxine glutinosa (assembly GCF_964187855.1). NCBI lineage: Eukaryota > Metazoa > Chordata > Myxini > Myxiniformes > Myxinidae > Myxine > Myxine glutinosa. Next base: position 164,764,898 of record NC_136263.1, read on the forward strand.
TTGATGATGAAGTTTGTGGCCATGTTTCATTGATGATGAAGTTTGTGGCCATGTTTCATTCATGATGAAAGTTATGGCCATGTTTCATTGATGAGGAAGTTTGTGGCCATGTTTCATTGATGATGAAGTTTGTGGTCATGTTTCATTGATGATGAAGGTTATGGCCATGTTTCATTGATGATGAAGTTTGTGGCCATGTTTCATTGATGATGAAGTTTGTGGTCATGTTTCATTGATTATGAAGGTTATGGCCATGTTTCATTGATGAGGAAGTTTGTGGCCATGTTTCATTCATGATGAAAGTTATGGCCATGTTTCATTGATGAGGAAGTTTGTGGCCATGTTTCATTGATGATGAAGTTTGTGGCCATGTTTCATTGATGATGAAGGTTATGGCCATGTTTCATTGATGATGAAGTTTGTGGCCATGTTTCATTGATGATGAAGGTTGTGGTCATGTTTCATTGATGATGAAAGTTATGGCCATGTTTCATTGATGATGAAGTTTGTGGTCATGTTTCATTGATGATGAAGGTTGTGGTCATGTTTCATTGATGATGAAGGTTATGGCCATGTTTCATTGATGATGAAGTTTGTGGTCATGTTTCATTGATGAAGAAGTTTGTGGCCATGTTTCATTGATGATGAAAGTTATGGCCATGTTTCATTGATGATGAAAGTTATGGCCATGTTTCATTGATGATGAAGTTTGTGGTCATGTTTCATTGATGATGAAGGTTATGGCCATGTTTCATTGATGATGAAGTTTGTGGTCATGTTTCATTGATGATGAAGTTTGTGGTCATGTTTCATTGATGATGAAGTTTGTGGCCATGTTTCATTGATGATGAAGGTTATGGCCATGTTTCATTGATGATGAAGTGTGTGGCCATGTTTCATTGATGATGAAGTTTGTGGCCATGTTTCATTGATGATGAAGTTTGTGGCCATGTTTCATTGATGATGAAGGTTGTGGTCATGTTTAATTGATGATGAAGGTTGTGGCCATGTTTCATTGATGATGAAGGTTATGGCCATGTTTCATTGATGATGAAGTTTGTGGTCATGTTTCATTGATTATGAAGGTTGTGGCCATGTTTCATTGATGATGAAGTTTGTGGTCATGTTTCATTGATGATGAAAGTTATGGCCATGTTTCATTGATGATGAAGTTTGTGGTCATGTTTCATTGATGATGAAGTTTGTGGTCATGTTTCATTGATGATGAAAGTTATGGCCATGCTTCATTGATGATGAAGTTTGTGGTCATGTTTCATTGATGATGAAGGTTGTGGTCATGTTTCATTGACGATGAAGTTTGTGGTCATGTTTCATTGATGATGAAGGTTATGGCCATGTTTCATTGATGATGAAGTTTGTGGTCATGTTTCATTGATGATGAAGGTTGTGGTCATGTTTCATTGATGATGAAGGTTGTGGTCATGTTTCATCGATGATGAAGGTTCTGGCCATGTTTCATTGATGATGAACTTTGTGGCCATGTTTCATTGATGATGAAGGTTATGGCCATGTTTCATTGATGATGAAGGTTGTGGTCATGTTTCATCGATGATGAAGGTTCTGGCCATGTTTCATTGATGATGAACTTTGTGGCCATGTTTCATTGATGATGAAGGTTCTGGCCATGTTTCATTGATGATGAACTTTGTGGCCATGTTTCATTGATGATGAAGGTTATGGCCATGTTTCATTGATGATGAAGTTTGTGGTCATGTTTCATTGATGATGAAGTTTGTGGTCATGTTTCATTGATGATGAAGTTTGTGGCCATGTTTCATTGATGATGAAGGTTATGGCCATGTTTCATTGATGATGAAGTTTGTGGCCATGTTTCATTGATGATGAAGTTTGTGGCCATGTTTCATTGATGATGAAGTTTGTGGCCATGTTTCATTGATGATGAAGGTTGTGGTCATGTTTAATTGATGATGAAGGTTGTGGCCATGTTTCATTGATGATGAAGTTTATGGCCATGTTTCATTGATGATGAAGTTTGTGGTCATGTTTCATTGATGATGAAGGTTGTGGCCATGTTTCATTGATGACGAAGTTTGTGGTCATGTTTCATTGATGATGAAAGTTATGGCCATGTTTCATTGATGATGAAGTTTGTGGTCATGTTTCATTGATGATGAAGTTTGTGGTCATGTTTCGTTGATGATGAAGGTTATGGCCATGTTTCATTGATGAGGAAGTTTGTGGCCATGTTTCATTGATGATGAAGGTTGTGGCCATGTTTCATTGATGATGAAGTTTGTGGTCATGTTTCATTGATGATGAAGGTTGTGACCATGTTTCATTGATGATGAAGGTTATGGTCATGTTTCATTGATGATGAAGGTTATGGCCATGTTTCATTGATGAGGAAGTTTGTGGTCATGTTTCATTGATGATGAAGGTTATGGCCATGTTTCATTGATGATGAAGTTTGTGGCCATGTTTCATTGATGATGAAGTTTGTGGTCATGTTTCATTGATGATGAAGGTTATGGCCATGTTTCATTGATGAGGAAGTTTGTGGCCATGTTGCATTCATGATGAAAGTTATGGCCATGTTTCATTGATGAGGAAGTTTGTGGCCATGTTTCATTGATGATGTAGTTTGTGGCCATGTTTCATTGATGATGAAGGTTATGGCCATGTTTCATTGATGATGATGTTTGTGGCCATGTTTCATTGATGATGAAGGTTGTGGTCATGTTTCATTGATGATGAAAGTTATGGCCATGTTTCATTGATGATGAAGTTTGTGGTCATGTTTCATTGATGATGAAGGTTGTGGTCATGTTTCATTGATGATGAAGGTTATGGCCATGTTTCATTGATGATGAAGTTTGTGGTCATGTTTCATTGATGAAGAAGTTTGTGGCCATGTTTCATTGATGATGAAAGTTATGGCCATGTTTCATTGATGATGAAGTTTGTGGTCATGTTTCATTGATGATGAAGGTTATGGCCATGTTTCATTGATGATGAAGTTTGTGGTCATGTTTCATTGATGATGAAGTTTGTGGTCATGTTTCATTGATGATGAAGTTTGTGGCCATGTTTCATTGATGATGAAGGTTATGGCCATGTTTCATTGATGATGAAGTTTGTGGCCATGTTTCATTGATGATGAAGGTTGTGGTCATGTTTCATCGATGATGAAGGTTCTGGCCATGTTTCATTGATGATGAAGTTTGTGGCCATGTTTCATTGATGATGAAGGTTGTGGTCATGTTTCATTGATGATGAAGGTTGTGGCCATGTTTCATTGAAGATGAAGTTTGTGGTCATGTTTCATTGATGATGAAGGTTGTGGCCATGTTTCATTGATGATGAAGGTTGTGGCCATGTTTCATTGAAGATGAAGTTTGTGGTCATGTTTCATTGATGATGAAGGTTGTGGCCATGTTTCATTGATGATGAAGGTTGTGGCCATGTTTCATTGAAGATGAAGTTTGTGGTCATGTTTCATTGATGATGAAGGTTGTGGCCATGTTTCATTGATGATGAAGGTTGTGGTCATGTTTCATTGAAGATGAAGTTTGTGGTCATGTTTTATTGATGATGAAGTTTGTGGTCATGTTTCATTGATGATGAAGGTTGTGGTCATGTTTCATTGATGATGAAGTTTGTGGTCATGTTTCATTGATGATGAAGGTTATGGCCATGTTTCATTGATGATGAAGTTTGTGGTCATGTTTCATTGATGATGAAGGTTATGGCCATGTTTCATTGATGATGAAGTTTGTGGTCATGTTTCATTGATGATGAAGGTTGTGGTCATGTTTCATTGATGATGAAGTTTGTGGTCATGTTTCATTGATGATGAAGGTTATGGCCATGTTTCATTGATGATGAAGTTTGTGGTCATGTTTCATTGATGATGAAGGTTATGGCCATGTTTCATTGATGAGGAAGTTTGTGGCCATGTTTCATTGATGATGAAGGTTGTGGCCATGTTTCATTGATGATGAAGGTTGTGGCCATGTTTCATTGATGATGAAGTTTGTGGTCATGTTTCATTGATTATGAAGGTTATGGCCATGTTTCATTGATGATGAAGTTTGTGGCCATGTTTCATTGATGATGAAGTTTGTGGTCATGTTTCATTGATTATGAAGGTTATGGCCATGTTTCATTGATGAGGAAGTTTGTGGCCATGTTTCATTCATGATGAAAGTTATGGCCATGTTTCATTGATGAGGAAGTTTGTGGCCATGTTTCATTGATGATGAAGTTTGTGGCCATGTTTCATTGATGATGAAGGTTATGGCCATGTTTCATTGATGATGAAGTTTGTGGCCATGTTTCATTGATGATGAAGGTTGTGGTCATGTTTCATTGATGATGAAAGTTATGGCCATGTTTCATTGATGATGAAGTTTGTGGTCATGTTTCATTGATGATGAAGGTTTTTGTATACAATATCGAGGCTCGTGAAAGAGCGAACATTAATCACACAGAAAGACAAACCGACACATAAAACATATAACATAGGGAGCGGTAGACAAGATGGGGAGAGAGGGGGAAGGACACAAACACAACATTTGAGAGCAGGGACCGAGAGACATGGAGACATCGAGAGATCTGAGAGAGGGCGAGGGCTTTGGGGGGGGGGGCGTGGGAAGGGGGCAGTGGGAGAGGTATAAAACATATGGACACTGCCAGGACTTCCAGGAAAGAAGTTGGAATTTCAAACAAGGTGGATCTGGGGTGAATTAGCGGGGGTAGAAAAGATCAAGGTTTTGGATGGGGGAAGATAAGAGATGGTGGTGAACAGCTGTTTTAAAGACCTGGAGGGAGGAGTGGGATTGAAGGGAGTGAGGGAGTTTGTTCCAGAGGCGGGAGAAAAGAGGAATGAAAGAGTGAAGGTGAGCGGAGAGCCGAGATTTCGGCAGTTTAACCATCAGAGGGTTGTGGTCATGTTTCATTGATGATGAAGGTTATGGCCATGTTTCATTGATGATGAAGTTTGTGGTCATGTTTCATTGATGAAGAAGTTTGTGGCCATGTTTCATTGATGCTGAAAGTTATGGCCATGTTTCATTGATGATGAAAGTTATGGCCATGTTTCATTGATGATGAAGTTTGTGGTCATGTTTCATTGATGATGAAGGTTATGGCCATGTTTCATTGATGATGAAGTTTGTGGTCATGTTTCATTGATGATGAAGTTTGTGGTCATGTTTCATTGAAGATGAAGTTTGTGGTCATGTTTTATTGATGATGAAATTTGTGGTCATGTTTCATTGATGATGAAGGTTGTGGTCATGTTTCATTGATGATGAAGTTTGTGGTCATGTTTCATTGATGATGAAGGTTATGGCCATGTTTCATTGATGATGAAGTTTGTGGTCATGTTTCATTGATGATGAAGGTAGTGGTCATGTTTCATTGATGATGAAGTTTGTGGTCATGTTTCATTGATGATGAAGGTTATGGCCATGTTTCATTGATGATGAAGTTTGTGGTCATGTTTCATTGATGATGAAGGTTATGGCCATGTTTCATTGATGATGAAGTTTGTGGTCATGTTTCATTGATGATGAAAGTTATGGCCATGTTTCATTGATGATGAAGTTTGTGGTCATGTTTCATTGATGATGAAGTTTGTGGTCATGTTTCATTGATGATGAAGGTTGTGGCCATGTTTCATTGATGATGAAGGTTATGGTCATGTTTCATTGATGATGAAGTTTGTGGCCATGTTTCATTGATGATGAAGTTTGTGGCCATGTTTCATTCATGATGAAAGTTATGGCCATGTTTCATTGATGAGGAAGTTTGTGGCCATGTTTCATTGATGATGAAGTTTGTGGTCATGTTTCATTGATGATGAAGGTTATGGCCATGTTTCATTGATGATGAAGTTTGTGGCCATGTTTCATTGATGATGAAGTTTGTGGTCATGTTTCATTGATTATGAAGGTTATGGCCATGTTTCATTGATGAGGAAGTTTGTGGCCATGTTTCATTCATGATGAAAGTTATGGCCATGTTTCATTGATGAGGAAGTTTGTGGCCATGTTTCATTGATGATGAAGTTTGTGGCCATGTTTCATTGATGATGAAGGTTATGGCCATGTTTCATTGATGATGAAGTTTGTGGCCATGTTTCATTGATGATGAAGGTTGTGGTCATGTTTCATTGATGATGAAAGTTATGGCCATGTTTCATTGATGATGAAGTTTGTGGTCATGTTTCATTGATGATGAAGGTTGTGGTCATGTTTCATTGATGATGAAGGTTATGGCCATGTTTCATTGATGATGAAGTTTGTGGTCATGTTTCATTGATGAAGAAGTTTGTGGCCATGTTTCATTGATGATGAAAGTTATGGCCATGTTTCATTGATGATGAAAGTTATGGCCATGTTTCATTGATGATGAAGTTTGTGGTCATGTTTCATTGATGATGAAGGTTATGGCCATGTTTCATTGATGATGAAGTTTGTGGTCATGTTTCATTGATGATGAAGTTTGTGGTCATGTTTCATTGATGATGAAGTTTATGGCCATGTTTCATTGATGATGAAGGTTATGGCCATGTTTCATTGATGATGAAGTGTGTGGCCATGTTTCATTGATGATGAAGTTTGTGGCCATGTTTCATTGATGATGAAGTTTGTGGCCATGTTTCATTGATGATGAAGGTTGTGGTCATGTTTAATTGATGATGAAGGTTGTGGCCATGTTTCATTGATGATGAAGGTTATGGCCATGTTTCATTGATGATGAAGTTTGTGGTCATGTTTCATTGATTATGAAGGTTGTGGCCATGTTTCATTGATGATGAAGTTTGTGGTCATGTTTCATTGATGATGAAAGTTATGGCCATGTTTCATTGATGATGAAGTTTGTGGTCATGTTTCATTGATGATGAAGTTTGTGGTCATGTTTCATTGATGATGAAAGTTATGGCCATGCTTCATTGATGATGAAGTTTGTGGTCATGTTTCATTGATGATGAAGGTTGTGGTCATGTTTCATTGACGATGAAGTTTGTGGTCATGTTTCATTGATGATGAAGGTTATGGCCATGTTTCATTGATGATGAAGTTTGTGGTCATGTTTCATTGATGATGAAGGTTGTGGTCATGTTTCATTGATGATGAAGGTTGTGGTCATGTTTCATCGATGATGAAGGTTCTGGCCATGTTTCATTGATGATGAACTTTGTGGCCATGTTTCATTGATGATGAAGGTTATGGCCATGTTTCATTGATGATGAAGGTTGTGGTCATGTTTCATCGATGATGAAGGTTCTGGCCATGTTTCATTGATGATGAACTTTGTGGCCATGTTTCATTGATGATGAAGGTTCTGGCCATGTTTCATTGATGATGAACTTTGTGGCCATGTTTCATTGATGATGAAGGTTCTGGCCATGTTTCATTGATGATGAACTTTGTGGCCATGTTTCATTGATGATGAAGGTTATGGCCATGTTTCATTGATGATGAAGTTTGTGGTCATGTTTCATTGATGATGAAGGTTATGGCCATGTTTCATTGATGAGGAAGTTTGTGGCCATGTTTCATTGATGATGAAGGTTGTGGCCATGTTTCATTGATGATGAAGTTTGTGGTCATGTTTCATTGATGATGAAGGTTGTGGCCATGTTTCATTGATGATGAAGGTTATGGTCATGTTTCATTGATGATGAAGGTTATGGCCATGTTTCATTGATGATGAAGTTTGTGGTCATGTTTCATTGATGATGAAAGTTATGGCCATGTTTCATTGATGATGAAGTTTGTGGTCATGTTTCATTGATGATGAAAGTTATGGCCATGTTTCATTGATGATGAAGTTTGTGGCCATGTTTCATTGATGATGAAAGTTATGGCCATGTTTCATTGATGATGAAGTTTGTGGTCATGTTTCATTGATGATGAAGTTTGTGGCCATGTTTCATTGATGATTAAGGTTATGGCCATGTTTCATTGATGATGAAGTTTCTGGCCATGTTTCATTGATGATGAAGGTTGTGGTCATGTTTCATTGATGATGAAGGTTGTGGTCATGTTTCATCGATGATGAAGGTTCTGGCCATGTTTCATTGATGATGAAGTTTGTGGCCATGTTTCATTGATGATGAAGGTTGTGGTCATGTTTCATTGATGATGAAGTTTGTGGCCATGTTTCATTGATGATGAAGTTTGTGGTCATGTTTCATTGATGATGAAGGTTGTGGTCATGTTTCATTGATGATGAAGTTTGTGGTCATGTTTCATTGAAGATGAAGTTTGTGGTCATGTTTCATTGATGATGAAGGTTGTGGTCATGTTTCATTGATGATGAAGTTTGTGGCCATGTTTCATTGATGATGAAGGTTGTGGTCATGTTTCATTGAAGATGAAGTTTGTGGTCATGTTTTATTGATGATGAAGTTTGTGGTCATGTTTCATTGATGATGAAGGTTGTAGTCATGTTTCATTGATGATGAAGTTTGTGGTCATGTTTCATTGATGATGAAGGTTATGGCCCTGTTTCATTGATGATGAAGTTTGTGGTCATGTTTCATTGATGATGAAGGTTGTGGTCATGTTTCATTGATGATGAAGGTTGTGGTCATGTTTCATTGATGATGAAGGTTGTGGTCATGTTTCATCGATGATGAAGGTTCTGGCCATGTTTCATTGATGATGAAGTTTGTGGCCATGTTTCATTGATGATGAAGGTTGTGGTCATGTTTCATTGATGATGAAGTTTGTGGCCATGTTTCATTGATGATGAAGTTTGTGGTCATGTTTCATTGATGATGAAGGTTGTGGTCATGTTTCATTGATGATGAAGTTTGTGGTCATGTTTCATTGAAGATGAAGTTTGTGGTCATGTTTCATTGATGATGAAGGTTGTGGTCATGTTTCATTGATGATGAAGTTTGTGGCCATGTTTCATTGATGATGAAGGTTGTGGTCATGTTTCATTGAAGATGAAGTTTGTGGTCATGTTTTATTGATGATGAAGTTTGTGGTCATGTTTCATTGATGATGAAGGTTGTAGTCATGTTTCATTGATGATGAAGTTTGTGGTCATGTTTCATTGATGATGAAGGTTATGGCCCTGTTTCATTGATGATGAAGTTTGTGGTCATGTTTCATTGATGATGAAGGTTGTGGTCATGTTTCATTGATGATGAAGGTTGTGGTCATGTTTCATTGATGATGAAGGTTGTGGTCATGTTTCATCGATGATGAAGGTTCTGGCCATGTTTCATTGATGATGAAGTTTGTGGCCATGTTTCATTGATGATTAAGGTTATGGCCATGTTTCATTGATGATGAAGTTTGTGGTCATGTTTCATTGATGATGAAGGTTGTGGCCATGTTTCATTGATGATGAAGGTTATGGTCATGTTTCATTGATGATGAAGTTTGTGGCCATGTTTCATTGATGATGAAGTTTGTGGCCATGTTTCATTCATGATGAAGGTTAATGGCCATGTTTCATTGATGATGAAGTTTGTGGCCATGTTTCATTGATGATGAAGTTTGTGGTCATGTTTCATTGATGATGAAGGTTATGGCCATGTTTCATTGATGAGGAAGTTTGTGGCCATGTTTCATTCATGATGAAAGTTATGGCCATGTTTCATTGATGAGGAAGTTTGTGGCCATGTTTCATTGATGATGAAGTTTCTGGCCATGTTTCATTGATGATGAAGGTTATGGCCATGTTTCATTGATGATGAAGTTTGTGGCCATGTTTCATTGATGATGAAGGTTGTGGTCATGTTTCATTGATGATGAAGGTTGTGGTCATGTTTCATCGATGATGAAGTTTGTGGCCATGTTTCATTGATGATGAAGGTTGTGGTCATGTTTCATTGATGATGTAGTTTGTGGCCATGTTTCATTGATGATGATGTTTGTGGCCATGTTTCATTGATGATGAAGGTTGTGGTCATGTTTCATTGAAGATGAAGTTTGTGGTCATGTTTCATTGATGATGAAGTTTGTGGTCATGTTTCATTGATGATGAAGGTTGTGGTCATGTTTCATTGATGATGAAGTTTGTGGTCATGTTTCATTGATGAGGAAGTTTGTGGCCATGTTTCATTGATGATGAAGTTTGTGGCCATGTTTCATTGATGATGAAGTTTGTGGCCATGTTTCATTGATGATGAAGTTTGTGGTCATGTTTCATTGATGATGAAGGTTATGGCCATGTTTCATTGAGGAGGAAGTTTGTGGCCATGTTTCATTGATGATGAAGTTTGTGGCCATGTTTCATTGATGATTAAGGTTATGGCCATGTTTCATTGATGATGAAGTTTCTGGCCATGTTTCATTGATGATGAAGGTTGTGGTCATGTTTCATTGATGATGAAGGTTGTGGTCATGTTTCATCGATGATGAAGGTTCTGGCCATGTTTCATTGATGATGAAGTTTGTGGCCATGTTTCATTGATGATGAAGGTTGTGGTCATGTTTCATTGATGATGAAGTTTGTGGCCATGTTTCATTGATGATGAAGTTTGTGGTCATGTTTCATTGATGATGAAGGTTGTGGTCATGTTTCATTGATGATGAAGTTTGTGGTCATGTTTCATTGAAGATGAAGTTTGTGGTCATGTTTCATTGATGATGAAGGTTGTGGTCATGTTTCATTGATGATGAAGTTTGTGGCCATGTTTCATTGATGATGAAGGTTGTGGTCATGTTTCATTGATGATGCAGGTTTTGGTCATGTTTCATTGATGATGAAGGTTGTGGTCATGTTTCATTGATGATGAAGTTTGTGGTCATGTTTCATTGATGATGAAGGTTATGGCCATGTTTCATTGATGATGAAGGTTATGGCCATGTTTCATTGATGAGGAAGTTTGTGGCCATGTTTCATTGATGATGAAGGTTGTGGCCATGTTTCATTGATGATGAAGTTTGTGGTCATGTTTCATTGATGATTAAGGTTGTGGCCATGTTTCATTGATGATGAAGGTTATGGTCATGTTTCATTGATGATGAAGGTTATGGCCATGTTTCATTGATGATGAAGTTTGTGGTCATGTTTCATTGATGATGAAGGTTGTGGTCATGTTTCATTGATGATGAAGGTTGTGGTCATGTTTCATTGATGATGAAGGTTATGGCCATGTTTCATTGATGATGAAGTTTGTGGTCATGTTTCATTGATGATGAAGGTTGTGGTCATGTTTCATTGATGATGAAGTTTGTGGTCATGTTTCATTGATGATGAAGTTTGTGGCCATGTTTCATTGATGATGAAATGTATGGCCATGTTTCATTGATGATGAAGTTTGTGGTCATGTTTCATTGATGATGAAGGTTGTAGTCATGTTTCATTGATGATGAAGTTTGTGGTCATGTTTCATTGATGATGAAGGTTATGGCCATGTTTCATTGATGATGAAGTTTGTGGTCATGTTTCATTGATGATTAAGGTTGTGGTCATGTTTCATTGATGATGAAGATTGTGGTCATGTTTCATTGATGATGAAGGTTATGGCCATGTTTCATTGATGATGAAGTTTGTGGCCATGTTTCATTGATGATGAAGTTTGTGGCCATGTTTCATTGATGATGAAGGTTGTGGCCATGTTTCATTGATGATGAAGTTTGTGGCCATGTTTCATTGATGATGAAGGTTGTGGTCATGTTTAATTGATGATGAAGGTTGTGGCCATGTTTCATTGATGATGAAGGTTATGGCCATGTTTCTTTGATGATGAAGGTTGTGGTCATGTTTGTGGCCATGTGGCTGAAGAATGAATGTGGTGAGTGATGATGATGTGAAAGATGATGTGGATGAAGGATGATGTGGATGAAGGATGTGGATGAAGGATGATGTGGATGAAAGGATGTGGATCTGAAGAAAGAATGATGATGTGGATGAAGGCCACAACATGTTTCATTGATGATGAAGTTTGTGGTCATGTTTCATTGATGATGAAGTTTGTGGCCATGTTTCATTGATGATGAAGTTTGTGGCCATGTTTCATTGATGATGAAGGTTGTGGTCATGTTTCATTGATGATGAAGTTTGTGGCCATGTTTCATTGATGATGAAGGTTATGGCCATGCTTCATTGATGATGAAGTTTGTGGTCATGTTTCATTGATGATGAAGGTTGTGGCCATGTTTCATTGATGATGAAGGTTATGGTCATGATTGATGATGAAGTTTGTGGCCATGTTTCATTGATGATGAAGTTTGTGGCCATGTTTCATTCATGATGAAATTTATGGCCATGTTTCATTGATGAGGAAGTTTGTGGCCATGTTTCATTGATGATGAAGTTTGTGGTCATGTTTCATTGATGATGAAGGTTATGGCCATGTTTCATTGATGATGAAGTTTGTGGCCATGTTTCATTGATGATGAAGTTTGTGGCCATGTTTCATTGATGATGAAGGTTGTGGTCATGTTTAATTGATGATGAAGGTTGTGGCCATGTTTCATTGATGATGAAGGTTATGGCCATGTTTCATTGATGATGAAGTTTGTGGTCATGTTTCATTGATGATGAAGGTTGTGGTCATGTTTCATTGATGATGAAGGTTATGGTCATGTTTCATTGATGATGAAGGTTATGGCCATGTTTCATTGATGATGAAGTTTGTGGTCATGTTTCATTGATGATGAAGGTTATGGCCATGTTTCATTGATGATGAAGGTTATGGTCATGTTTCATTGATGATGAAGTTTGTGGCCATGTTTCATTGATGATGAAGTTTGTGGCCATGTTTCATTCATGATGAAAGTTATGGCCATGTTTCATTGATGAGGAAGTTTGTGGCCATGTTTCATTGATGATGAAGTTTGTGGTCATGTTTCATTGATGATGAAGGTTGTGGTCATGTTTCATTGATGATGAAGTTTGTGGTCATGTTTCATTGATGATGAAGTTTCTGGCCATGTTTCATTGATGATGAAGGTTGTGGCCATGTTTCATTGATGATGAAGGTTGTGGTCATGTTTCATTGATGATGAAGTTTGTGGCCATGTTTCATTGATGATGAAGGTTATGGCCATGTTTCATTGATGATGAAGGTTATGGCCATGTTTCATTGATGATGAAGTTTGTGGTCATGTTTCATTGATGATGAAGGTTGTGGCCATGTTTCATTGATGATGAAGGTTATGGTCATGTTTCATTGATGATGAAGTTTGTGGCCATGTTTCATTGATGATGAAGCTTGTGGCCATGTTTCATTCATGATGAAAGTTATGGCCATGTTTCATTGATGAGGAATTTTGTGGCCATGTTTCATTGATGATGAAGGTTATGGCCATGTTTCATTGATGATGAAGTTTGTGGTCATGTTTCATTGATGATGAAGGTTATGGCCATGTTTCATTGATGAGGAAGTTTGTGGCCATGTTTCGTTCATGATGAAAGTTATGGCCATGTTTCATTGATGAGGAAGTTTGTGGCCATGTTTCATTGATGATGAAGTTTGTGGCCATGTTTCATTGATGATGAAGGTTGTGGTCATGTTTAATTGATGATGAAGGTTGTGGCCATGTTTCATTGATGATGAAGGTTATGGCCATGTTTCATTGATGATGAAGTTTGTGGTCATGTTTCATTGATGATGAAGGTTGTGGTCATGTTTCATTGATGATGAAGGTTATGGTCATGTTTCATTGATGATGAAGGTTATGGCCATGTTTCATTGATGATGAAGTTTGTGGTCATGTTTCATTGATGATGAAGTTTGTGGTCATGTTTCATTGATGATGAAGTTTGTGGTCATGTTTCATTGATGATGAAGTTTGTGGTCATGTTTCATTGATGATGAAGTTTGTGGTCATGTTTCATTGATGATGAAAGTTATGGCCATGTTTCATTCATGATGAAAGTTATGGCCATGTTTCATTGATGAGGAAGTTTGTGGCCATGTTTCATTGATGATGAAGTTTGTGGTCATGTTTCATTGATGATGAAGGTTATGGCCATGTTTCATTGATGATGAAGTTTGTGGTCATGTTTCATTGATGATGAAGGTTGTGGCCATGTTTCTTTGATGATGAAGGTTATGGTCATGTTTCATTGATGATGAAGTTTGTGGCCATGGTTCATTCATGATGAAAGTTATGGCCATGTTTCATTGATGAGGAAGTTTGTGGCCATGTTTCATTGATGATGAAGTTTGTGGTCATGTTTCATTGATGATGAAGGTTATGGCCATGTTTCATTGATGATGAAGTTTGTGGCCATGTTTCATTGATGATGAAGTTTGTGGTCATGTTTCTTTGATGATGAAGGTTATGGCCATGTTTCATTGATGAGGAAGTTTGTGGCCATGTTTCATTCATGATGAAAGTTATGGCCATGTTTCATTGATGAGGAAGTTTGTGGCCATGTTTCATTGATGATGAAGTTTGTGGCCATGTTTCATTGATGATGAAGGTTATGGCCATGTTTCATTGATGATGAAGTTTGTGGCCATGTTTCATTGATGAGGAAGTTTGTGGCCATGTTTCATTGATGATGAAGGTTGTGGCCATGTTTCATTGATGATGAAGGTTGTGACCATGTTTCATTGATGATGAAGGTTATGGTCATGTTTCATTGATGATGAAGGTTATGGCCATGTTTCATTGATGAGGAAGTTTGTGGTCATGTTTCATTGATGATGAAGGTTATGGCCATGTTTCATTGATGATGAAGTTTGTGGCCATGTTTCATTGATGATGAAGTTTGTGGTCATGTTTCATTGATGATGAAGGTTATGGCCATGTTTCATTGATGAGGAAGTTTGTGGCCATGTTGCATTCATGATGAAAGTTATGGCCATGTTTCATTGATGAGGAAGTTTGTGGCCATGTTTCATTGATGATGTAGTTTGTGGCCATGTTTCATTGATGATGAAGGTTATGGCCATGTTTCATTGATGATGATGTTTGTGGCCATGTTTCATTGATGATGAAGGTTGTGGTCATGTTTCATTGATGATGAAAGTTATGGCCATGTTTCATTGATGATGAAGTTTGTGGTCATGTTTCATTGATGATGAAGGTTGTGGTCATGTTTCATTGATGATGAAGGTTATGGCCATGTTTCATTGATGATGAAGTTTGTGGTCATGTTTCATTGATGAAGAAGTTTGTGGCCATGTTTCATTGATGATGAAAGTTATGGCCATGTTTCATTGATGATGAAGTTTGTGGTCATGTTTCATTGATGATGAAGGTTATGGCCATGTTTCATTGATGATGAAGTTTGTGGTCATGTTTCATTGATGATGAAGTTTGTGGTCATGTTTCATTGATGATGAAGTTTGTGGCCATGTTTCATTGATGATGAAGGTTATGGCCATGTTTCATTGATGATGAAGTTTGTGGCCATGTTTCATTGATGATGAAGTTTGTGGCCATGTTTCATTGATGATGAAGTTTGTGGCCATGTTTCATTGATGATGAAGGTTGTGGTCATGTTTAATTGATGATGAAGGTTGTGGCCATGTTTCATTGATGATGAAGGTTATGGCCATGTTTCATTGATGATGAAGTTTGTGGTCATGTTTCATTGATGATGAAGGTTGTGGCCATGTTTCATTGATGACGAAGTTTGTGGTCATGTTTCATTGATGATGAAAGTTATGGCCATGTTTCATTGATGATGAAGTTTGTGGTCATGTTTCATTGATGATGAAGTTTGTGGTCATGTTTCATTTATGATGAAGTTTGTGGTCATGTTTCATTGATGATGAAAGTTATGGCCATGCTTCATTGATGATGAAGTTTGTGGTCATGTTTCATTGATGATGAAGGTTGTGGTCATGTTTCATTGACCATGAAGTTTGTGGTCATGTTTCATTGATGATGAAGGTTATGGCCATGTTTCATTGATGATGAAGTTTGTGGTCATGTTTCATTGATGATGAAGGTTGTGGTCATGTTTCATTGATGATGAAGGTTGTGGTCATGTTTCATCGATGATGAAGGTTCTGGCCATGTTTCATTGATGATGAAGTTTGTGGCCATGTTTCATTGATGATGAAGGTTGTGGTCATGTTTCATTGATGATGAAGGTTGTGGCCATGTTTCATTGAAGATGAAGTTTGTGGTCATGTTTCATTGATGATGAAGGTTGTGGCCATGTTTCATTGATGATGAAGGTTGTGGCCATGTTTCATTGAACATGAAGTTTGTGGTCATGTTTCATTGATGATGAAGGTTGTGGCCATGTTTCATTGATGATGAAGGTTGTGGCCATGTTTCATTGAAGATGAAGTTTGTGGTCATGTTTCATTGATGATGAAGGTTGTGGCCATGTTTCATTGATGATGAAGGTTGTGGTCATGTTTCATTGAAGATGAAGTTTGTGGTCATGTTTTATTGATGATGAAGTTTGTGGTCATGTTTCATTGATGATGAAGGTTGTGGTCATGTTTCATTGATGATGAAGTTTGTGGTCATGTTTCATTGATGATGAAGGTTATGGCCATGTTTCATTGATGATGAAGTTTGTGGTCATGTTTCATTGATGATGAAGGTTATGGCCATGTTTCATTGATGATGAAGTTTGTGGTCATGTTTCATTGATGATGAAGGTTGTGGTCATGTTTCATTGATGATGAAGTTTGTGGTCATGTTTCATTGATGATGAAGGTTATGGCCATGTTTCATTGATGATGAAGTTTGTGGTCATGTTTCATTGATGATGAAGGTTATGGCCATGTTTCATTGATGAGGAAGTTTGTGGCCATGTTTCATTGATGATGAAGGTTGTGGCCATGTTTCATTGATGATGAAGGTTGTGGCCATGTTTCATTGATGATGAAGTTTGTGGTCATGTTTCATTGATGATGAAGGTTGTGGCCATGTTTCATTGATGATGAAGGTTATGGTCATGTTTCATTGATGATGAAGGTTATGGCCATGTTTCATTGATGATGAAGTTTGTGGTCATGTTTCATTGATGATGAAGTTTGTGGCCATGTTTCATTGATGATGAAGTTTGTGGCCATGTTTCATTCATGATGAAAGTTATGGCCATGTTTCATTGATGAGGAAGTTTGTGGCCATGTTTCATTGATGATGAAGTTTGTGGTCATGTTTCATTGATGATGAAGGTTATGGCCATGTTTCATTGATGATGAAGTTTGTGGCCATGTTTCATTGATGATGAAGTTTGTGGTCATGTTTCATTGATTATGAAGATTATGGCCATGTTTCATTGATGAGGAAGTTTGTGGCCATGTTTCATTCATGATGAAAGTTATGGCCATGTTTCATTGATGAGGAAGTTTGTGGCCATGTTTCATTGATGATGAAGTTTGTGGCCATGTTTCATTGATGATGAAGGTTATGGCCATGTTTCATTGATGATGAAGTTTGTGGCCATGTTTCATTGATGATGAAGGTTGTGGTCATGTTTCATTGATGATGAAAGTTATGGCCATGTTTCATTGATGATGAAGTTTGTGGTCATGTTTCATTGATGATGAAGGTTTTTGTATACAATATCGAGGCTCGTGAAAGAGCGAACATTAATCACACAGAAAGACAAACCGACACATAAAACATATAACATAGGGAGCGGTAGACAAGATGGGGAGAGAGGGGGAAGGACACAAACACAACATTTGAGAGCAGGGACCGAGAGACATGGAGACATCGAGAGATCTGAGAGAGGGCGAGGGCTTTGGGGGGGGGGGGGCGTGGGAAGGGGGCAGTGGGAGAGGTATAAAACATATGGACACTGCCAGGACTTCCAGGAAAGAAGTTGGAATTTCAAACAAGGTGGATCTGGGGTGAATTAGCGGGGGTAGAAAAGATCAAGGTTTTGGATGGGGGAAGATAAGAGATGGTGGTGAACAGCTGTTTTAAAGACCTGGAGGGAGGAGTGGGATTGAAGGGAGTGAGGGAGTTTGTTCCAGAGGCGGGAGAAAAGAGGAATGAAAGAGTGAAGGTGAGCGGAGAGCCGAGATTTCGGCAGTTTAACCATCAGAGGGTTGTGGTCATGTTTCATTGATGATGAAGGTTATGGCCATGTTTCATTGATGATGAAGTTTGTGGTCATGTTTCATTGATGAAGAAGTTTGTGGCCATGTTTCATTGATGCTGAAAGTTATGGCCATGTTTCATTGATGATGAAAGTTATGGCCATGTTTCATTGATGATGAAGTTTGTGGTCATGTTTCATTGATGATGAAGGTTATGGCCATGTTTCATTGATGATGAAGTTTGTGGTCATGTTTCATTGATGATGAAGTTTGTGGTCATGTTTCATTGAAGATGAAGTTTGTGGTCATGTTTTATTGATGATGAAATTTGTGGTCATGTTTCATTGATGATGAAGGTTGTGGTCATGTTTCATTGATGATGAAGTTTGTGGTCATGTTTCATTGATGATGAAGGTTATGGCCATGTTTCATTGATGATGAAGTTTGTGGTCATGTTTCATTGATGATGAAGGTAGTGGTCATGTTTCATTGATGATGAAGTTTGTGGTCATGTTTCATTGATGATGAAGGTTATGGCCATGTTTCATTGATGATGAAGTTTGTGGTCATGTTTCATTGATGATGAAGGTTATGGCCATGTTTCATTGATGAGGAAGTTTGTGGCCATGTTTCATTGATGATGAAGGTTGTGGCCATGTTTCATTGATGATGAAGTTTGTGGTTATGTTTCATTGATGATGAAGGTTGTGGCCATGTTTCATTGATGATGAAGGTTATGGTCATGTTTCATTGATGATGAAGGTTATGGCCATGTTTCATTGATGAGGAAGTTTGTGGCCATGTTTCATTGATGATGAAGGTTGTGGCCATGTTTCATTGATGATGAAGTTTGTGGCCATGTTTCATTGATGATGAAGTTTGTGGTCATGTTTCATTGATGATGAAGGTTGTGGCCATGTTTCATTGATGATGAAGTTTGTGGTCATGTTTCATTGATGATGAAGGTTGTGGTCATGTTTCATTGATGTTGAAGGTTGTGGTCATGTTTCATTGATGATGAAGGTTATGGCCATGTTTCATTGATGATGAAGTTTGTGGTCATGTTTCATTGATGATGAAGGTTGTAGTCATGTTTCATTGATGATGAAGTTTGTGGTCATGTTTCATTGATGATGAAGGTTATGGCCATGTTTCATTGATGATGAAGTTTGTGGTCATGTTTCATTGATGATGAAGGTTGTGGTCATGTTTCATTGATGATGAAGATTGTGGTCATGTTTCATTGATGATGAAGGTTATGGCCATGTTTCATTGATGATGAAGTTTGTGGCGATGTTTCATTGATGATGAAGTTTGTGGCCATGTTTCATTGATGATGAAGGTTGTGGCCATGTTTCATTGATGATGAAGGTTTTGGTCATGTTTCATTGATGATGAAGTTTGTGGCCATGTTTCATTGATGATGAAGGTTATGGCCATGTTTCATTGATGATGAAGTTTGTGGTCATGTTTCATTGATGATGAAGGTTGTGGCCATGTTTCATTGATGATGAAGGTTATGGTCATGTTTCATTGATGATGAAGTTTGTGGCCATGTTTCATTGATGATGAAGTTTGTGGCCATGTTTCATTCATGATGAAAGTTATGGCCATGTTTCATTGATGACGAAGTTTGTGGCCATGTTTCATTGATGATGAAGTTTGTGGTCATGTTTCATTGATGATGAAGGTTATGGCCATGTTTCATTGATGATGAAGTTTGTGGCCATGTTTCATTGATGATGAAGTTTGTGGTCATGTTTCATTGATGATGAAGGTTATGGCCATGTTTCATTGATGAGGAAGTTTGTGGCCATGTTGCATTCATGATGAAAGTTATGGCCATGTTTCATTGATGAGGAAGTTTGTGGCCATGTTTCATTGATGATGTAGTTTGTGGCCATGTTTCATTGATGATGAAGGTTATGGCCATGTTTCATTGATGATGAAGTTTGTGGCCATGTTTCATTGATGATGAAGGTTGTGGTCATGTTTCATTGATGATGAAAGTTATGGCCATGTTTCATTGATGATGAAGTTTGTGGTCATGTTTCATTGATGATGAAGGTTGTGGTCATGTTTCATTGATGATGAAGGTTATGGCCATGTTTCATTGATGATGAAGTTTGTGGTCATGTTTCATTGATGAAGAAGTTTGTGGCCATGTTTCATTGATGATGAAAGTTATGGCCATGTTTCATTGATGATGAAGTTTGTGGTCATGTTTCATTGATGATGAAGGTTATGGCCATGTTTCATTGATGATGAAGTTTGTGGTCATGTTTCATTGATGATGAAGTTTGTGGTCATGTTTCATTGATGATGAAGTTTGTGGTCATGTTTCATTGATGATGAAAGTTATGGCCATGCTTCATTGATGATGAAGTTTGTGGTCATGTTTCATTGATGATGAAGGTTGTGGTCATGTTTCATTGACCATGAAGTTTGTGGTCATGTTTCATTGATGATGAAGGTTATGGCCATGTTTCATTGATGATGAAGTTTGTGGTCATGTTTCATTGATGATGAAGGTTGTGGTCATGTTTCATTGATGATGAAGGTTGTGGTCATGTTTCATCGATGATGAAGGTTCTGGCCATGTTTCATTGATGATGAAGTTTGTGGCCATGTTTCATTGATGATGAAGGTTGTGGTCATGTTTCATTGATGATGAAGTTTGTGGCCATGTTTCATTGATGATGAAGTTTGTGGTCATGTTTCATCGATGATGAAGTTTGTGGTCATGTTTCATTGAAGATGAAGTTTGTGGTCATGTTTCATTGATGATGAAGGTTGTGGTCATGTTTCATTGATGATGAAGTTTGTGGCCATGTTTCATTGATGATGAAGGTTGTGGTCATGTTTCATTGAAGATGAAGTTTGTGGTCATGTTTTATTGATGATGAAGTTTGTGGTCATGTTTCATTGATGATGAAGGTTATGGCCATGTTTCATTGATGATGAAGTTTGTGGTCATGTTTCATTGATGATGAAGGTTGTGGTCATGTTTCATTGATGATGAAGTTTGTGGTCATGTTTCATTGATGATGAAGGTTATGGCCATGTTTCATTGATGATGAAGTTTGTGGTCATGTTTCATTGATGATGAAGGTTATGGCCATGTTTCATTGATGAGGAAGTTTGTGGCCATGTTTCATTGATGATGAAGGTTGTGGCCATGTTTCATTGATGATGAAGGTTGTGGCCATGTTTCATTGATGATGAAGTTTGTGGTCATGTTTCATTGATGATGAAGGTTGTGGCCATGTTTCATTGATGATGAAGGTTATGGTCATGTTTCATTGATGATGAAGGTTATGGCCATGTTTCATTGATGATGAAGTTTGTGGTCATGTTTCATTGATGATGAAAGTTATGGCCATGTTTCATTGATGATGAAGTTTGTGGTCATGTTTCATTGATGATGAAGTTTGTGGTCATGTTTCATTGATGATGAAGGTTGTGGCCATGTTTCATTGATGATGAAGGTTATGGTCATGTTTCATTGATGATGAAGTTTGTGGCCATGTTTCATTGATGATGAAGTTTGTGGCCATGTTTCATTCATGATGAAAGTTATGGCCATGTTTCATTGATGAGGAAGTTTGTGGCCATGTTTCATTGATGATGAAGTTTGTGGTCATGTTTCATTGATGATGAAGGTTATGGCCATGTTTCATTGATGATGAAGTTTGTGGCCATGTTTCATTGATGATGAAGTTTGTGGTCATGTTTCATTGATTATGAAGGTTATGGCCATGTTTCATTGATGAGGAAGTTTGTGGCCATGTTTCATTCATGATGAAAGTTATGGCCATGTTTCATTGATGAGGAAGTTTGTGGCCATGTTTCATTGATGATGAAGTTTGTGGCCATGTTTCATTGATGATGAAGGTTATGGCCATGTTTCATTGATGATGAAGTTTGTGGCCATGTTTCATTGATGATGAAGGTTGTGGTCATGTTTCATTGATGATGAAAGTTATGGCCATGTTTCATTGATGATGAAGTTTGTGGTCATGTTTCATTGATGATGAAGGTTGTGGTCATGTTTCATTGATGATGAAGGTTATGGCCATGTTTCATTGATGATGAAGTTTGTGGTCATGTTTCATTGATGAAGAAGTTTGTGGCCATGTTTCATTGATGATGAAAGTTATGGCCATGTTTCATTGATGATGAAAGTTATGGCCATGTTTCATTGATGATGAAGTTTGTGGCCATGTTTCATTGATGATGAAGGTTGTGGTCATGTTTAATTGATGATGAAGGTTGTGGCCATGTTTCATTGATGATGAAGGTTATGGCCATGTTTCATTGATGATGAAGTTTGTGGTCATGTTTCATTGATTATGAAGGTTGTGGCCATGTTTCATTGATGATGAAGGTTATGGCCATGTTTCATTGATGATGAAGTTTGTGGTCATGTTTCATTGATGATGAAGGTTATGGCCATGTTTCATTGATGATGAAGTTTGTGGTCATGTTTCATTGATGATGAAGGTTGTGGTCATGTTTCATTGATGATGAAGGTTATGGCCATGTTTCATTGATGATGAAGTTTGTGGTCATGTTTCATTGATGATGAAGGTTGTGGTCATGTTTCATTGATGATGAAGGTTATGGCCATGTTTCATTGATGATGAAGTTTGTGGTCATGTTTCATTGATGATGAAGGTTATGGCCATGTTTCATTGATGATGAAGTTTGTGGCCATGTTTCATTGATGATGAAGGTTGTGGTCATGTTTCATTGAAGATGAAGGTTGTTGTCATGTTTCATTGAAGATGAAGTTTGTGGTCATGTTTTATTGATGATGAAGTTTGTGGTCATGTTTCATTGATGATGAAGGTTGTGGTCATGTTTCATTGATGATGAAGTTTGTGGTCATGTTTCATTGATGATGAAGGTTATGGCCATGTTTCATTGATGATGAAGTTTGTGGTCATGTTTCATTGATGATGAAGGTTGTGGTCATGTTTCATTGATGATGAAGGTTATGGCCATGTTTCATTGATGATGAAGTTTGTGGTCATGTTTCATTGATGATGAAGGTTATGGCCATGTTTCATTGATGAGGAAGTTTGTGGCCATGTTTCATTGATGATGAAGGTTGTGGCCATGTTTCATTGATGATGAAGTTTGTGGTCATGTTTCATTGATGATGAAGGTTGTGGCCATGTTTCATTGATGATGAAGGTTATGGTCATGTTTCATTGATGATGAAGGTTATGGCCATGTTTCATTGATGATGAAGTTTGTGGTCATGTTTCATTGATGATGAAAGTTATGGCCATGTTTCATTGATGATGAAGTTTGTGGTCATGTTTCATTGATGATGAAAGTTATGGCCATGTTTCATTGATGATGAAGTTTGTGGCCATGTTTCATTGATGATGAAAGTTATGGCCATGTTTCATTGATGATGAAGTTTGTGGTCATGTTTCATTGATGATGAAGGTTGTAGTCATGTTTCATTGATGATGAAGTTTGTGGTCATGTTTCATTGATGATGAAGGTTATGGCCATGTTTCATTTATGATGAAGTTTTTGGTCATGTTTCATTGATGATGAAGTTTGTGGCCATGTTTCATTGATGATGAAGGTTGTGGTCATGTTTCATTGATGATGAAAGTTATGGCCATGTTTCATTGATGATGAAGTTTGTGGTCATGTTTCATTGATGATGAAGGTTGTGGTCATGTTTCATTGATGATGAAGGTTATGGCCATGTTTCATTGATGATGAAGTTTGTGGTCATGTTTCATTGATGAAGAAGTTTGTGGCCATGTTTCATTGATGATGAAAGTTATGGCCATGTTTCATTGATGATGAAAGTTATGGCCATGTTTCATTGATGATGAAGTTTGTGGCCATGTTTCATTGATGATGAAGGTTGTGGTCATGTTTAATTGATGATGAAGGTTGTGGCCATGTTTCATTGATGATGAAGGTTATGGCCATGTTTCATTGATGATGAAGTTTGTGGTCATGTTTCATTGATTATGAAGGTTGTGGCCATGTTTCATTGATGATGAAGGTTATGGCCATGTTTCATTGATGATGAAGTTTGTGGTCATGTTTCATTGATGATGAAGGTTATGGCCATGTTTCATTGATGATGAAGTTTGTGGTCATGTTTCATTGATGATGAAGGTTGTGGTCATGTTTCATTGATGATGAAGGTTATGGCCATGTTTCATTGATGATGAAGTTTGTGGTCATGTTTCATTGATGATGAAGGTTGTGGTCATGTTTCATTGATGATGAAGGTTATGGCCATGTTTCATTGATGATGAAGTTTGTGGTCATGTTTCATTGATGATGAAGGTTATGGCCATGTTTCATTGATGATGAAGTTTGTGGCCATGTTTCATTGATGATGAAGGTTGTGGTCATGTTTCATTGAAGATGAAGGTTGTTGTCATGTTTCATTGAAGATGAAGTTTGTGGTCATGTTTTATTGATGATGAAGTTTGTGGTCATGTTTCATTGATGATGAAGGTTGTGGTCATGTTTCATTGATGATGAAGTTTGTGGTCATGTTTCATTGATGATGAAGGTTATGGCCATGTTTCATTGATGATGAAGTTTGTGGTCATGTTTCATTGATGATGAAGGTTGTGGTCATGTTTCATTGATGATGAAGGTTATGGCCATGTTTCATTGATGATGAAGTTTGTGGTCATGTTTCATTGATGATGAAGGTTATGGCCATGTTTCATTGATGAGGAAGTTTGTGGCCATGTTTCATTGATGATGAAGGTTGTGGCCATGTTTCATTGATGATGAAGTTTGTGGTCATGTTTCATTGATGATGAAGGTTGTGGCCATGTTTCATTGATGATGAAGGTTATGGTCATGTTTCATTGATGATGAAGGTTATGGCCATGTTTCATTGATGATGAAGTTTGTGGTCATGTTTCATTGATGATGAAAGTTATGGCCATGTTTCATTGATGATGAAGTTTGTGGTCATGTTTCATTGATGATGAAAGTTATGGCCATGTTTCATTGATGATGAAGTTTGTGGCCATGTTTCATTGATGATGAAAGTTATGGCCATGTTT
Organism: Myxine glutinosa; assembly: GCF_964187855.1. Taxonomy (NCBI): domain Eukaryota; kingdom Metazoa; phylum Chordata; class Myxini; order Myxiniformes; family Myxinidae; genus Myxine; species Myxine glutinosa. The sequence continues at coordinate 164,789,900 of NC_136263.1, forward strand.
CATTGATGATGAAGTTTGTGGTCATGTTTCATTGATGATGAAGGTTGTAGTCATGTTTCATTGATGATGAAGTTTGTGGTCATGTTTCATTGATGATGAAGGTTATGGCCATGTTTCATTTATGATGAAGTTTTTGGTCATGTTTCATTGATGATGAAGTTTGTGGTCATTGATGATTAAGGTTATGGCCATGTTTCATTGATGATGAAGTTTCTGGCCATGTTTCATTGATGATGAAGGTTGTGGTCATGTTTCATTGATGATGAAGGTTGTGGTCATGTTTCATCGATGATGAAGGTTCTGGCCATGTTTCATTGATGATGAAGTTTGTGGCCATGTTTCATTGATGATGAAGGTTGTGGTCATGTTTCATTGATGATGAAGTTTGTGGCCATGTTTCATTGATGATGAAGTTTGTGGTCATGTTTCATTGATGATGAAGGTTGTGGTCATGTTTCATTGATGATGAAGTTTGTGGTCATGTTTCATTGAAGATGAAGTTTGTGGTCATGTTTCATTGATGATGAAGGTTGTGGTCATGTTTCATTGATGATGAAGTTTGTGGCCATGTTTCATTGATGATGAAGGTTGTGGTCATGTTTCATTGAAGATGAAGTTTGTGGTCATGTTTTATTGATGATGAAGTTTGTGGTCATGTTTCATTGATGATGAAGGTTGTAGTCATGTTTCATTGATGATGAAGTTTGTGGTCATGTTTCATTGATGATGAAGGTTATGGCCCTGTTTCATTGATGATGAAGTTTGTGGTCATGTTTCATTGATGATGAAGGTTGTGGTCATGTTTCATTGATGATGAAGGTTGTGGTCATGTTTCATTGATGATGAAGGTTGTGGTCATGTTTCATCGATGATGAAGGTTCTGGCCATGTTTCATTGATGATGAAGTTTGTGGCCATGTTTCATTGATGATTAAGGTTATGGCCATGTTTCATTGATGATGAAGTTTGTGGTCATGTTTCATTGATGATGAAGGTTGTGGCCATGTTTCATTGATGATGAAGGTTATGGTCATGTTTCATTGATGATGAAGTTTGTGGCCATGTTTCATTGATGATGAAGTTTGTGGCCATGTTTCATTCATGATGAAGGTTATGGCCATGTTTCATTGATGATGAAGTTTGTGGCCATGTTTCATTGATGATGAAGTTTGTGGTCATGTTTCATTGATGATGAAGGTTATGGCCATGTTTCATTGATGAGGAAGTTTGTGGCCATGTTTCATTCATGATGAAAGTTATGGCCATGTTTCATTGATGAGGAAGTTTGTGGCCATGTTTCATTGATGATGAAGTTTCTGGCCATGTTTCATTGATGATGAAGGTTATGGCCATGTTTCATTGATGATGAAGTTTGTGGCCATGTTTCATTGATGATGAAGGTTGTGGTCATGTTTCATTGATGATGAAGGTTGTGGTCATGTTTCATCGATGATGAAGTTTGTGGCCATGTTTCATTGATGATGAAGGTTGTGGTCATGTTTCATTGATGATGTAGTTTGTGGCCATGTTTCATTGATGATGATGTTTGTGGCCATGTTTCATTGATGATGAAGGTTGTGGTCATGTTTCATTGAAGATGAAGTTTGTGGTCATGTTTCATTGATGATGAAGTTTGTGGTCATGTTTCATTGATGATGAAGGTTGTGGTCATGTTTCATTGATGATGAAGTTTGTGGTCATGTTTCATTGATGAGGAAGTTTGTGGCCATGTTTCATTGATGATGAAGGTTATGGCCATGTTTCATTGATGATGAAGTTTGTGGTCATGTTTCATTGATGATGAAAGTTATGGCCATGTTTCATTGATGATGAAGTTTGTGGTCATGTTTCATTGATGATGAAAGTTATGGCCATGTTTCATTGATGATGAAGTTTGTGGCCATGTTTCATTGATGATGAAAGTTATGGCCATGTTTCATTGATGATGAAGTTTGTGGTCATGTTTCATTGATGATGAAGGTTGTAGTCATGTTTCATTGATGATGAAGTTTGTGGTCATGTTTCATTGATGATGAAGGTTATGGCCATGTTTCATTGATGATGAAGTTTCTGGCCATGTTTCATTGATGATGAAGGTTGTGGTCATGTTTCATTGATGATGAAGGTTGTGGTCATGTTTCATCGATGATGAAGGTTCTGGCCATGTTTCATTGATGATGAAGTTTGTGGCCATGTTTCATTGATGATGAAAGTTATGGCCATGTTTCATTGATGATGAAGTTTGTGGCCATGTTTCATTTATGATGAAGTTTTTGGTCATGTTTCATTGATGATGAAGTTTGTGGCCATGTTTCATTGATGATTAAGGTTATGGCCATGTTTCATTGATGATGAAGTTTCTGGCCATGTTTCATTGATGATGAAGGTTGTGGTCATGTTTCATTGATGATGAAGGTTGTGGTCATGTTTCATCGATGATGAAGGTTCTGGCCATGTTTCATTGATGATGAAGTTTGTGGCCATGTTTCATTGATGATGAAGGTTGTGGTCATGTTTCATTGATGATGAAGTTTGTGGCCATGTTTCATTGATGATGAAGTTTGTGGTCATGTTTCATTGATGATGAAGGTTGTGGTCATGTTTCATTGATGATGAAGTTTGTGGTCATGTTTCATTGAAGATGAAGTTTGTGGTCATGTTTCATTGATGATGAAGGTTGTGGTCATGTTTCATTGATGATGAAGTTTGTGGCCATGTTTCATTGATGATGAAGGTTGTGGTCATGTTTCATTGAAGATGAAGTTTGTGGTCATGTTTTATTGATGATGAAGTTTGTGGTCATGTTTCATTGATGATGAAGGTTGTAGTCATGTTTCATTGATGATGAAGTTTGTGGTCATGTTTCATTGATGATGAAGGTTATGGCCCTGTTTCATTGATGATGAAGTTTGTGGTCATGTTTCATTGATGATGAAGGTTGTGGTCATGTTTCATTGATGATGAAGGTTGTGGTCATGTTTCATTGATGATGAAGGTTGTGGTCATGTTTCATCGATGATGAAGGTTCTGGCCATGTTTCATTGATGATGAAGTTTGTGGCCATGTTTCATTGATGATTAAGGTTATGGCCATGTTTCATTGATGATGAAGTTTGTGGTCATGTTTCATTGATGATGAAGGTTGTGGCCATGTTTCATTGATGATGAAGGTTATGGTCATGTTTCATTGATGATGAAGTTTGTGGCCATGTTTCATTGATGATGAAGTTTGTGGCCATGTTTCATTCATGATGAAGGTTATGGCCATGTTTCATTGATGATGAAGTTTGTGGCCATGTTTCATTGATGATGAAGTTTGTGGTCATGTTTCATTGATGATGAAGGTTATGGCCATGTTTCATTGATGAGGAAGTTTGTGGCCATGTTTCATTCATGATGAAAGTTATGGCCATGTTTCATTGATGAGGAAGTTTGTGGCCATGTTTCATTGATGATGAAGTTTCTGGCCATGTTTCATTGATGATGAAGGTTATGGCCATGTTTCATTGATGATGAAGTTTGTGGCCATGTTTCATTGATGATGAAGGTTGTGGTCATGTTTCATTGATGATGAAGGTTGTGGTCATGTTTCATCGATGATGAAGTTTGTGGCCATGTTTCATTGATGATGAAGGTTGTGGTCATGTTTCATTGATGATGTAGTTTGTGGCCATGTTTCATTGATGATGATGTTTGTGGCCATGTTTCATTGATGATGAAGGTTGTGGTCATGTTTCATTGAAGATGAAGTTTGTGGTCATGTTTCATTGATGATGAAGTTTGTGGTCATGTTTCATTGATGATGAAGGTTGTGGTCATGTTTCATTGATGATGAAGTTTGTGGTCATGTTTCATTGATGAGGAAGTTTGTGGCCATGTTTCATTGATGATGAAGTTTGTGGCCATGTTTCATTGATGATGAAGTTTGTGGCCATGTTTCATTGATGATGAAGTTTGTGGTCATGTTTCATTGATGATGAAGGTTATGGCCATGTTTCATTGAGGAGGAAGTTTGTGGCCATGTTTCATTGATGATGAAGTTTGTGGCCATGTTTCATTGATGATTAAGGTTATGGCCATGTTTCATTGATGATGAAGTTTCTGGCCATGTTTCATTGATGATGAAGGTTGTGGTCATGTTTCATTGATGATGAAGGTTGTGGTCATGTTTCATCGATGATGAAGGTTCTGGCCATGTTTCATTGATGATGAAGTTTGTGGCCATGTTTCATTGATGATGAAGGTTGTGGTCATGTTTCATTGATGATGAAGTTTGTGGCCATGTTTCATTGATGATGAAGTTTGTGGTCATGTTTCATTGATGATGAAGGTTGTGGTCATGTTTCATTGATGATGAAGTTTGTGGTCATGTTTCATTGAAGATGAAGTTTGTGGTCATGTTTCATTGATGATGAAGGTTGTGGTCATGTTTCATTGATGATGAAGTTTGTGGCCATGTTTCATTGATGATGAAGGTTGTGGTCATGTTTCATTGAAGATGAAGTTTGTGGTCATGTTTTATTGATGATGAAGTTTGTGGTCATGTTTCATTGATGATGAAGGTTGTGGTCATGTTTCATTGATGATGAAGTTTGTGGTCATGTTTCATTGATGATGAAGGTTATGGCCATGTTTCATTGATGATGAAGGTTATGGCCATGTTTCATTGATGAGGAAGTTTGTGGCCATGTTTCATTGATGATGAAGGTTGTGGCCATGTTTCATTGATGATGAAGTTTGTGGTCATGTTTCATTGATGATTAAGGTTGTGGCCATGTTTCATTGATGATGAAGGTTATGGTCATGTTTCATTGATGATGAAGGTTATGGCCATGTTTCATTGATGATGAAGTTTGTGGTCATGTTTCATTGATGATGAAAGTTATGGCCATGTTTCATTGATGATGAAAGTTATGGCCATGTTTCATTGATGATGAAGTTTGTGGTCATGTTTCATTGATGATGAAGGTTATGGCCATGTTTCATTGATGATGAAGTTTGTGGTCATGTTTCATTGATGATGAAGGTTGTGGTCATGTTTCATTGATGATGAAGTTTGTGGTCATGTTTCATTGATGATGAAGTTTGTGGCCATGTTTCATTGATGATGAAATTTATGGCCATGTTTCATTGATGATGAAGTTTGTGGTCATGTTTCATTGATGATGAAGGTTGTAGTCATGTTTCATTGATGATGAAGTTTGTGGTCATGTTTCATTGATGATGAAGGTTATGGCCATGTTTCATTGATGATGAAGTTTGTGGTCATGTTTCATTGATGATTAAGGTTGTGGTCATGTTTCATTGATGATGAAGGTTATGGCCATGTTTCATTGATGATGAAGGTTATGGCCATGTTTCATTGATGATGAAGATTGTGGTCATGTTTCATTGATGATGAAGGTTATGGCCATGTTTCATTGATGATGAAGTTTGTGGCCATGTTTCATTGATGATGAAGTTTGTGGCCATGTTTCATTGATGATGAAGGTTGTGGCCATGTTTCATTGATGATGAAGTTTGTGGCCATGTTTCATTGATGATGAAGGTTATGGCCATGTTTCTTTGATGATGAAGGTTGTGGTCATGTTTGTGGCCATGTGGCTGAAGAATGAATGTGGTGAGTGATGATGATGTGAAAGATGATGTGGATGAAGGATGATGTGGATGAAGGATGTGGATGAAGGATGATGTGGATGAAAGGATGTGGATCTGAAGAAAGAATGATGATGTGGATGAAGGCCACAACATGTTTCATTGATGATGAAGTTTGTGGTCATGTTTCATTGATGATGAAGTTTGTGGCCATGTTTCATTGATGATGAAGTTTGTGGCCATGTTTCATTGATGATGAAGGTTGTGGTCATGTTTCATTGATGATGAAGTTTGTGGCCATGTTTCATTGATGATGAAGGTTATGGCCATGCTTCATTGATGATGAAGTTTGTGGTCATGTTTCATTGATGATGAAGGTTGTGGCCATGTTTCATTGATGATGAAGGTTATGGTCATGATTGATGATGAAGTTTGTGGCCATGTTTCATTGATGATGAAGTTTGTGGCCATGTTTCATTCATGATGAAATTTATGGCCATGTTTCATTGATGAGGAAGTTTGTGGCCATGTTTCATTGATGATGAAGTTTGTGGTCATGTTTCATTGATGATGAAGGTTATGGCCATGTTTCATTGATGATGAAGTTTGTGGCCATGTTTCATTGATGATGAAGTTTGTGGCCATGTTTCATTGATGATGAAGGTTGTGGTCATGTTTAATTGATGATGAAGGTTGTGGCCATGTTTCATTGATGATGAAGGTTATGGCCATGTTTCATTGATGATGAAGTTTGTGGTCATGTTTCATTGATGATGAAGGTTGTGGTCATGTTTCATTGATGATGAAGGTTATGGTCATGTTTCATTGATGATGAAGGTTATGGCCATGTTTCATTGATGATGAAGTTTGTGGTCATGTTTCATTGATGATGAAGGTTATGGCCATGTTTCATTGATGATGAAGGTTATGGTCATGTTTCATTGATGATGAAGTTTGTGGCCATGTTTCATTGATGATGAAGTTTGTGGCCATGTTTCATTCATGATGAAAGTTATGGCCATGTTTCATTGATGAGGAAGTTTGTGGCCATGTTTCATTGATGATGAAGTTTGTGGTCATGTTTCATTGATGATGAAGGTTGTGGTCATGTTTCATTGATGATGAAGTTTGTGGTCATGTTTCATTGATGATGAAGGTTATGGCCATGTTTCATTGATGATGAAGTTTGTGGTCATGTTTCATTGATGATGAAGGTTTTGGTCATGTTTCATTGATGATGAAGTTTGTGGTCATGTTTCATTGATGATGTAGGTTATGGCCATGTTTCATTGATGATGAAGTTTGTGGCCATGTTTCATTGATGATGAAGTTTGTGGCCATGTTTCATTGATGATTAAGGTTGTGGCCATGTTTCATTGATGATGAAGGTTGTGGTCATGTTTCATTGATGATGAAGTTTGTGGCCATGTTTCATTGATGATGAAGATTATGGCCATGTTTCATTGATGATGAAGTTTGTGGTCATGTTTCATTGATGATGAAGGTTGTGGCCATGTTTCATTGATGATGAAGGTTATGGTCATGTTTCATTGATGATGAAGTTTGTGGCCATGTTTCATTCATGATGAAAGTTATGGCCATGTTTCATTGATGATGAAGTTTGTGGTCATGTTTCAATAATGATGAAGGTTGTGGTCATGTTTCATTGATGATGAAGGTTATGGTCATGTTTCAGTGATGATGAAGGTTATGGCCATGTTTCATTGATGATGAAGTTTGTGGTCATGTTTCATTGATGATGAAAGTTATGGCCATGTTTCATTGATGATGAAGTTTGTGGTCATGTTTCATTGATGATGCAGGTTTTGGTCATGTTTCATTGATGATGAAGTTTGTGGTCATGTTTCATTGATGATGTAGGTTATGGCCATGTTTCATTGATGATGAAGTTTGTGGCCATGTTTCATTGATGATGAAGTTTCTGGCCATGTTTCATTGATGATGAAGGTTGTGGCCATGTTTCATTGATGATGAAGGTTGTGGTCATGTTTCATTGATGATGAAGTTTGTGGCCATGTTTCATTGATGATGAAGGTTATGGCCATGTTTCATTGATGATGAAGGTTATGGCCATGTTTCATTGATGATGAAGTTTGTGGTCATGTTTCATTGATGATGAAGGTTGTGGCCATGTTTCATTGATGATGAAGGTTATGGTCATGTTTCATTGATGATGAAGTTTGTGGCCATGTTTCATTGATGATGAAGCTTGTGGCCATGTTTCATTCATGATGAAAGTTATGGCCATGTTTCATTGATGAGGAATTTTGTGGCCATGTTTCATTGATGATGAAGGTTATGGCCATGTTTCATTGATGATGAAGTTTGTGGTCATGTTTCATTGATGATGAAGGTTATGGCCATGTTTCATTGATGAGGAAGTTTGTGGCCATGTTTCGTTCATGATGAAAGTTATGGCCATGTTTCATTGATGAGGAAGTTTGTGGCCATGTTTCATTGATGATGAAGGTTGTGGTCATGTTTAATTGATGATGAAGGTTGTGGCCATGTTTCATTGATGATGAAGGTTATGGCCATGTTTCATTGATGATGAAGTTTGTGGTCATGTTTCATTGATGATGAAGGTTGTGGTCATGTTTCATTGATGATGAAGGTTATGGTCATGTTTCATTGATGATGAAGGTTATGGCCATGTTTCATTGATGATGAAGTTTGTGGTCATGTTTCATTGATGATGAAGTTTGTGGTCATGTTTCAATGATGATGAAGGTTGTGGTCATGTTTCATTGATGATGAAGGTTATGGTCATGTTTCATTGATGATGAAGGTTATGACCATGTTTCATTGATGATGAAGTTTGTGGTCATGTTTCATTGATGATGAAAGTTATGGCCATGTTTCATTGATGATGAAGTTTGTGGTCATGTTTCATTGATGATGAAGGTTGTGGTCATGTTTCATTGATGATGAAGGTTGTGGTCATGTTTCATTGATGATGAAGTTTGTGGTCATGTTTCATTGATGATGAAGTTTGTGGTCATGTTTCATTGATGATGAAAGTTATGGCCATGTTTCATTCATGATGAAAGTTATGGCCATGTTTCATTGATGAGGAAGTTTGTGGCCATGTTTCATTGATGATGAAGTTTGTGGTCATGTTTCATTGATGATGAAGGTTATGGCCATGTTTCATTGATGATGAAGTTTGTGGTCATGTTTCATTGATGATGAAGGTTGTGGCCATGTTTCTTTGAGGATGAAGGTTATGGTCATGTTTCATTGATGATGAAGTTTGTGGCCATGGTTCATTCATGATGAAAGTTATGGCCATGTTTCATTGATGAGGAAGTTTGTGGCCATGTTTCATTGATGATGAAGTTTGTGGTCATGTTTCATTGATGATGAAGGTTATGGCCATGTTTCATTGATGATGAAGTTTGTGGCCATGTTTCATTGATGATGAAGTTTGTGGTCATGTTTCTTTGATGATGAAGGTTATGGCCATGTTTCATTGATGAGGAAGTTTGTGGCCATGTTTCATTCATGATGAAAGTTATGGCCATGTTTCATTGATGAGGAAGTTTGTGGCCATGTTTCATTGATGATGAAGTTTGTGGCCATGTTTCATTGATGATGAAGGTTATGGCCATGTTTCATTGATGATGAAGTTTGTGGCCATGTTTCATTGATGATGAAGGTTGTGGTCATGTTTCATTGATGATGAAGGTTGTGGTCATGTTTCATCGATGATGAAGGTTCTGGCCATGTTTCATTGATGATGAAGTTTGTGGCCATGTTTCGTTGATGATGAAGGTTGTGGTCATGTTTCATTGATGATGAAGTTTGTGGCCATGTTTCATTGATGATGAAGTTTGTGGTCATGTTTCAATGATGATGAAGGTTGTGGTCATGTTTCATTGATGATGAAGTATGTGGTCATGTTTCATTGAAGATGAAGTTTGTGGTCATGTTTCATTGATGATGAAGGTTGTGGTCATGTTTCATTGATGATGAAGTTTGTGGTCATGTTTCATTGATGATGAAGGTTATGGCCATGTTTCATTGATGATGAAGTTTGTGGTCATGTTTCATTGATGATGAAGGTTGTGGTCATGTTTCATTGATGATGAAGTTTATGGTCATGTTTCATTGATGATGAAGGTTATGGCCATGTTTCATTGATGATGAAGTTTGTGGTCATGTTTCATTGATGATGAAGGTTGTGGTCATGATTCATTGATGATGAAGTTTGTGGTCATGTTTCATTGATGATGTAGGTTATGGCCATGTTTCATTGATGATGAAGTTTGTGGTCATGTTTCATTGATGATGAAGGTTGTGGTCATGTTTCATTGATGATGAAGGTTGTGGTCATGTTTCATTGATGATGAAGTTTGTGGTCATGTTTCATTGATGATGAAGTTTGTGGTCATGTTTCATTGATGATGAAAGTTATGGCCATGTTTCATTCATGATGAAAGTTATGGCCATGTTTCATTGATGAGGAAGTTTGTGGCCATGTTTCATTGATGATGAAGTTTGTGGTCATGTTTCATTGATGATGAAGGTTATGGCCATGTTTCATTGATGATGAAGTTTGTGGTCATGTTTCATTGATGATGAAGGTTGTGGCCATGTTTCTTTGATGATGAAGGTTATGGTCATGTTTCATTGATGATGAAGTTTGTGGCCATGGTTCATTCATGATGAAAGTTATGGCCATGTTTCATTGATGAGGAAGTTTGTGGCCATGTTTCATTGATGATGAAGTTTGTGGTCATGTTTCATTGATGATGAAGGTTATGGCCATGTTTCATTGATGATGAAGTTTGTGGCCATGTTTCATTGATGATGAAGTTTGTGGTCATGTTTCTTTGATGATGAAGGTTATGGCCATGTTTCATTGATGAGGAAGTTTGTGGCCATGTTTCATTCATGATGAAAGTTATGGCCATGTTTCATTGATGAGGAAGTTTGTGGCCATGTTTCATTGATGATGAAGTTTGTGGCCATGTTTCATTGATGATGAAGGTTATGGCCATGTTTCATTGATGATGAAGTTTGTGGCCATGTTTCATTGATGATGAAGGTTGTGGTCATGTTTCATTGATGATGAAGGTTGTGGTCATGTTTCATCGATGATGAAGGTTCTGGCCATGTTTCATTGATGATGAAGTTTGTGGCCATGTTTCGTTGATGATGAAGGTTGTGGTCATGTTTCATTGATGATGAAGTTTGTGGCCATGTTTCATTGATGATGAAGTTTGTGGTCATGTTTCAATGATGATGAAGGTTGTGGTCATGTTTCATTGATGATGAAGTATGTGGTCATGTTTCATTGAAGATGAAGTTTGTGGTCATGTTTCATTGATGATGAAGGTTGTGGTCATGTTTCATTGATGATGAAGTTTGTGGTCATGTTTCATTGATGATGAAGGTTATGGCCATGTTTCATTGATGATGAAGTTTGTGGTCATGTTTCATTGATGATGAAGGTTGTGGTCATGTTTCATTGATGATGAAGTTTATGGTCATGTTTCATTGATGATGAAGGTTATGGCCATGTTTCATTGATGATGAAGTTTGTGGTCATGTTTCATTGATGATGAAGGTTGTGGTCATGATTCATTGATGATGAAGTTTGTGGTCATGTTTCATTGATGATGTAGGTTATGGCCATGTTTCATTGATGATGAAGTTTGTGGCCATGTTTCATTGATGATGAAGTTTGTGGCCATGTTTCATTGATGATGAAGGTTGTGGCCATGTTTCATTGATGATGAAGGTTGTGGTCATGTTTCATTGATGATGAAGTTTGTGGCCATGTTTCATTGATGATGAAGGTTGTTGTCATGTTTCATTGATGATGAAGGTTGTGGTCATGTTTCATCGATGATGAAGGTTCTGGCCATGTTTCATTGATGATGAAGTTTGTGGCCATGTTTCATTGATAATGAAGGTTGTGGTCATGTTTCATTGATGATGAAGTTTGTGGCCATGTTTCATTGATGATGAAGTTTGTGGTCATGTTTCATTGATGATGAAGGTTGTGGTCATGTTTCATTGAAGATGAAGTTTGTGGTCATGTTTCATTGATGATGAAGGTTGTGGTCATGTTTCATTGATGATGAAGTTTGTGGCCATGTTTCATTGATGATGAAGGTTGTGGTCATGTTTCATTGAAGATGAAGTTTGTGGTCATGTTTTATTGATGATGAAGTTTGTGGTCATGTTTCATTGATGATGAAGGTTGTGGTCATGTTTCATTGATGATGAAGTTTGTGGTCATGTTTCATTGATGATGAAGGTTATGGCCATGTTTCATTGATGATGAAGTTTGTGGTCATGTTTCATTGATGATGAAGGTTGTGGTCATGTTTCATTGATGATGAAGTTTGTGGTCATGTTTCATTGATGATGAAGGTTATGGCCATGTTTCATTGATGATGAAGTTTGCGGTCATGTTTCATTGATGATGAAGGTTATGGCCATGTTTCCTTGATGAGGAAGTTTGTGGCCATGTTTCATTGATGATGAAGGTTGTGGTCATGTTTCATTGATGATGAAAGTTATGGCCATGTTTCATTGATGATGAAGTTTGTGGCCATGTTTCATTGATGATGAAATTTATGGCCATGTTTCATTGATGATGAAGTTTGTGGCCATGTTTCATTGATGATGAAATTTATGGCCATGTTTCATTGATGATGAAGTTTGTGGTCATGTTTCATTGATGATGAAGTTTGCGGTCATGTTTCATTGATGATGAAGGTTATGGCCATGTTTCCTTGATGAGGAAGTTTGTGGCCATGTTTCATTGATGATGAAGGTTGTGGTCATGTTTCATTGATGATGAAAGTTATGGCCATGTTTCATTGATGATGAAGTTTGTGGCCATGTTTCATTGATGATGAAATTTATGGCCATGTTTCATTGATGATGAAGTTTGTGGCCATGTTTCATTGATGATGAAATTTATGGCCATGTTTCATTGATGATGAAGTTTGTGGTCATGTTTCATTGATGATGAAGGTTGTGGTCATGTTTCATTGATGATGAAGTTTGTGGTCATGTTTCATTGATGATGAAGGTTATGGCCATGTTTCATTGATGATGAAAGTTATGGCCATGTTTCATTGATGATGAAAGTTATGGCCATGTTTCATTGATGATGAAGTTTGTGGTCATGTTTCATTGATGATGAAGGTTGTGGTCATGTTTCATTGATGATGAAGGTTGTGGTCATGTTTCATTGATGATGAAGGTTATGGCCATGTTTCATTGATGATGAAGTTTGTGGTCATGTTTCATTGATGATGAAGGTTGTGGTCATGTTTCATTGATGATGAAGTTTGTGGTCATGTTTCATTGATGATGAAGTTTGTGGCCATGTTTCATTGATGATGAAATTTATGGCCATGTTTCATTGATGATGAAGTTTGTGGTCATGTTTCATTGATGATGAAGGTTGTAGTCATGTTTCATTGATGATGAAGTTTGTGGTCATGTTTCATTGATGATGCAGGTTTTGGTCATGTTTCATTGATGATGAAGTTTGTGGTCATGTTTCATTGATGATGTAGGTTATGGCCATGTTTCATTGATGATGAAGTTTGTGGCCATGTTTCATTGATGATGAAGTTTCTGGCCATGTTTCATTGATGATGAAGGTTGTGGCCATGTTTCATTGATGATGAAGGTTGTGGTCATGTTTCATTGATGATGAAGTTTGTGGCCATGTTTCATTGATGATGAAGGTTATGGCCATGTTTCATTGATGATGAAGGTTATGGCCATGTTTCATTGATGATGAAGTTTGTGGTCATGTTTCATTGATGATGAAGGTTGTGGCCATGTTTCATTGATGATGAAGGTTATGGTCATGTTTCATTGATGATGAAGTTTGTGGCCATGTTTCATTGATGATGAAGTTTGTGGCCATGTTTCATTCATGATGAAAGTTATGGCCATGTTTCATTGATGAGGAATTTTGTGGCCATGTTTCATTGATGATGAAGGTTATGGCCATGTTTCATTGATGATGAAGTTTGTGGTCATGTTTCATTGATGATGAAGGTTATGGCTATGTTTCATTGATGAGGAAGTTTGTGGCCATGTTTCGTTCATGATGAAAGTTATGGCCATGTTTCATTGATGAGGAAGTTTGTGGCCATGTTTCATTGATGATGAAGTTTGTGGCCATGTTTCATTGATGATGAAGGTTGTGGTCATGTTTAATTGATTATGAAGGTTGTGGCCATGTTTCATTGATGATGAAGGTTATGGCCATGTTTCATTGATGATGAAGTTTGTGGTCATGTTTCATTGATGATGAAGGTTGTGGTCATGTTTCATTGATGATGAAGGTTATGGTCATGTTTCATTGATGATGAAGGTTATGGCCATGTTTCATTGATGATGAAGTTTGTGGTCATGTTTCATTGATGATGAAGTTTGTGGTCATGTTTCAATGATGATGAAGGTTGTGGTCATGTTTCATTGATGATGAAGGTTATGGTCATGTTTCATTGATGATGAAGGTTATGGCCATGTTTCATTGATGATGAAGTTTGTGGTCATGTTTCATTGATGATGAAAGTTATGGCCATGTTTCATTGATGATGAAGTTTGTGGTCATGTTTCATTGATGATGAAGGTTGTGGTCATGTTTCATTGATGATGAAGGTTGTGGTCATGTTTCATTGATGATGAAGTTTGTGGTCATGTTTCATTGATGATGAAGTTTGTGGCCATGTTTCATTGATGATGAAAGTTATGGCCATGTTTCATTGATGATGAAGTTTGTGGTCATGTTTCATTGATGATGAAGGTTGTGGTCATGTTTCATTGATGATGAAGTTTGTGGTCATGTTTCATTGATGATGAAAGTTATGGCCATGTTTCATTCATGATGAAAGTTATGGCCATGTTTCATTGATGAGGAAGTTTGTGGCCATGTTTCATTGATGATGAAGGTTATGGCCATGCTTCATTGATGATGAAGTTTGTGGTCATGTTTCATTGATGATGAAGGTTGTGGCCATGTTTCATTGATGATGAAGGTTATGGTCATGATTGATGATGAAGTTTGTGGCCATGTTTCATTGATGATGAAGTTTGTGGCCATGTTTCATTCATGATGAAATTTATGGCCATGTTTCATTGATGAGGAAGTTTGTGGCCATGTTTCATTGATGATGAAGTTTGTGGTCATGTTTCATTGATGATGAAGGTTATGGCCATGTTTCATTGATGATGAAGTTTGTGGCCATGTTTCATTGATGATGAAGTTTGTGGCCATGTTTCATTGATGATGAAGGTTGTGGTCATGTTTAATTGATGATGAAGGTTGTGGCCATGTTTCATTGATGATGAAGGTTATGGCCATGTTTCATTGATGATGAAGTTTGTGGTCATGTTTCATTGATGATGAAGGTTGTGGTCATGTTTCATTGATGATGAAGGTTATGGTCATGTTTCATTGATGATGAAGGTTATGGCCATGTTTCATTGATGATGAAGTTTGTGGTCATGTTTCATTGATGATGAAGGTTATGGCCATGTTTCATTGATGATGAAGGTTATGGTCATGTTTCATTGATGATGAAGTTTGTGGCCATGTTTCATTGATGATGAAGTTTGTGGCCATGTTTCATTCATGATGAAAGTTATGGCCATGTTTCATTGATGAGGAAGTTAGTGGCCATGTTTCATTGATGATGAAGTTTGTGGTCATGTTTCATTGATGATGAAGGTTGTGGTCATGTTTCATTGATGATGAAGTTTGTGGTCATGTTTCATTGATGATGAAGGTTATGGCCATGTTTCATTGATGATGAAGTTTGTGGTCATGTTTCATTGATGATGAAGGTTTTGGTCATGTTTCATTGATGATGAAGTTTGTGGTCATGTTTCATTGATGATGTAGGTTATGGCCATGTTTCATTGATGATGAAGTTTGTGGCCATGTTTCATTGATGATGAAGTTTGTGGCCATGTTTCATTCATGATGAAAGTTATGGCCATGTTTCATTGATGATGAAGTTTGTGGTCATGTTTCAATGATGATGAAGGTTGTGGTCATGTTTCATTGATGATGAAGGTTATGGTCATGTTTCATTGATGATGAAGGTTATGGCCATGTTTCATTGATGATGAAGTTTGTGGTCATGTTTCATTGATGATGAAAGTTATGGCCATGTTTCATTGATGATGAAGTTTGTGGTCATGTTTCATTGATGATGCAGGTTTTGGTCATGTTTCATTGATGATGAAGTTTGTGGTCATGTTTCATTGATGATGTAGGTTATGGCCATGTTTCATTGATGATGAAGTTTGTGGCCATGTTTCATTGATGATGAAGTTTCTGGCCATGTTTCATTGATGATGAAGGTTGTGGCCATGTTTCATTGATGATGAAGGTTGTGGTCATGTTTCATTGATGATGAAGTTTGTGGCCATGTTTCATTGATGATGAAGGTTATGGCCATGTTTCATTGATGATGAAGGTTATGGCCATGTTTCATTGATGATGAAGTTTGTGGTCATGTTTCATTGATGATGAAGGTTGTGGCCATGTTTCATTGATGATGAAGGTTATGGTCATGTTTCATTGATGATGAAGTTTGTGGCCATGTTTCATTGATGATGAAGTTTGTGGCCATGTTTCATTCATGATGAAAGTTATGGCCATGTTTCATTGATGAGGAATTTTGTGGCCATGTTTCATTGATGATGAAGGTTATGGCCATGTTTCATTGATGATGAAGTTTGTGGTCATGTTTCATTGATGATGAAGGTTATGGCCATGTTTCATTGATGAGGAAGTTTGTGGCCATGTTTCGTTCATGATGAAAGTTATGGCCATGTTTCATTGATGAGGAAGTTTGTGGCCATGTTTCATTGATGATGAAGTTTGTGGCCATGTTTCATTGATGATGAAGGTTGTGGTCATGTTTAATTGATGATGAAGGTTGTGGCCATGTTTCATTGATGATGAAGGTTATGGCCATGTTTCATTGATGATGAAGTTTGTGGTCATGTTTCAATGATGATGAAGGTTGTGGTCATGTTTCATTGATGATGAAGTTTGTGGTCATGTTTCATTGATGATGAAGTTTGTGGTCATGTTTCAATGATGATGAAGGTTGTGGTCATGTTTCATTGATGATGAAGGTTATGGTCATGTTTCATTGATGATTAAGGTTATGGCCATGTTTCATTGATGATGAAGTTTGTGGTCATGTTTCATTGATGATGAAAGTTATGGCCATGTTTCATTGATGATGAAGTTTGTGGTCATGTTTCATTGATGATGAAGGTTGTGGTCATGTTTCATTGATGATGAAGGTTGTGGTCATGTTTCATTGATGATGAAGTTTGTGGTCATGTTTCATTGATGATGAAGTTTGTGGCCATGTTTCATTGATGATGAAAGTTATGGCCATGTTTCATTGATGATGAAGTTTGTGGTCATGTTTCATTGATGATGAAGGTTGTGGTCATGTTTCATTGATGATGAAGTTTGTGGTCATGTTTCATTGATGATGAAAGTTATGGCCATGTTTCATTCATGATGAAAGTTATGGCCATGTTTCATTGATGAGGAAGTTTGTGGCCATGTTTCATTGATGATGAAGTTTGTGGTCATGTTTCATTGATGATGAAGGTTATGGCCATGTTTCATTGATGATGAAGTTTGTGGTCATGTTTCATTGATGATGGAGGTTGTGGCCATGTTTCTTTGATGATGAAGGTTATGGTCATGTTTCATTGATGATGAAGTTTGTGGCCATGGTTCATTCATGATGAAAGTTATGGCCATGTTTCATTGATGAGGAAGTTTGTGGCCATGTTTCATTGATGATGAAGTTTGTGGTCATGTTTCATTGATGATGAAGGTTATGGCCATGTTTCATTGATGATGAAGTTTGTGGCCATGTTTCATTGATGATGAAGTTTGTGGTCATGTTTCTTTGATGATGAAGGTTATGGCCATGTTTCATTGATGAGGAAGTTTGTGGCCATGTTTCATTCATGATGAAAGTTATGGCCATGTTTCATTGATGAGGAAGTTTGTGGCCATGTTTCATTGATGATGAAGTTTGTGGCCATGTTTCATTGATGATGAAGGTTATGGCCATGTTTCATTGATGATGAAGTTTGTGGCCATGTTTCATTGATGATGAAGGTTGTGGTCATGTTTCATTGATGATGAAGGTTGTGGTCATGTTTCATCGATGATGAAGGTTCTGGCCATGTTTCATTGATGATGAAGTTTGTGGCCATGTTTCGTTGATGATGAAGGTTGTGGTCATGTTTCATTGATGATGAAGTTTGTGGCCATGTTTCATTGATGATGAAGTTTGTGGTCATGTTTCAATGATGATGAAGGTTGTGGTCATGTTTCATTGATGATGAAGTATGTGGTCATGTTTCATTGAAGATGAAGTTTGTGGTCATGTTTCATTGATGATGAAGGTTGTGGTCATGTTTCATTGATGATGAAGTTTGTGCCCATGTTTCATTGATGATGAAGGTTGTGGTCATGTTTCATTGAAGATGAAGTTTGTGGTCATGTTTCATTGATGATGAAGTTTGTGGTCATGTTTCATTGATGATGAAGTTTGTGGTCATGTTTCATTGATGATGAAGGTTGTGGTCATGTTTCATTGATGATGAAGTTTGTGGTCATGTTTCATTGATGATGAAGGTTATGGCCATGTTTCATTGATGATGAAGTTTGTGGTCATGTTTCATTGATGATGAAGGTTGTGGTCATGTTTCATTGATGATGAAGTTTATGGTCATGTTTCATTGATGATGAAGGTTATGGCCATGTTTCATTGATGATGAAGTTTGTGGCCATGTTTCATTGATGATGAAGTTTGTGGCCATGTTTCATTGATGATGAAGGTTGTGGCCATGTTTCATTGATGATGAAGGTTGTGGTCATGTTTCATTGATGATGAAGTTTGTGGCCATGTTTCATTGATGATGAAGGTTGTTGTCATGTTTCATTGATGATGAAGGTTGTGGTCATGTTTCATCGATGATGAAGGTTCTGGCCATGTTTCATTGATGATGAAGTTTGTGGCCATGTTTCATTGATGATGAAGGTTGTGGTCATGTTTCATTGATGATGAAGTTTGTGGCCATGTTTCATTGATGATGAAGTTTGTGGTCATGTTTCATTGATGATGAAGGTTGTGGTCATGTTTCATTGATGATGAAGTTTGTGGTCATGTTTCATTGATGATGAAGGTTATGGCCATGTTTCATTGATGATGAAGTTTGTGGCCATGTTTCATTGATGATGAAGTTTGTGGCCATGTTTCATTGATGATGAAGGTTGTGGTCATGTTTCATTGATGATGAAGTTTGTGGTCATGTTTCATTGATGATGAAGGTTATGGCCATGTTTCATTGATGATGAAGTTTGTGGCCATGTTTTATTGATGATGAAGGTTATGGCCATGTTTCATTGATGATGAAGTTTGTGGCCATGTTTTATTGATGATGAAGGTTGTGGTCATGTTTCATTGATGATGAAGTTTGTGGCCATGTTTCATTGATGATGAAGGTTATGGCCATGTTTCATTGATGATGAAGTTTGTGGTCATGTTTCATTGATGATGAAGGTTGTGGCCATGTTTCATTGATGATGAAGGTTATGGCCATGTTTCATTGATGATGAAGTTTGTGGCCATGTTTCATTGATGATGAAGTTTGTGGCCATGTTTCATTCATGATGAAAGTTATGGCCATGTTTCATTGATGAGGAAGTTTGTGGCCATGTTTCATTGATGATGAAGTTTGTGGCCCTGTTTCATTGATGATGAAGTTTGTGGCCATGTTTCATTGATGATGAAGTTTGTGGTCATGTTTCATTGATGATGAAGGGTATGGCCATGTTTCATTGATGAGGAAGTTTGTGGCCATGTTTCATTCATGATGAAAGTTATGGCCATGTTTCATTGATGATGAAGTTTGTGGCCATGTTTCATTCATGATGAAAGTTATGGCCATGTTTCATTGATGAGGAAGTTTGTGACCATGTTTCATTGATGATGAAGTTTGTGGCCATGTTTCATTGATGATGAAGGTTATGGCCATGTTTCATTGATGATGAAAGTTATGGCCATGTTTCATTGATGAGGAAGTTTGTGACCATGTTTCATTGATGATGAAGTTTGTGGCCATGTTTCATTGATGATGAAGGTTATGGCCATGTTTCATTGATGATGAAGTTTGTGGCCATGTTTCATTGATGATGAAGGTTGTGGTCATGTTTCATTGATGATGAAGGTTGTGGTCATGTTTCATCGATGATGAAGGTTATGGCCATGTTTCATTGATGATGAAGTTTGTGGCCATGTTTCATTGATGATGAAGGTTGTGGTCATGTTTCATTGATGATGAAGTTTGTGGTCATGTTTCATTGAAGATGAAGTTTGTGGTCATGTTTCATTGATGATGAAAGTTGTGGTCATGTTTCATTGATGATGAAGTTTGTGGCCATGTTTCATTGATGATGAAGGTTGTGGTCATGTTTCATTGAAGAAGAAGTTTGTGGTCATGTTTCATTGATGATGAAGGTTATGGCCATGTTTCATTGATGATGAAGGTTATGGTCATGTTTCATTGATGATGAAGTTTGTGGCCATGTTTCATTGATGATGAAGGTTGTGGTCATGTTTCATTGAAGATGAAGTTTGTGGTCATGTTTCATTGATGATGAAGGTTGTGGTCATGTTTCATTGATGATGAAGTTTGTGGTCATGTTTCATTGGTGATGAAGGTTGTGGTCATGTTTCATTGAAGATGAAGTTTGTGGTCATGTTTCATTGATGATGAAGGTTGTGGTCATGTTTCATTGATGATGAAGGTTATGGTCATGTTTCATTGATGATGAAGTTTGTGGCCATGTTTCATTGATGATGAAGGTTGTGGTCATGTTTCATTGAAGATGAAGTTTGTGGTCATGTTTCATTGATGATGAAGGTTGTGGTCATGTTTCATTGATGATGAAGTTTGTGGTCATGTTTCATTGGTGATGAAGTTTGTGGTCATGTTTCATTGAAGATGAAGTTTGTGGTCATGTTTCATTGATGATGAAGTTTGTGGTCATGTTTCATTGATGATGAAGGTTGTGTTCATGTTTCATTGAAATCGTGTGTAATTTCGGAGATGAGAACAAATACCTATTTTGGGGGACTCAAGCCTCTCTCCTCACATCCCCCTCCTCCTAGACCTCCTTAGTGCCCGATTTTTTTTAATGCCTTGAACAAACTTTGGTACATCACGGATGATGAAAGTTGTGGTTAAGTTTGATCAGAATTGTGTGTGTAGTTTCTGAGAAGAAAGCAAATAAGTATATTGGGTGGCAACCTCCCTGCAGACCCCCTTAGGGCCCGATTTTTAGCTTGCTGGAACGAAGTTCAGGGGAGCTTATGCGATGGTACGTCGTCCGTCTGTCAGTCCGTCAGTCCATTAGTCCATCCGTCAGTCCGTCAGTCCATTAGTCCATCCGTCAGTCCGTCAGTCCACCCGTCCGTCCGTCAGTCCATCCGGAAACACTTGAAACTTCTTCTCCGAAACCGCTGATGGGATTGCGACCAAATTTGGCACAAATTATATTTGTTGTGTTGTGACTAAAGTTTGTTGAGGGCATTAAAATAAAAATCTAGGTCTAAGGGGGTTTACTGGGGTCAAGGTGGATCCAGGTTTGACACCCCAAAATAGGTATTTGCTTTCTTCTCAGAAACCACACACACAATTTCGATGAAACTTCATCACAACATTAATCACCCATGATGTACCAATGTTTGTTCAAGGCATTCGAAAAATTGGGATCTTAGGAGGTATATGGGGTTTGGAGACGGGGGTTGGTATTTTTTCCCCCCAAAATAGGTATTTTTTTCTTTGTTTAAAGTCTTATGATTATGTTAGTATGATTCTACATGGTGTCCTGTCTTCTAGCAACAATTTAAATTGGTTTAAAATACCCTTAGTCGGTGCAGTATACTGTTTATTCTACCAGGTGAGTGCCAGGGGTATTGCCCCTTTGTTTATATACTGCTCACAAACGTTGGTATATCACGGGTGGTAAAGGTTGTGCTCAAGTTTCATCGAAATCGTGCGTGTAGTTTCAGAGTGCAGAAATCGTGCGTGCAAGAAATATCTATTTTGGGGCGTTCATACCTGGACCCACTTTGACCCCCGGTAGACCCCGATTTTTTAAATGTCGTGAATATACTTGAGTTGCAACATACCAAATATCATTTTAGCCAAGTTTGATCACAATCACATCAGCTGTTTCGAAGAAGAAGTTCGAAGTGTTTTTGGACTGACGGACTGGACTGACGGATGGACGACGCACCATTCCATAAGCTCCCTGGAACTATGAACTATATTCCAGGTTAGCGAATAATGGTCGCAGAACAGATCACTGTGATACCCCACAACTTCATCCTCCCAGTGGGATATCCTTCCATTCACAGCCACTTTGCTTTCTATCACAAAGGCAGTTTTCAATCCAGATGGCAACTCTACCACTTCACAAGCCCTCACACCTTATCAATACTTTTGATTTGTGACATCTTCACAAAGGTTTTTGAAGGACTAAAGTACATCCATGTCCACTGCACTTTGCTCACCCACCACACCCACTATTGTTATCAGTTGCAGTTAATTATGGATCCAATCCTTCCAGGATGGATATCTATTGTTTCTGTTCTGCTTATTTTTATTTTTATTCCACCGCACTTTTGCACGTTTATTTGCTTTTAAATTCATTTTCTCAGCAACCATTGGTCTGATTGACACAAATTTTTCACCGCAGTGTGCGTCTACTAATGTAGATTAAAAAAAATAATAACGACATCATATGTAAAGTGGAACTGACACCAACTTGAAAAACCGAAAAACTTTTGGATCTCGATATCTCCGAAACCACTTGATGGGGGAAAAAATGAAACATGGTTCATTTGAAATTTTGCTTCCCCTCTCCTCATGCTGCCTTCCCTTCTCAACTCATGCTGCCTTCCATTCCCCTCCCCTCATGTTGCCTTCCCCATTATCATGCTGCCTTCACTTCCCCTCTCCTCATGCTGCCTTCCCTTGGAATTCAAGTCTGGGCTTTGGCTGGGCCTCTCAAGAACCTTCACATTCTTGTTCTGAAGCCATTCCAGTTTTGCTTTGGCTGTATCCTTGGGGTCATTGTCCTGTTGGAACATAAATCTTCGCTGCAGTCTATGGTCTTTTCCACTCTGAAGCAGGTTCTCCTCTAGGATTTGCCAGTATTTGGCTCCATTCATTGTTCCCTCTATCCTTACACATCTCCCAGTCCCTGCCACTGAAAAGCATCCCCATAGCATGATGGATATGCTGCATATGCATCCCCATAGCATATGCTGTTATATGGGTGATGAGCTGTGCTCAGTTTCTGCCAGACGAAGAGCTTCGCATTCAGGCCAAAGACTTCAATTTTCGTTTCATCAGACCATATAATCTTTTGCTTCATGCCCTCAGAGATTTTCACATGACTTTTTATAAACTCCAGGCATGCTGTCCTCTGCTTTTTTCTCAGGAGTGACTTTCATCTGGCCACCCTCCCATAAAGCCTAGATTTGTGAAATACTGCAGAGACTGTTGTCCTTCTGGCAGGTTCTCCCATCTCAGCCAAGGAACTGTGCAATTCTGTCAGAGTGGTCATTGGGTTCTTTGTCACTTCCCTGATAAAGGTCCTTCTTGCCCGGTTGCTCAATTTGGTCAGACGGACAGCTCTAGGAAGAGCGTGGGTCGTTCCATATTCTTTCCACTTCCTAATGATGGAACTAACTGTGTTCTGAGGAACTTTCAACACTCTAGAAATTGTTTTATACTCTTCCCCAGATCGTTGCCTCCTCACAATTCTATATCGGTGTTCTACGGACAGTATCGGTATTCCTTGGATTTCATGGTGGAGTTTCTGCTCTGATATGCACTGTCAACTGTGGGACCTTAAATAGATAGGTGTGTTTCTTTCTAAATCATGTCCAATCAATTGATGTGGCCACAGATGGACTTCAATCAAGTTGTAAGAGACATTTTCAGGGTGATCAAAGGATCAAAGTGTCATAGCAAAGGGGTTGACTTAAGATATTTCAGCTTTTCATTTTTCATTATTTCATTAAATTTTGTAAAAAAAAAAAAAAAAAAAAATACACTTTGACATTATGGGGTGTTATTTGTAGATTTGTGACAAAAAACTAAATTAAGTCATTTTTAAATCAGGCTGTAACAACAAAATGTGAAAAAGTCAAGGTGTGTGAATACTTTCTGAAGCCACTGGTCTGACACCTTAATTGAGATTTAGGGCCTCCACAAATATTACTGAGGGAGCAGCAGCATGTCCAGAGTTGAGTGTTCATGTAGCTGCAGGAATATATACAGTCGTGGCCAAAAATATTGCCACGTTTGCACTTTTTTCAAATAACTCACAATTTTCTCCAAAAATAGGTTGAAATTGACAAAATTATTTGGTCTCCACAATAATTGTTTATTTCACTGTGAATATTACAGAACCTTTGTTTTTGATTTGAAACTTAATATATCCTTTTAAATCATAACATGAAAAGAACTGGCGTTGACAAAATTATTGACACCCTTGTCTTAATATTTGGTAGTACAGCCTTTGGACAAATTAAATGCAGTCAAACGCTTCCTATAGCCATGAATGAGCTTCCTACACCTCTCTACTGGCAGTTTGGCCCATTCTTCTTGTGCAAACTGCTCCAGTTCTCCCAGATTTGAAGGGTGCCTTCACCCAACTGCTGTTTTCAGATCTCCCAACAGGTCTTTAATGGGATTTAGAGATGGACCCATTGCTGGCCACTTCAGAACAGTCCAGCATTTTGTCTTGAAATATTGTTGGGTGCTTTTTGAAGTGTGTTTGGGGCCATTGTCCTGCTGCAAGACCCATGACCTTCAACGGAGACCCAGCTTTCTGACCCTGGATTGAACGTTGCACTCCAAAATGTCTTGTTAATCTGATTTCATAATGCCCATGCACACATTCAAGGCACCCAGTGCCAGGGGCAGCACAGCAACCCCAAAGTCTCACTGAACCTCCTCCATGTTTGACATGAGGGAAGGTGATCTTTTCTTTGATGACTTCATTTTGTTTTTTATAAACATAGAGATGATGTGCTTAAAAAGAGCTCTAGTTTGATCTCATCTATCTATAGGACATTCTCCCAGAAGGATTTTGGCCTGTTCAGGTGTGTTTTGGAAAATTCCAGTCGGGCTTTCCTGGCAGTGGGGTCCTCCTGTGTCTCCTTAAAATGGAACCCCTTTCATTGAGTTGGCGACAGATGGTGTGAGTTGAAACTGTCGTACCTTGTTTCTGAAGGTCAGCTTGAATCTTTTTGGTAGTTGATGGAGGTGCTTTCAACACCATTCAAACAATCCTTCGCTGCAATCTTTGATCAAGTTTTCTCTCGCAGCCACGTCCAGGCAGATTGGCTACAATGCCATGGGCCTTAAACTTCCTGATAACATTGCGTGCGTTGGACACAGGAACATCAAGGTCTCTGTAGATAGACTTTTAGCCTTGAGATTGTCCATTCTTGGCTACAATCTCTGTTTTTCTCTCTTTTCTCCATGCTCATTGCAGGATACACAGTGACAAAAAACAGCAGAATGACTCCTTTTCTCTCTTCAAACTGGTTGAATGAGTGATATCTATATGGCAGACACCTGAAACTCACCACAGGTGAGTTCATTTCCAAAGGAAATAAGAATCACCTGCTTGAAATCGAATTATTTCGAACAACTTATAGAAGGTGCCAATGATATTGTCCGGGATTTCTGTGTGGAATAAGTGAAGATTTAGTATTCTTTTCAGCTCTTTTTGTTTTATTCCACTGCCAACGAAATAAATCATATGTGGATAACAAAATATATTTTAATTTCAACAATTTTTTGGAATAAATGGTGCATTATTCGAAAAAAGTGCAAGGGTGCCAATATTTTTGGCCACGACTGCATAACTTTTCAAGCAAACTAAAAAAAGATGCCCTCCC
Organism: Myxine glutinosa; assembly: GCF_964187855.1. Taxonomy (NCBI): domain Eukaryota; kingdom Metazoa; phylum Chordata; class Myxini; order Myxiniformes; family Myxinidae; genus Myxine; species Myxine glutinosa. The sequence goes on from NC_136263.1 coordinate 164,815,541, forward strand.
TATTTTGTGTTTTACTTTTGTAAGCTTGAAGAAGCTCGTGAAAACATCATTTCTTTGGCTTGTTTTTATTTTATTTTAGGTTTGAACAAAGAGGTTTTCAATTCGCCATGGCCATGATTTTTGCAATAAATGAGATAAATAACAATAATGTATTATTTCCAAACATTACACTTGGTTATGTCATACATGACAATTGTTTTCGAATGCCAAAATCAATTGGACATTCCCTAAACTATATTGAGCCAATATCAACTGATGAGGATCCGTGTTACTACCAAGTTGTTGTCACAGTATCTGGCTCTTCACGTGGTGTCGCAATCGCACGATTGTTGGGGCTTTTTCACATACCACAGGTGCTTCGATGAATAACCTACATAGAAAATCTCATTATTGAACCATATTCAAGTAACAGACATTGTACTTGAAAGTTAATTGTGCAATCGTATTGAAATGTGTACCGTTCATTCATTGGAATGTTCTTTTTTGGTGGAATGGTCAAAAAGTTCGACTTCATAACATTGAAAAAGAAAGATAATATAGTGCAAGAGGTGCCACCAATGTACGAGCATTATGACATGTTTTTAACGACAGAAAATACTCTTAACTGCACTTACACCTCCCAAACACCGTGAGTACCTCTGGCTACATCTTCCGCTCTACTCTCACATTTTGTTTATATGTGTGTTTATATTCTTCCAAAGAAAAATGCTCTCTCTGTCTCATGCACAGATTTATCCCATCTCGTCTTCAGTTGTCATACGCTTCCTCCCATCCATGGTACACTGAGTCTTGTGATGGGGCAGTTGCCCAGAAAGAAAATTGCCATTGCCTCATGGAAGGCAAATCCAACTGAAGGCAATCTTCTTCCACAAAGTTCCTTCACCAAAGCTCGGAACAAGTGTGTGTCTACCCTCAGGAGAGTCAGAAAACAATATCTCTCTACTCTCAAGACTGATGTCTCAAACCTGTCTCCCTCCTCCAAATCTTGATGGCATCTGGACAAATCTGTTTCTGTTGTTTGTACTCCCTCCATCCCCTCCCTTATCTCAAATGGCTACACAGCTGAATCCGCACGTGAAAAAGATGAATGTCTCAACTCTGTGTTTGCCTCAAAATCTTGTGTGCAGGGAAAAGTGTCCATCACTCTCTGTACCCACCCACCTTACCCAGTCATACCCAAATGTTTCTGGAGTCTGAGTCCTTCTTTCCCAACAAAGTGGAGACGTTTCTGTCAAATCTCGACCGTTTCTGCAACTGTACCAAACGGCATCAGCTCACAGGTCCTCAAATCCAACTCTGCCACTCTATCACACACTCTCTCTGTTCTATTCATCCTCTCTTTTGATCAATGTCATTTGCCATCTGCTTGGAAATCAGCCAACATTACTGCTTTACACAAAAAAGCTGCAAAAACAGATCCTTGCAGCCACACACCATTTAGCCTGCTCCCAATCATCAGCAAGGTCATGGAATCCATAATCGCTTCTGATATTAAAACCTTCCTCTTCTCCAATGGCTTGATCTCTGATCATCAAATTTGCTTCAGACCAGGCCATTCTACTCTGGAATGCTGCTTCTGATGTCTCAACAATGGAGGAACTCCTCAACACCAGACAATAAATCAGAGCCTTCTCCCGTGACATATCGCGTGCTTTCGATACGGTCTGGAACCTCGCCCTGCTCTCCAAACTCCCCTCTTATGGTGTCCAAGGAAATCTCCACGCATGGCTCATGGAATTCCTCTGCTGCCATAGTCAATGTATGGCTCTAAATGGAATTCTCTCACATCCTCTTCCTGTCCAGCCTGAAGTTTCTCAAGGCAATGTTCTGGGCCATGTGATTTTTCTGGTCTTCATTGATGATCTCTCCAACTCTCTGGAAAATCCTCTAATGATCTCACCAACTTTTTACTGATGACTCAACCCTCTGCTGCCCCATTCCTCATCCCTCAGATCGGCAGTCTGCAGCCTACTCAGTACTCACTCTCTGCAGACCTGGACAAAATCAAAAACTTGTCAAACAAGTGGAACATGTCTTTCAATCCTGACAAATTTCACACTTTCACTATGTCTCTCCAAAAAGACAATCTGGAGAACCCACCCATCTACTTTCTCAACAATCCTCTTCAAAAAGTTCTGTCACTCAAGGTTTTGGGTCTCACTATCTGCCATGATCTTTCCTGGGAAAACCACATTTCCAGGCAGGCCTTCAAACCAGTTGCTGCTGCGAAGTCCTTCTTTGGCACGACTGAGCTTCTCACCATACACAAAGTTTTCATCTGTAGCTTAATGGAATACTGCTCTCCCCTCTGGGCTGATGCTCCTGCCTCACATCTAGCTCGGCTTTCACGCGGTAGAAACGAAAGCTTTCAGAATCATTGGTATCTCCCATGATGAAGCCTTTCACTCTCTTACCACAGGCACGTTGACAGTCTTTCTGTCTTCTACCAAGTCCTTTCTGGCCTTGCACCCTTTGCTCTGTCTGTGCTCTGTCCCCCAAATATTCCTACAGGTCGCACAAGAGCTGCCAGCAACCCTCTTCTGGTAAAACTGCCAAAATCAAGACTCCCTGCTCACCTTCACTCTTTCATTCCTCTTTTTTCCTGCCTTTGGAACAAACTCCCACACTCTCTTAAATCCCTCAACTCCTCCCTCCATGTCTTCAAAACAGCTGTCCACCACCATCTATGAATGCCCTATCCAAAACCTTGATATTTTCTACCCCTGTTAATCCACCCTAAATGTAGTTCCTTTAACTTATGTTTTCTTTCCTGAAAGTCCTTGTAGTGTCCATCTTGTTTATCCCATGTACCCTGCCCCAGCCCTCTCCCTTCTACAGATCTCCCAATGTCCCTGTTCTCTACCTTTTTAATGTTGAAGTCTCCAGTCAAGGACTATATCGTCCTCGTCGATGCCTGACTTCAATTAAAAGAGCTGCACTGATAGAAAAATCAAGAAAGAGAGAATAGTCTAAGAGTTTTTGAACTCCCTGTACATTATAGAGCACTTCAATTGAAGGAAATGCCTCGTCATTGAATGTTTTAATCACACTTTGGAAGAGAGATTCTACAAGAGATTTACTGAACTTGGTCATCAGAAATGGATTTCTTTTATTCAAGATATTGTGATGGACTGTAACAATACAGTCCATTCCTCAACAAAATATAAGCCATCAGAAACATTTACAAAAAAATTAGAATATGAAAAAGAGATTAACCTGAGAAAACCTAAATTTTAAGTTGGTTATATTGTTAGAATTTATAGGTGGAAATCCAATTTTGAAAGGTGTTATAATCGTAGGAAAAGGTTGAGTGAGCTTTTTACAATTTTTGATATTTTAGACACAGTCCTTGGATTCATAAATTATATCATTCGAAAGAAGAAGAAATGTTCTTCTTATTTTTGCCCAAGAACTACAAAAGACAAAATTCACAATCATATAAGAGAGAAAAATTGAAAAGTAAATTAGTTTTCTGTTGTTTTTTTCCCTTTTTTGGAGGGGGGTGGGGGGTCTCTGACTTTAGTCCCCTCTTCAGCAAGTGAAATGCATGCTCTATTGGATTTTAATCTGGATATTGATTTTGCCAGTCTAAAACCTTCCACTTTTCCCCCGATGAACTACTTGGTTGCGTTGGCAGTTTGTTTTGGGTCATTGACTTTCTATAGGGTGAAGTGCCACCAATGAGTTTGGAGGCATTTTCTTGTACTGCATGTCGGCAGACAAAATGTTTGTGTCCACTTCATACTTTAAAAGAGAGAGGGGGAAGCAAGGGGTGGATTGGGACAAAATTGGGTCCATTTGGACCATTTAGACCAAATTGGCACCATGATGCTTGTGCTTGTTTTTGTTTTGTTTTTTCATTGGGCACGTGTATGCGTACAGTGCTAAAGTTGGGTGAGATGTGGTTTAACACTGGTTGCTTTAAGTTACAGCCACTAGATAGCTCTGCGAGCGAAAATAAGACTGAGTGTATAAGCCCCTTCCTTCCAGTCATAGCCTCTACCCTTGCCAAAACTTTCAGCTACCTCCTAGTTGGTGCACCATGGTAACAATGCTCTTGAGGGCACTGTCTAAATGTCTGGAGGATTACGGATTAGGTTGGTACCCAAGGAGTGCAGTGTGTATGCCCCTCTATCATGTGGACTTGTTGTGATACTCACCAATTAAACCAGGGTAGGTGGAGCTCTTTAGGCTTGGTAGGAAGTCTACCTCGGAGAAGGAAACTTTAATTGCAAATCCCTCTGCTGCCTTGCAAGTTATGTCTCTTCAGACAAAGGCTCGGTCCACAGCTGATTCTGTGGTGGTGTCAGGAACAGCATCCGGCTTCAAAAAAACATGCCTCAAATATGTCTTTTGTTGAAGCAGCCATTGGGTGAATCATGGTTATCCATGCAATCATGGAAACAGCTGAAAATGATGACAACATTTCCAAATTCGTTCTGCTGCTGCCATCAATAGTTACATCATCAAAAAAGATGAGTGAGCCCATTCCAGAGGCAACCATGCAAGCGCAAGCCTTGCCACTACCTCCACCATGTTTCACAGATGAGGTAGTATGCTTTGGATCATCTGCAGTTGCTTTCTTTTCTCGACACTTTCGCGATTCCATTGATTAGGAAAGGTTTATCTTCATCTCATCTGTCCAAAAACATTGTTCCAGAATTCTACTGGCACACTTCTTGGCAAATTATAATCTGGCCTTTCCCTTTTTGGTGCTGATGGATGAGAGGTTTGCTTCTTGTGGTGTAGCCTTTGTAATTCTGCTGTCGAAATCTTCTTCGAACAGTAGATTGTGGTACTTTTACTCCTGCACTGTGGAGGTTGTTGGTGATGTCACTGACAGTTGTTTCAGGGTTTTTCTTCACATCTCAGATAATTTTCCTGTCATCAATTGCTGTTGTATTCCTTGGTCAACCTGGCCATTGTCTATTTCCATTGTACACGAGTGGTTTCTTTCTTTGTCAAGATATTCCATATTGTTATATTTGCTCTGCCTAATTTTTTTCCATGGTTCTAATTGAATTTTTTCTGTTCTTTCAGCTTCCAAATTGCTTGCTTTTCTTTCATAGACAGTTCTCTGGTCTTTATGTTGGTTTATGCCTCCTTTGACTTTAATGGTAGACTCCTAAGGCAAAAGCAAAGACTAAAACCAAGATTAGACATTCACAGCTGTTTTATTTGTGAAAAATAAATGCAACAAGAAATACGTGAACAACAAAAAACACGTGTCAGTCATTTGTTCCAATACTTATGTTTACCTAAATGGGGGGACTGAACATAAAAAGTGCTATTGTTCTCCAATGGTAAAACATATATGCATATAAATACAGAGACAAAAGCTGACCTTCCATACTCTTGCCTCATATTCATATTTTGATCTAACATCCAAATTTCTTGAGTATATGGCAAAAATAACAAAATTGACTTTACTTTTCCAATACTTATGAAAGGCACTTTATTATCTACAGGTATGTGCTTTATTATCTACACCACCGAAGGAGGACAGACGTTATGTTTTCACCCCTGTCTGTTTGTCTGTATGCCTGTTTGTTTTTTTGGCTGTGAGCAGGATATCTCAAAAGGTTATCGACGAACTTGGACAAAATTTGGTTGACAGTTTGATGATATTCCATCCAACGTGAATAGAGAGTACATGGGGTTGATATTTTTTTCTACCTGAACATAATTTCGAAGGTGATGACCTAATTAGTCATTTTTTTATACATAGTTGAGGCTCATGGAAGAGCTAGTGTTAGTACACCGAACGGATCAGGACACAGCAGGACAAAGGGAACAGCAGAGAGAGAGGGAGAACCACCAACAGCAGAGCAGAAGGCCAAGACAGGGGGAGGCAGACAACCAATGGGTGTGGGGAGCAATGGGGGGTGGGGGCGGAGAGGATGTATGGGGTGGACAAAATGGATGGAGAAGGAAACTCTCAGGAAGGAAAAGTAGAACCTTGGAAAGAGGAGTGATTGGGGTGGGGTTGGTAGGAGAGGCTTAACGAGGGTAGAAAATGATTGGGGACAATCTAAGATGGTGGTGAACAGCTGTCTTGAAGAACGATGTGGAAGTTGGCTCCACAGGCGAGAAAAACTCGAACAAATGAGTGGAGGTGAGTAGTGATCCTAGATTTAGGTTGATTCAACAGAATGAGGTTGATGTTGGACTTTGTGAGCCCTGCAGAAACCTGGGGGGAAAGGGAGAGGAGACAATGCATGGAAAGAGCAGACAGGTGTGTCAAGGAAAGTGTGCCAACGTAGCACTTTGCATGACAGAGGATGCTCAGTCGGCTGCTGGCATTGGAGGCCAACTTTCAAATTTGGTTTGCCCACGAGAGATCATGGCGGAGAGCATGACCCAAGAGTATAAGTGACGGAACCTCTTCAAGAGGATTGTTGAGAAAGTAGATAGAAGATCATGTACCAGCTTGCTGGGATGAATGATCCCGGTGTGCACCCCGGTTTAGAATAGGTACACCATATCCCTGCGCATCGTAGGAGGCGACTAAGGGTTGGCGCCAGGAAGGGCATCCGGCCATAAAAACATTGCCTCAAACAGGGAACCATGATTGTCATGGGGCCTGCAAGGCTAACCCCTGCTCTTGCAGGGAAAATGGCCTTAAAACGATCATTCATTCATTCATTCATTGTACATTCCAAGATAAAGTACATTGTTTTTGTAAATAATGGAAACTTTCTTTCCTCATACAGATTAGTGGTGCATCAGCCTGTAAATGTTTAAGTGACAAGAAGATATTCCCCAGTTTCATGAGAACTATACCCAGTGATTTGCACCACGCCAATGCAATCGCACACTTGGTGCTCCATTTTGAATGGGTGTTTGTTGGTACATTAGCTGTTGATGATGATTTTGGTCGAACTGGTTTAATTCAGATTCTGAATGAAATCGAAAGTAAAGGAGTTTGTATTGCATTCCATGAACTGTTACCAAAAGTGAAAAGTCCAAAAACCTTTCAACAGCTTGGTACGGTCTGCTTTTGTAATTTGATTTACGTTTGTGGTGTGCAAATTTTGGACTCTGCTATGTCGATATTTTTTCAACTTTTTTGCCAATACCAACTTCAATTGTGATAATATTGCATCATGTTTCTTTTTTTTAAAATGCATCATCAATTGAGTGAGCTTGACTCAAAGTCAACGGTAATTTCTGAAATATATTCAGCATTCCATTCCATCCCATTTTTTTGAAATACCAACTTCTTTCCTGGAAGTCCTTGGTGTCCTTGTGTTTTATACTTCTCCCACCCCCCCGCCCCCCTTCCCACGCCTCCTCCCCCCAAGCCCTCTCCCTCCCACACATCTCCCTGCTCTCAAATGTTATGTTTGTGTGCCTCCCCTTCTCTCCCCATCTTGTCTTCCGCTCCCTCTTTTTATATATTTTGTTTGTCTGGTTGATTTGTTTGTGAAATAAATGTTAGCTCTTTCACGAGCCTCGATTCAGTATACAAAAAAAAAAAAGTACCAAAAAAAAAAAAGATCTGTCATTTCAGGCTCAAATCTCGTGTTTCTTTTTGTACACATGATTGACGCTCGTGGAAGACCAATAGCAGAATGGAAGGGAACAAAATGGAAAGGGAGAACATCAACAGCAGAGTAGAAGTTAGAGTGAGATCAAAGGGAGTGGAAGAAGGACCCATGTGGTTGAACAAGCTGCACACATGCTGAATTTAATACAGGAAGAAGACAAGCAGGGAAGTGGGGATGAACAACTCACAAACCACCTGAAACCTAGCAACCATGAAGACGTGAGGAAGAGGGGGAATATCACCATAACATGGAAAAAGGAACTGCTTGGAAATGGGGTTATTTGGAGTACAAGAGATCATGAGTATTAACCGGGAAGTGATGAACAGCTGTATTGAAGCCCTGGAGGGAACATGGGGACTGAGCAGACATACTTGGGAACTTGGTTACACAGAGTTGAGAAATGAAGAACAGATTAGTGAAAGTGAGCAGTGAGCCAGAATTTTGGTAGTTTACCAAGAAAAGGGTTACCAGCAGACCTTGTGTACACTGCAGAAACTGGGAGGAACAGAGACAAGAGAGCCCATTAGGCACAAGGCCAAAAATGAGGTGGTAGAATACAGAGTCCACCAACCTGTCTGTGGTGTGAAAGTAACAGGCCTAGACAATCAGCTTCGTCATGGGAGATCCCAATGATTTTGAGGGCCTTGCTTTCCATGGCATCAAGAATGGCAAAGCTTGAGTGAGGAGCACCAGTCAAAAGGGGGAGAGCAGTATTCCCTTAAGCTGCAAATGGTCCATTAGAGGAGGTGGCCTTGGATGCCATTAGCAGAGAGTTTAAACTCCAAATTCTCAACCCCAAAAGTTCAACTCAAAATGTTGTGATGCCAAGATTCTACCAAATATCAGATGCAATGTCTCTATTTGTGTCCGTTTCTTCAAATTTTCAAGTTTTTCAAGCTTTTTTCATTTTTCAAGTTTGAAATTTATTGATATGTCCCAATATATCTTTAGCAAAGAGTCTCACATTTTTAATAATGAAAAACAAAGTGATTTGTTTTTAACTTCAATAATATCCGAATGAATATTACTTTTTCAAGAGATTCACATGCAAATGACAGTAACCAACAAGCTCATTTCATTGTCGAGTTGTTGCATAAAATGATCACCATCTTGTCCACCAATACTTAATAATATAACTAGCGTGGCTCGGCTCGCTACACTCACCTCACCACGAGTTGCCACAGAGGCACAGGCTTGTTCAAACTGAAGATAATGACCTGACAGAACTTGAGTTGCTGTATTGTCATGGTTTACACCAATCATAATCCAAACATTTATTTTGTAGTAATTTATTTCTAATATTGGTAATATTATATATTTGTAATTTATTTGTAATAAAAAAAGGTCCATGTGGTGTAAAGCTCTCACGTCTAAATGGTCAAGGATCAAAGCTGTCTAATCGGTCTGAAATTTGTAAGGGGTCTAAATGTTATTCAGGTCTAAGGGGTCGAAAGGGACTTAAAGGGTGTAAAGGCTTAAAAGGTATAAAAGGTTGGAAGGGTGAAGGGATCTCACAGTGTCTAAAGTATTGAAAGGGTCTTAAAGGTAAAAGTGGTCTGAAGGATCTTGAGGGTCTTCAGGATCTTGGGATTTAATTGGTCTAAAGGGTCTTATGGGTCTTACAGGTCAAGGGTCCAAGCTGTCTAATCTGTCTGAAGTGTGTAAGGTGTCTAAATGGTGTTAAGGTATAAGGGATCGAAAGGGACTCAAAATGGTGTAAAGGTCTAAAGGTTGAAGGGATCTAAAGGTGTCTAAAGTATTGAAAGGGTCTTATAGGTAAAATGGGTATTTAGGATCTTGGTATATTTGGGGGTCTTAAGGGTCATTTGGGTCTTCATGGTCTTCAATGTGTTACAGGTGTTAGGGAACTCTTAAAAATAGATTTCTAAAGACGAGGCTCAGACTCAAAGGGACTCAGACTCGCTCAGTTCAGATCGAGATTTATTCCGATTTGCGGAGAGGACTTTACACAAAATGCAGACAGGGTACGACACGTCATTCAGTTGAAGAAGTATATTCTCTCCTCGCAGCCTCGGAGGGTCCTGTCATATACAAACCGCATTTCCTCTGATCTACAATGGTGGGAATTCTGGGGTCACTTAGAGCCAGCCTTTCTGGCACCAAACTCCATATGTTTATCATTACGGAGGACACAAAAACTGATAAGGTCCCTCCCCGAGTCCCACTAATGAAGGGGTACATTCAAACTCCGAGCTGAATCAGCATTCTCCCCTCCGTTCACATCCTTGGAGGTCACTAGGTCATTTCACAGATGGTCGGCTGCTTGCTCCAGGTTCTTTGCACATTTCCTTGCATGCTTTAAGAACAAGATTCACATTGAAGTACAATTTAACTAATATTTATAAATTGTATTATAAATATGAATTATATATTTATCTATAATTCATAGTCCCTCTTTTTTTTTTTTTTTTGTTTATATTAACCATTAATCTAAATATCAATTGCAAAATACTCAAACTACAAATTTGGTAATCCAATTTTCAATACCTAAGGTATACACCGTCATCCTGGAAGAATCTGATCATAAAACATTTCTTTGTTCGTTGACTCTTTCCATGTTGATAATTCAGTTCATTTCATTTGCATCACAAATATCTCTGCAAACAAAACTTCACCACAACAATTTTAATTTACCATTTTCAAAATAATATAACATCTGCAACATTTGGCAATTATTATTCGAAGATACGTTTTGCTTCAGAACAATTGTTGACTTTCTGTTTGAAAAGAAGAGTTTGAAAATACTGATCACTTGTGTTTGAAATTCAAGTATGAAACATTTTCTTCTGATGTCTTCATAGCACCTACACTATTTCGCGTAGGGTTTCCGCTGTTGTGATAGCTGGGTGGAGTCATAAACTGACCCTGCTCTGCATGTAGTGTTACGTGTTCCTCCCTGACCCCCTGGTCACGATGTACCTCCGAGCCCCGAGAGGAGCCACGGCAGAAAAATATGTTATTCTGTGTCAGAAACAATAGTGAAACCACACCAATGGTTATCAACAGACAAATATTGTATTAAAAATCACACAAGAATAACGGTACAACAAATAGCAATAAAAAGTACACTCAATACATCTTATGATGGTACCATCAACAAGCATAGGATAATTCACGGTGTTTCTAGTGAGTGGAAAAACCTTCCCCAATGTCTCTATATTCCCGTCCTCAAGACGAAGTTGACTCGCTACGGCGATCGCTAGAACAATGTCCAATCGAGACCATAATCCCGTGCGGATGGCAAGGGCAGTCGCACCGCCGAAGCAGCTCTCAGGCATAGGTGGTTGAAGTGACGCAAAAGTCACGTGGTCCAAAACCAAAGGCGAACTCGCGGCGGAATGGGAAATCCCAAAGCCCCCCCCCCCCCCCCCCAGATACGTACATTCCCGGTTCAGTCGGCGAACCACCACGTAAACTTCAAACTCAACGTTGCGCACACACATCCCCGACAGACGACAGGATGGTGAAAAAAGCTGACGCGTAGCCAAGACCTTTTACTGAACAAAGCGCGAGTGTCAAAATGGCCGACGGCTCTGACTTGAGTCGACATGACCCGGCGATGATTCTTCGGAATTGCAATGCCCAAACCTGACCACGCAGGTGTTTCATTCCCCCAGCGATAACACCTATCGCAGGAACTCCTTTCAAGGAAACTCAAAGGTCACTCGTGACTTTCGTTCGACAACGCTCGCTACAGAGCCGGAAGCTACTCGCTTCTTGTCCGACTTCACTCGCCACGCCCTCGCCTTCCTCTTCTTCTTCCTCATCTTCCGGCTCCCGATCGGGCTTCCTGTCTCTTTTTAACATTAACGCTTTTATCCTTTGCAAGCAGTTCATGAACAATAAACCTTTTGAAGATAATAATAGTACATAGAATCAGAAATATTTCAAGTGGATGAAAACAACAACAGCGGAAGTGACGAATCCGTAACAGTAGCATCCTTGTTACTCTTGCTGTGAGCCATAGTGGATTTGAACAAGGCCTTCATCCAGTTGTAGTTAACTTGCCTCCTCACTCATCATGAGTGGGCAGCAAGTGTTGATGTGATGTTGGTTGACCAGCAGGATGTGGAACAGAGATGCCGGATGCATCCACAACGATGCTAGGACCATGGTGTTCAAGTTATCCATGGCCCATACCAGGAGCAACCAGCAGAATCGTACACAGCCATTGTAGAGGAAGAAGCACAGCCGTCCACTTACAGCTCCATGCTGGCTCTCCAGATGTTGGTGGAGCAATGACACAAATCACCGCTGGTCCCTGTTCTCTGCTGTTGTACTTGTGTGCTTCCCTCTCTCTCCCCATCTTGTCTCCCGCACCCTTTATCTTATATTTTGTGTGTCCGTTTTTTTTTTTTTGTGATTAATGTTTGGACATTAAGTTAGGAGCTCTTACACGAGCCTCGATCTTGTATACAAAAAAAAACAAAAGAAAATCCAGTCGAAGTTGCAGGTAAGATGTCGTCGTCCCGCAATAGCTGACGTGATGAATGTTTGAGGCATTGGAACAAAAGCAAGTGATCGCCATTCTTCCATATGTTGCAGTGTGACCCAGGCAAATGGTCACATAAATTTTCCTTGGTGAAGGTAAACATCCACCTCCAATCTTGCAAAAGAGAATGCCTTCATCATTCTTTGATAAGGAGGGTGTATGCCAAGATTAACTTCATTTTTTAGCCACAAATTTTCTTTCTCGAACTTCTTCCCAATGCCGTTATCACTCCATTTGAGATGTGATCTGGTCTTATCCTTTACTCAGCCACATCTGTATCTGCTTTCCACACACACTGAATCAGATAGGGTACATCTTGACATGAAATTACCATGTTTTAACTAATCATGTATATCTTATAACAGCTTAACATTTAACAATTTGCTGTTTTCCTTAAAACATTCAAAAAGTTATATTCATTTATATGCTTCACACGAATAATATCCAAATCAGGTATGTATTTTTGACTACTAAACTAAGAATAGCATTTACAGTTGCTTTCAGGTTAATATAGTTTGAAAAATTAAACTCATGCAGTTATTTTAACACTACTCAAAGAAAATAAATGCATTAATAATGAGTATATATGATTAAAATCACAAACAGGAATATCTAATTCCCATCAAATTTTGCAAACAAGCAAACTATGCATTATGTATTAATTATCATAGTTTCTCCCCCCCTTTAAAAAAACAAAAAAAACATGAGTAATTAATGCTATAGTGTTAACTACTAGTATGTGATCTTCAAATGGTACACCACATCACTTTAATTTTCATAGTGTGTAACTTGTGGTGATATGAGTGCACTGATCTTGTAAAACTGACACAATTCATAGCATTTTCGTTATGCCATTATCTTAACTCTACTGTACTCATTTGCAACATTACTTGATTCAATCTTTTGATCTCGGTGTTCATGTCATCATAAAAATCTTTCTATTTTGGGTCCATATTTGTTTCTATTCTCATCAACCTCACATGATTTATTAATTTGTTCCAACACACAGTAACCAAGGGTTTTAACCAAGCCTCCACCAAACTATTTCCAATTTGAACTCAAAATGCTAGTTAAACAAAAATTTAAACAATTAACTTCAAAGGGTCAACAAATTCATTTTATAAACAGATCTAATTTTCATCCAATAATTTTCCTTGCCAACTGTCATATTGTAACACTTTAATAAACCTTTGAAAATCTCTCCCAAATCAATAAATTCCCTTTTTACTTTCCAAATAGTCATCTGTAAATTACATATTTAATTACAGTTTCTTCAAATTTGTTTGGCCTTAATGGCCGCAGAAGTAGCTGCTAACATGCAGTGCCTTTTTATCTACCAAGCAAGTATTCTTCCACATAAGACCTCTACCATATTTTAAAATCTGGGATTTCTGATTATATGGATGCACACTCTTCAGACATTTCAGGCTGCTGTTAACAATCCACTATGATAAATTAATTCCTTTACCCACAATTAATTAATTAGTACAAATTGAGGATGTTATCCCTATCACATTCATTTATAGATTCATTGTTTTATGAAAATCAATATACGTTAAAGTCTGGTGTTACATTTTCGGTATCAATTCAGCAAGATTCTCTTTACTATCCTTTTTTCATATCATATACGCCTAATACATCCATACATACAACACAATTTATATTCTGATAAAATCCAAGTTTATATATATAAAAAAAATCCGTGAGCAAAGTACTCTGGTAAGTCAGTGTAAGATCTCTTACAAATTTGGCTAATTTTGGACTCCCACATTTTTTTATGAAGCTCATATTCATAAATAGCTTTGTTCTCATATAAATTTTATCAAAAATGGAATCCCAAGGGTACTCACAATTTCTTACTATTAATTAATGGTTGCTTGTAACTCAGCACATCAACTCTTTGTATTCCATCTACGTTGTCAAAAGAGATACTCTTCATAATCCAATTTTTCTTTTTTTAATGGATTTTATGGATATTTGTTCCCATCCACATCAAATTATCTATTTCAAGACAGGCACACTGTCGGTTTCAGCAATCTTTTTGGAGAAAAATACACAAACTCATGCATTATGTATTTTTGTTTGCGTTGGAACCATTATTTTCATATCACGGTGGGTATCAATTTCATAAAATCTGGTGATTAAAATCACCAGATTTTAATCTCCCCCCCTTAATGTTAGAAACGCAGATACACAAACAGACAAAAAAAATTCTTAGAAAACCCCTATAATAGTGGGGGGGCCAATGTAGCAGATTGAAATGCCCGGTGAAATTGCTTGTTAATTTTTGGACACTGGTTGGGCTGTCTTTAGGGATGATATAAGTTCTAGAAAAAATATGTCTCCAATTGTTTCAAGTTCTTTATGGCGGCCATTTTGGATTTTCAAAATGGCGGATGTCGAAAACGTAAAATTCCATTATCTTGGCTTCTAAATGACCTAGAGTTTCGATTCTGGTGTCCAGTTGTACATTTTTGGGGATAGAGAATTGAATGAAACCTTCTTTAATAACCTACAAGGGATAAAAATAGGTTTTTATGGCACAGCCGAACCAGTGTCCAAAATCTAACTTAATGCACATCTATCTTAATTGTTATTTGTTATTTGTATGTTCCAGATTCGTGACCCTGAGCTATGATGGAGCCAAAAAGCAAGAAAACCAAGAAAGAAACTGATTTCACACTTTGCATTCAGTGCCAGGATCCCCAAGGTGCACTAGTGACTGAGCCAGCACTGGGCTCATATGCAAAGTTTCTCCAGTTCATCCAGGAGAGGGCACGATATGGTGATGCCGACTTCAAACAGATCAGCGAACGATTAAGCTGTTTCACTGCCACTGACTTGAGGAACAATAAAGCAAAGTGGCACCGGGCATGTTATGGATCTACATGCAACACTGCTCACCTGGAGCGTGCTAGAGTTCGCCACCAGAAAGCCTGCGAACATGGCGACACCCAGCATCTTCATAAGAGGTGTGGACGTCCTTCTTCTGCACCTGCCGCTGCAAGTACCTCAGGTTCTACGCAAGACGAGACTTCAAACAGATCAGCGCCCTCCACAGATGAACATAGAACACTGACACTACATGACCGAAAGGCCAGACACCGCTCACTCAAGGTTCTGACTGCTCCAGACTTTGTTCCTTGCCAAGCACCAAACAAACAATCTGCCACAGGTACCACGTATAGCTTCAAGACACGGTCAAACCCAGATGTCACCAAGCCGTACTCTGCGACGGACACAGTGTGGCTACTTTCACGCACAATCATGCGAACAGCTGAAGCTGAGGACGTACAAGACGACATCATCCCACCAGATGACCAGCTGCAAGCTGCAGAACCCCAGCATGCTGACCCTGTTGGGTCACTCGTCCACGATCCAAAACAACCACCTGGCAGTAGGATCAAGCATCACGATATCCCAACTTGGACAGCCTACAACTCACTGCTCTCCTCTTCGAAGCCTCTGACAGAGGTCAACGCCCTGCCATTGGTAGCAGCACCAGCCCATGAATGGCAAACACTGATAACAGTCTTGAAACAGACACAGCAAATCAACTGCATGGTCATGGGTCCCGATAGGAAGACAGTGATCACCTTAGACATGGCCCTGTATGAGCGAGCCAAACAGCTGGAGATGACCAGAGATGACTGCAAAGGCAAGTGGGTACTGCGACTAGGGGAGATGCACACTGTGATGGCTGCACTGAGGGCTGCTGGGAATGCCATAGAGGACAGTGGTCTTGACGAGGCTTGGTCTGAGGCTGATATCTATGGCCCAACAACGACCAGACAAATACTGGAAGCCAAGCACATGAAGAGGGCTTTGGAGGCCCACATCACCACTGTCCAAGCCCTCTTCGACCTCTATGTGGACGAATTCTTCCAAGAGCATCCCCATCTGAGGGGCCCATGTACCCAGTCAGCACAACAGGTTGCCCAGAGCTGTCATCTACACAACCGAGAGGAGATGACAAGCACGCAGAACAACATGCTAGCTGTCCTCGAGTCAAACGAAGTCCTGGAGGCCATGGCAAAGTTTGATGAGAGGAAAGAAGCCAAGAGTCCACTGTTCAAGTTTGTGCGACGCTACATGCGGATGATAATGCTGATATACACATTCATCCGTGCCACCCGTGATGGACAATTTGAGCTTCACCTGTCTTCACTGGATGAGATGTGCATATACTTCTTTGCACATGACAAACAGAAATATGCCAGGCTGACTCCCCGGTACCTTGCAGAGATGAAGGCCCTGAAGATGACAGATCCAGGGATCTACCAAGAGTTCATGGATGGGAACTTCAGTGTCCATAAGAATGAAATCCCCTTCTGTGCTGTAGGTGTGGACCATGCACTGGAGCACATCAACAGGATCATGAAGGTGACAGGGGGTATTGTGGGCATTACCCAGAATGCCAGTGCCCGCGAAAGGTTCTTTCTGACAGCACCAGAGCTGAGTAGGCTTGCTGAAGAAGCCCGTCAGATGGCTGGCTCACAATCAGCTACACGCAAGGAGCACCACGACCTATCAACCACAGTCTGGGCTCGGCAGGAAGACAGCATTCGTCGACTGAAGAATGTGATCAGAGAGTCCATGAATCCCATGACGCATGAGGGTGAAGACCTGACGACTATCATCACCAAGGTGGTGATGCCAGCTGAAGTACAGAAGGATGTCTGCAACCAAGATGAGATTGGTCAGAAAGCGTATAACACGTTTGTTGCAGAGCGCATCAACACAAATGAAATCAACCTTTGGGCCAGAATGGGAAAGGTCAAACTGAAGATGTGGAAGAGTGCCAGGAAAGCTGTGAAGCACAAACTGGCAGACAAGGTTGTAGAGCTGAAAGACGACAGGTCACTGTTTGCGCGCATGCTGATCGTGGCCCGCTCACGACCAGAGATCAACTTGAAGGATGCCATAGGTCAATATGAATTCACCGCGCTTCCACGAACCCTCTTTGCAATGGCTGGGACACTACTACCATGCACAGACAAAAGCAAGCTCATGGGCATCCTAGAAGATCTACCCAAGAAGTCAACTGGCACTGGTCAGCAGCCAGACGACGACAATCCTGAACATACTCCACCCCCTCCCAAGAAGGTGACTGTCATAGACGGCATGGCATTAGTGCAAGCAATGGGTAAGCCACAATGGGTCAAAACATGTGCCCAGTGGGCTGGCCATTTCAATGCAACACTGGACTGCAAGACCAACGGGTATGATGAAGTCCACCTCGTGTTTGACCGATATGATCTGCCAAATTCACTGAAAGAGGCCACACGGGAGAGGCGCCAAGGTGGCAAGCCGCCCACTGCTTACCACGTTCAAGACAGCACCCCGATTGGGAAACTGACAGCAAAACAGTTCCTGTCGCACACCAACACCAAAGATGAGCTAACTGTCTATCTGGCAAAGAAAGCTCTGTGTCACTTTGAGGGGACTACCAAGGTCTTCATCGTCACTTCAAGGCAGGATGTCTTCTCCAACTGCATGGATGTACAGCATCTCCGTAGCTCCCAGGAGGAGGCTGATACGAGGATCTTTCTTCACAGTCTAGATGCCGTCCGAAGAGGTGCAACACAGCTGTACATTCAGTCACCTGATACTGATGTATTCATCCTAGCACTCCACCGGTACCATGAACTATGCAAAGACACATACTTCATCACGGGTGTGGGGAACAAGAAGAGGCAAATCTCACTGGAACCAATAGTACATGAACTTGGTGTCAGGAAGGCTGCAGCCCTACCAGGATTCCATGCATTCACGGGAGCAGACCAGACTGGTCGGTTTGCCGGCAAGGGAAAGCTCACATGTTGGCAAGCCCTCAATAGGTGCTCTGTTGAGGTGGTATCTGCGTTTCATGACCTTGGGGCCTCTGAGGAGCTGAGAGCTGACACAGAAAGTGACATTGAGGCATTTGTATGCCAGCTGTATGAGCCTCGTACTACAGTTGTGGATGTGGGCAAGCTGAGGTGGAGACTGTTTACCAAGAAACAGCTAGAGGCACAGAAGCTGCCACCAACACGGGGAGCTTTACATGAAGCCATTGCTCGTGCACATTTCCAGGCCATGGTGTGGCATCAGGCTGATGTACCGGACCCCCAGCTTCCACAACCAACAGAACATGGATGGAGAGCAGAAGGAGATCAGCTGGTGCCCATCACAACCAAGGACCCTCCAGCCCCAGCTGCCATCACACATCTAATCAAATGTAACTGCAAGAAGACCCAATGCATGTCTCACTGCTCATGCAGGTCTCAGCATCTCAACTGTTCTGAGATGTGTATGTGTGGGGCAGATGAAGAGGTGTGTGGTAACACGGGTCAGGAGCGCCCCATGGGAATCGATAACACTGATGATGAGGAGGATGGAGATCCTTCAATGTAACAATGAACACTGCCAACTAAAAATATTGCACAAAGACATTATAAGTGTACATTTGAACACTAAAGTCCAGCCTTTATGTGATTTAGAAGTGAAAATGATGGAAAAAAATATATATATGTGTTGGCATAAGTGCGTGAAAATCCAAGATGGCTGCCATAAGAACCCTTTTGATCATATGTAGGTGTATAAATGTGTGTTTATTGGATTAAGTATCCGCAAATATGTACATTTGGACACCAAAATTAACACTCTAGGTCATTTAGAAGCCAAGATAATGACAATTTCGGTTTTCAACAAACGCCATTTTGATAATCCAAAATGGCCGCTATAAAGAACTTGAAAAAAATGGAGACATATTTTTTCTACAACTTCTATCATCCCTAAAGACAACCCAACCAGTGTCCACAAATTAACATTTGAATTCAACGGGAAAACATTGGCCCCCCCACTATAATGTCCACATTGAAATCATCCTTTGTCTCCCACAATAACTTATCCAAATTTGACAGCACTCCCGTTTACATGTCAGTCTACCACTGACATATCAATCATGCAAAACAATAATCCGAAATTCCCACCTGATCATCATGTGACTCTTGTCGCTTGGTTCCCAAACAAAATTTGCAAAGCAATTGTTCCAAACTTTGTAAATACAAAAATTGTTTTGCCCAAAACGCTCCCTAAAACCACATTTATAATTGGTAAATATGAGGCTTCCAGAATGAACTCTAATCCTGGATCTTTTAATTGAATGTTCGCAAAATTCTCCAATTTTGGCATTTCATCAATTAATTATTATTTTGCTAATGAGCAAAAAATGAATCATTCTTGCTCAAAAGACTTTTCAGTCACAGGAAGCATCGACAGTTGCTCATGTTGGTCTAGTGATCTAATCTGTTGAGGCCAATCGTCATTTGGGATCTGCAGCAATGAAGGCCTAATCATTGTCTGAGGTACAGGTAAGCACTGGTACCCTTGATTTTGGTTTTTCCCTATGTAATAGTCTCCTATTTGAATATGGACAACGTCGTCTCCAGTATCCCATATTTCCACACTTAAAACACCGGTCCTTGTCATTACCTGTTCTGTCAGGCCTACCCATCCTGTTACTTCCTTGTCGATTAGGTCTCTGATTTTCCCTTGGATCATAAGAAAATTCTCTGCACTGTTCTATTTGGGGAGACAAATGGGAATCAGGTGGGGCAAATGTCACTTTTATTCCTACACTCGAAGGCAGTTGTGCATGTATCTCCTTCAATGTATCCTGTATCCTTTTTAGTTTAAGTTCTCGGTCCGTTATCCTTTGTTGCTCTTCCCATTTCCTGGATTCAACATCCCAATGATGGAATGCCAGCCAGTCTACTGTTAGGTTCTGTCTCTTCCTAGCTTTCAGTTCTTGTCCTAATCTATCCAATCGACTTCGCTCAAATGTACCATCTCTTGGAAATTCCTTGGCATGTCCCTTTGTCCACAAATACCAATTCTCAACCTCCCTAATGGCCTCTATACCATAATGGTTGTACATATAATATGTACAAGTACCTTTTTGTGGAATATATGGTTCAAATTTTCTACCCTTACAGGCCCTATTTCCCATAACGCCTATATGAATGTATTAGGTAAACTTCTGTGTGTACTATAAATAAAATCTGCTGGGTTTATTCCACCTTATACACCATAACCTGTATGTTGCGTCTTCTGAGGTTGGTATGACAGTCGTTCTTCACTGGTGATTCCAGGAAGAGTCTCTCCAACTTTCAATTGATGATGGCAGCTGAGTCCAGAAACACATCCTTTTTTTTTTTTTACAACCGTTTCACCAACCGATCCCCAAACTGATCGGGCAGGTAAATGACCAATGATAGGTGGGGAACCAAGTATCGGTCCCCTGTCACCAGAGCCAAAACACTTTTGCAGAGGCCAGGTAATTGTGTTCCCTGTCAAGAAGGCACGCCAGATATTAAGCACAAATATAATATATATATATATATATATATATATATATATATATATATATATATATATATATATATATATATATATATATATATATATATATATATATATATATATATATATAAAGCAGTAAAGTATGTTTGTTTGTTTGCTTGTCCTCTTATAACTCGAGAACTACTCATCGCAGAGCAAAACCAAAGGCATATTCGGAATTAGTACGTCTCAGAGCAACTACAGCACACCTTAAAATTTAAAAAACTTTGCGTTTTAAAATTATGACGTCATCAGCGTATTTCGGAACGTTAATTTTTTAACTTCATATTCGGAATCAGTACGTCCCAGAGAAACTTCGTAACGTTAATTTTTCAACTTCATCCGATTGACATGGGACCAACGGCATGTGACAGAGAGTGAAACATTTATTTGACGACAATGACTTCCGACTTCTGAGTTTGGAATGCGGGACCAATGCCATTTGACAGGGAATAAAAAATAAATGCGACATTCAATTGATGACAATGACTTCCGACTTGACTCCCCCCTCCCCCTTCCCCTCCCCTTCCCATCCCTCCCCCTCCCCCTCCCCCTCCCCATCCCCCCCTCTTCTCCCCTCTCCCTCCCCCTCTTCTCCCCTCTCCCCCTCCCCCACTTCTCCCCTCTCCCCCTCCCCCTCCCCCTCTTCTCCCCTCCCCCGTCTTCTCCCCTCCCCCCCTTCCCCTCCCCTCCCCCCTCCCCTCTCCTCCCCCGCCCGGCAATGCCGGGTACTTCTGCTAGTATATATATATATATATATATATAAATATATGTATATATATATATATATGTATATATATATATATATATATGTATATATATATATATATATATATATATATATATATATATATATATATATATATATATATATAAATATTTGGACCTTTCCTTCACTTTTCTCAACTTACCATCTTGCTCATTTTTGAAGGTATCTTCACATTAACATAAATATTCTGATTCCACATTGATTTCACAATGTGGATTTTATCACATTTTTAATCAAACTATCTTCCAATCAAATCAAAAATGAAATCAACATGAATCATCTTCCTCTATCAAAAATAAAAAATTCTAAAAAATAAAATAAAAATTATTTTCCCAATCTTCTGCTATCCACTCTAATCCATTTCCCTATCAAATCTTATGGAGGAGCCTGGAAGAGAATGGAAAATCAAAGGCTCTATCAAAAGAACAATATTTTGTTGTTCAAAACCCACCAAAACAAAAACACATCAGCAAAAAAAAATTCCTAATAAAATCCAACAGAACACTGTTGTGACATTTCTTTGAACACTTCTCAGCCAAAACTCAATGAGACTCACTCAATTTAAATATAGATTTATTTAAATCTTGCAAAGAATATTTACATGAAAATACAGTTATACTTTATAAATAAAAAAATGATGCATCGTCACGCGTCGCGTCGTCTCCCTTCTTCCTTCTGCTCTGACAGCCTCGGAGCCTTCTCTCCTTAAGTAGACCTTAGCTGCTTTCATCTCGCTCCAGTGGAATTCCGAAGTCACTTAACGCCAGCCTCCCCGGCGCCATTCGGACATCTGTTCTTCATCATACAGCCGGACTCTGGATGTCCATCGGAGAGGGGGCCATTGTTCCAACCGATAAAGGTCACTCCTTCCTGACCCATTCCATCTGAAACAATTAACTCTTATCCACAATCCGAGCCAAGTTAACACTCTACCTCTTCTCGCATTCTTCGAGGTCACAAGGTTATTCCACAGATGGTCGACCGCTTGCTCCGAGCTCCCCGCACACCCTCCTTGCATGACTTGAGAATCCTTTTACATTGCAGTACAATCCAACTACCCGCAAAACTCACCGACCCTAACAAATATGACATATATTTATCTATACTTCCACAATCCCTCATTTTTTATTTTTGTTTATATTAACCATTAATCTAAACATCGATTGCAAAATACTCAAATTACAAATTTGGTAATTCAATTTCCTAAGGCATACACCGTCATCCTGAAGAATCTGATCACAAAACATTTCTTTGTTCGTTGACTCTTTCCATATTGATAATTCAGTTCATTTCATTTGCATCACAAATATCTCTGCAAACAAAACTTCACCTTTACCAAGACACAACAATTTCAATTCACCATTTTAAAAATAATAAAGTATCTGCAACATTTGGCAATACGTTTTGCTTCAAAACAAATGTTGACTTTTTGTTTGAAAAGAAGAGGCTGATCACTCATGTTTGAAATTCAAGTATGAAACATTTTCTTCTGGTGTCTTCATAGCACCTACACTATTTCGCATAGGATTTTCTGCTGTTTAGTCCAGTCAATCTACGCCATTTTGGGGTCGAACCCACCACAAATTGCAATAGTAATGAAACATGCATTTTTCAATGTCAAATTTAGTGGAGAATGACATACTAAAAGTCAAGGAGAATCGGAGCATTGGAACATTTCCAATTTTTGCAATCTTTAAGAGAAGGTTTTAAGTGAAAATCTGCATAAATTTTTCAGACCAAAAACTGTTTCCGTGCTAAATCCTTATGAGATCCTGCAATTTTATGTCCCTGAGGCCTGCAATGTAATGGCTTTATGTGAACAAGTTCATATCGTACTATATATACAAAAAAAATCGTTAAATAATATTGAAAATAATATTGAAAAAAATATATATATATTGAAAAAAAAAAAAAGTGTTTTATTTAATAATTGAATGAACTGCGATTCAAGCACCAACCTAAGAGCTTATTCTTCTTCTGGATCACTTTCTGGTTCTGACAAGGTCACATTAGAACAGTGAAGTCCTTTGCATTCACTGCATGCGTAAGAGCATTCCAGGCTGTACTTGCGACAGCTGCATCGTAGGGTGCTGCAGTCTGTTTTGCAGCCACAGTGGATGGCATCTAGAAGGTAATCTGGAGCAGGCTTCATCTCGGTCATCACGGGAACCATTCTCTCGTCACGGATAGCCCATCCCCAACCATTGGCATCCATGGCAACTCCTTGCCACTGCTGAACCTGAACATACACCCATAGGCAATGTTGCTTTGCAGATGCTGATGTAGGGGGCAGGGTACGAGGCTCAACTCTGACAGTGCTTGTTGAAACCTTCTGGTGGAAGCGTTGAAGCCTCAGCATGTCCAGTGTTTCCCCGGGCTGGGCATTATACAAGCAAACCAGGGCATTCTCTCCAGCTGTCATGACATCCTCTTTTGACGCTCCAGGAGTGTTGAAGTTTGCCAAAAGCTCGGAGAAATACGCACTGGAGTTCAGCTTCTTCAAGGCTGTTGATTTGCCAATCGAGTAAATTATTGACGTGGTATCACAACCCAGGAGTCCATGTGCAACAAGAAGCTTGTCACAAACATTGCGTCCAAGTGTCTTTTGCACTTGCTCGATATTCCAACATCTTGCTTACCTCCTTGACGTCAGCTTAGGCTCAGGTCGGAAGAACAGGTTGTGAGATGTGGGCCCTGCACGACTGCAAAGGAGAACAAGAAGATCGGTGTCGTCGCCAACTATCACGGTGTCCTTGGTGTTTGCACATGCAATGGCTGTCTCCACTATGAGAACATCTGCATCTGCCCTGGCATGATGAACAGCGTTGTGCCACCGTTGAAGGTCATCACTCAGTAGATTGATGAAACGTTGTTTATTTGTTTGGTTGGCAAGGAAGTCATCTTTCTTCATAGTACATACCATGTCCGTTGTGAAGTTGACAAGGGGACTGCTGTGAGATCGAACGCGCCTGCTGTGCGCTACATCTTTGGTGGAGGGTGCGCTCACATATCCATCGAACACTATGACAGCGTTACCATACCTGTCTCCAACATATCGCACGTAGTGACTGGCGATTCCTCCATATGTCTCGCCAGAATTCCAAGGAATTCTGTGTAGCAATGCCCCACCATCCAGAACATATTGCACATTCTGTGGCAGCACTGTGTTGCGAACGTCAAGGGGGAGTTGTTTCCAAATGTCTTCGGCTAGCGCTGGCTTGTCGGCCTCAAGCAGGATATCAGTGGTCTTAAACAGTGCTGGTGGGAAACTGCTTAGTTCGTACTTGAAGACATCTTTGAGGTCATCACAGCGTGATCCTGCCGTACTCAGACGTTGGAACAACAGTTGTGGATCTATCAGAACGGATTGTCTGCCAGTTTTCAATGATGAACGTGTGTCAAGAGTCACAACCTGATCTTTCTTCTTGAACGTGTGATCAAGAACCTTTTTGTCAAGCATTCCATCTAAGATCTTCCTGCCGACTGACGCTGCTTGGTCAGCATTGACCGAATCTCCAGCTGTGATGCCAGTGTCAATGCTTTGCAGAGTTGGATCGTTTCCAAAGGGATCCTTTGATGACAGGTAGCGAATAAGTTTGTGCGTGTCATCTGTGTCCCGTCCTTGTCGAGCTGCGCTTTGTTCTTTGTGCTGGTCACTGGTCCCATACTGCACTGATGTGTACTCTTGCAAAGCCATGTTGACCTCTGCACATATGGGGGTGGACAGCAGCCACGTGATCCTTTGCGGCTCGCTCATTCCACGACCCCTTGTTAGTCCCCCTGTGGTTTTCACACTTCTCATGAGCACTTGCTCGATCACAAGATCTGTGGACAAGCCGGCCCAGTACCGATCTGAACGCCGCACTACGTGAAATCCATTCTGGAACTGATGGTGGACCTCCGGATGCTGAATAGACAGTTGTGCCAGTCGCTGCAGGTAGATGTACACAGATTTTGTGTACAGATTGTGGCCTGCAGCTGCTAGGTAGGGCAACATGTCGTGCAAAGCGTGCACGTGCAGACGCCAGTCACCAGTGCGTTCCGACCTCAGGAATGTCCTCAGAATGTCTATCATGTCCATGTATTGCAGCCATAGCTGTGCTGTACGCAGATCCTTCTTCGATTGTCGAGCAACATTCATGATGTCACGAACAGAGTCCAGAACCGGGGCTGAAAGGATATCTTCAGTGCAACCCTCACCCTTCAACAATGAATCATACAGGTTTCGTAGCTCACACAGGTCAACTGGGCCAGCTCCCACACTTTGCGACCCTGACTCGGTATCACGCGGATCCATGGCTGCCTGTCCTGCCTCGGTATCATGCGGATCCATGGCTGCCTGTGCCTCATCTATGCTTTGCATTATCGCGTCTTCACTTGGTTCGTCATCTCCTGTAGTGCCCTGAGGGCCATCATCCTGAGCCTGCGAACAAGCAGGCACTAGCGTACCAAGTACCCTTTCTGCGAGGAGAGTGTTCA
Source organism: Myxine glutinosa (assembly GCF_964187855.1). Taxonomy (NCBI): domain Eukaryota; kingdom Metazoa; phylum Chordata; class Myxini; order Myxiniformes; family Myxinidae; genus Myxine; species Myxine glutinosa. Next base: position 164,841,237 of record NC_136263.1, read on the forward strand.
GTGCTGCATCAACCAAGAGATGACCACGGATAGCTCGGTCATATGCCTTGCCAGAGAGCATGTGCGTTACAGTGTTCTCAGCATACACCAGTTCCAGAACAGAGCGCAGTCCAGATCCTGACATGATATTTCCAATACTCCCCAAGAAGCTCATCAACGTGTGGAAGCCTCCCAAGCGCAGTACAACCTTACGCAAGTCACTGCCCTCCGGTTGGCTTTCGATGATGGTAAGCGCCTTCCACCAAAGTGGTTGGTCAAATGTGATGATGATCTTTGCGTTGTACTGTTTGGCGTGCTCACATAGAAATGTCAATGTTGAATAGATGCAAGTTGGATCACTGCTGTTCATGTCGATCATGGGAAGCAGAAAGATTGCAGACTGACCTGGATGTACACCAGTGTGCACGGCTTGCATCATGCCAGACCATGCTGGTCGTGGTGAGCGCAATGTGAGGGACAGCTTCCAGAGGAGGTCAAGGTTGGTAGATCTGTCCTTTTCCATCTCATCTTGCAGAACCTCATACCTCAGAGTATCTAGACCATCGCAAGGTGATGTCAGATGCTGGATGTTTATCCGACCCACAGCTTCAACATCCTTCAGTGTCACAGATAAACGTGGCACTCTTGTTGATGTCCGGCGGGGGCCAGGAGTGACAGACGCAATCATTCCCATCCCATGGAATGTGTTGAGGCCATCTATTGTACGGATGTTGTGATCGACATTGTCCGCCATATATTGGATGACCTGCTCTGGCCGGTAGTTTGGTATGTCTGTCCCTAGTGTAACTGCTGCACTCCGTTCATACCTTTGTATCTCATGATAAGAACTGGAATATCCGTGAGCATGGAGCATGTCGATCAAGAACTTTGATGCAAAATGATGGTGCATCTGTACACCCAGTCCTATCTGTAGGGGTGCCAGCAGCACTCGGGGCCGAATTGCCTGCATGATTGCTTGGCCTACAGAACCGACTTTCCTATCAGCATCTCGGCCGACAAAGAGTGTTTGAAGAAGGAGTTTTAATGATTCCGGTAGGAACGACATGGCTTCTTCTGGTGCGGAAAATTCAGTTGAGCATGGATACATATCTATCGACTGTTCTACTAATTTCACATCACTTTTGATCAGTTTTGCTGCCGTCTCAATCAGTCTCATCTTCTCAGCTTCAGAGGTTGTCTCCTTTTCCCTTTGATGGAATTCGTGAATGATCGCAGAGGCCCTGTGGCGAAAGGTCACAACATTCTCTTTGCCATTTATTTCAGCGATGGCGATATCCTGACCAAACTGCTTTTGGATACATTCCTTCATGTAGGTGAATCCATATGGTGTGCAATCAGTTCCAGCAAGAAGTTCCCCCATTTTCTCTATGAGATCCTGTATCGTTGTCTGTTCCTCGTCATGGGCTTTGAGGTACTCTGCAACTTGTAGGAATGCATCGTTTCGTGTGTCATCAACCGGTCTACCATACTTAGGTCGCTTGCTTGGCACTGTAAGGAACTGGCGTGGAATCTGCTTCCCAGTTCTGAAGTTTACGCTACATACATTGTGATAGACTGCGTCAGCGGCATGCAAGTCCTGGGCGAATTCTACTCGAGCCTTTACTGTCTCTGCCAAGGCATCATTGCGTTTAACACAGCTCTCTGTAACCTTGCTCTGGAAGTCCGTTGTTCGGACTGGTATAAGTTTATGTGTTTTTTCTCTAGCCTGGTACTTGTCTGGTGTTCCACAGAACAAACAGTGTTGGCTGTAGTCAAAAGCAAGACTGCCAGATCGACGCGCACGCACAGTGCCGCTGGAAGCACCAGCACAGTCATATCCCCGTTTTCTGTTGTCTCGTTCAATAGACAGTTTGGAGCAGAAGTCCTTCCTGCAGTTGGTGTGTACAACTTGTCCAGGTGCAACACTTATATCAGCCTGCCGGACGTCATTTGCCTTGCTTATTCCATCACACCCCTTGGCACCTACTGTCGTGGTTGGTTCGCCGTTGCCGAGCGACTTGCCGCAGAAAACGCAATCGTCCATGCTACTGGTTCACCTGAAAAGAGAAGAAGAAAAGGCTATTAAGGTAGCTTTATCCCAAAATAGTCAACTTTGACAGCAAAGGATGAATCAATAAACATCACACATCATATTGAAGGACATACCATAAAGTATATATTTTGCAAAAAAATTTGCATAATTTATGCTAATTACATATTCAAAATGGCCGCCGAGAGGTGAAAACCACATTTTTTTCAAACAAGATATCTCCGTCAAAGTACAATATAAAGTCGCCAAATTTGCACATATTATCAACTGGGAGTTACTAAATGTTGAGTTACTAAACCCTCAGAGACGTTAGAGTCTTCCTTGATCAGTGGTTTGTCGATATTTGGGGCGATTTTCCTCGAAGAACTACAAACATTTTCATCATGGCTACTGGTTTCGTCTATGGGCGCCGCCATCTTGCTTTTCTAATCGAAGGGAACTCGACCGCAATGTTTGCGTTTTTTGCGCCGACCGGACCGCGATGAACACCCCATAGCAGATAAAACGATTCAAAATGTTCTAACGATCAATTTGATGTAATTTGGACCAAGAACGATGATCGTGGAGAAAAATGGTGGACGATAGAAAATTGGTATGATTTTTCAGAACACAAAGACAGGACGCATCAGTTCGGGCAGTTGAGGCGAGGCGAGGCAGGGATTATCTGGTTGAGGCTTCTGATTGGTTCTCAGCTGGATTGCACTATAGGCTATTCCGAATCTTTTGATACCACACTTTTTGAGATTGGTTATATAAAAGCGACCGTATCCAAGGTCCAAAGTCGTTGCTATGGAGATCATTGTTCGTGTAATTAAATTTTATTCACCTAATTAGGCTTTGTTCACCTAATTAGACTAGAGTAAAATCTAATTTGATATAAGAATATGATAGACCATTATATTAGCTTTCAAAATTCATTGATATGTATATTTTCGAAAAAATTCAATTTTATTGGGATAAAGCTACCTTAAATGTCAATTATCTCAATATATATACCTTTACATGTCAAATGTATTGTAAAACCAGGGCATAAGGCCTGTCTTACACTCTTAAACACTTACATTTCTGACATCTTTTGAGAATGTGAACGAAATAACAAATTAAGTGCATTATTTTGTGCCATTTTTATTAGCTTATTTTCGTGCATAACTGTCAAAAAGTGGTTGCTCGAAATGAATGTGTTCCAATGCCTCGTTATTCCTTGACTTTTACTATGTTATTACATGGGTCAAAAGAAGCAAAAATGCCAAGTTTCATTACTATTGCAATTTGTGGTGGGTATATTCGTAAAATGACCGGCCTAGTTGTGAAAGCTGGGCGGATTCATAAACTGACCCTGCTCTGCATGTAGCATCCTTGCCACTCTTGCTGTGAGCCATAGTAGGTTTGAACAAGGCCTTCGTCCAGTTGGAGTTGACTTGCCTCCTCACTCATCATGAGTATGGAGCAAGTGTTGATGTGATGTTGGTTGATCAGCAAGATGTGGAACAGAGATGCCAGATGCATCCACAACGATGTTAGGACCATGGTGTTCAAGTTGTCCATGGTCCATACCAGGAGCTTCCAGCAGAATCGTGCACAGCTGTTGTGGAGGAAAAGCACAGCCGTCCACTTACAGCTCCATGCTGGCTCTCCAGATGTTGGTAGAGTAATGACACACGTCACCGCATTCAGTAGAAGTCGCAGGCAAGATGTCGCCATCCCGCAATTGCTGACTTGATGAATGTTTGAGGCATTTGAACAAAAGTAAGTGATCGCCTTTCTTCCATATGTTGCAGTGTGATCCAGGCAAATGGTCACAAAAAATTTCCTTGGTGAAGGTAAGCATCCGTCTCCAATTTTACAAAGGAGAATATCTTCATCATTTTTTGAGAAGGAGGGTGTATGCTAAGATTAACTTCATTTTTAGCCACAAATTTTCTTTCTCGATCTTCTTCCCAATTCCGTTATCACTCCATTTGAAACGTGATCTGGTCTTATCCTTTACTCAGCCACATCTAAATCTGCTCTCCAAACACACTGAATCAGATAGGGTACATCTTAACATTAAATCACCATAATCATGTATATTATAACAGCTTCACATTTGACAATTTATTGTTTTCCTTAAAACATTCAAAAGGTTATATTCATTTCTATTCTTCTTCTTACACGAATAATATCCAAATCAGGTATGTATTTTCACTACTAAACTAAGAATAGCATTTACAGTTGCTTTCAGGTTAATATACAGACTTGGCATTTAATATGGAATATATATTTTTTCTTGACTGGGGTTTACTCTCTCAACTCAGTATATCAATCTGGTGAGTTTCTTTTACACTTTGGTGATTTATTTGTTAAAAGAACCATGTCACTGATTGTCTGTCGCAGCAAGAAGTCAACAACAGGATTATATCACAGGTGGCGTGACAAAATGTAAGGACAGGTACATTTGACGATTGGCTTCACAATCGGGTATATAAGGGTTGTTGCGTTCTGTATTAGTGTAAAACAACTGCTGCACGTCTACAAAAGTTATTGCCGCTTCCCCTGGAGATGGTCCGTCAACTTGACAATGCTGTTTGTCATTTAGTGGTGGCTTTACGAAATTCCGGCATGAAACAGCGTGCTATTGCTCGGCAGTATGGCATCACTCAAGGTCAGGTGTCAAAGATCCTGAAACGAAATGCTCAGAGGGGTGTCCCTACTCCAATACCGAGATCAGGACATCCCCGCAGAACCACAAGGAGGGATGATCGCCAGCTGCACCGGTTAGTCCGCAATGGCCGAACCAAGTCAGCTAATCGGCTTAGGGCTGAGTGGCAGCAACTGACAAATGTGCCTGTATCCAGAAGGCTAGTCAACCAACGACTGGTTCAAGCAGGCTATCGTGCCAGGCATCCCCTGAGAAAGCCACGTCTGACCAGACAACACCACCAGCGCCGATTGCAGTGGGCCAGAGAGCACCGTCAATGGCAGCCAGGACACTGGAATCATGTGACCTTCAGTGACGAGTCTAGATTTCTGGTCTATCGTCAAGTTGGCCGCGTCCGAGTGCGCAGACAAGTGCATGAAGCCTACAAAGAAGATTGTATAGTGCCAAGAGTCCAAGCTGGAGGTGGTGGGGGACCGTTTGGGCTGCTTTTCATGCAGGGGGCAAAACTGACCTGGTTGTTCTGAATGGAAACCTGAACCAGTTCAAGTACAGGGCCATTCTGGAAGAAACAATGCTTCCATTTGTTCATGCAGCCTTTCAAGGAAACTTTGTCTTCCAAGATGACAATGCACGGCCTCATCGTGCTCGCATGATCCAACACTTTCTTGTTTACCGTGGTGTCGAGCATATAGAGTGGCCTGCCATGTCCCCGGATATGAATCCGATAGAGAACTTGCGGGCAGAATTAACGCGTCAAATCGACAACTTGGACCAGCAGCCGACCTCTGTGCGTGAATTGCAGCAGACTATTGTCACTGCATGGCAAGCGATTCCTGCCCAAACCTTGGCAAATCTCGTGAACAGCATGCCTCAAAGTGTACGTGCTCTCCTGAATGCTCGTGGGGGTTACACGAAGTACTGAACTGTAATTTTACTGTCCGTAATCCCAGTCGTAATTTAACTTTTGTTTTTGTTAAAAAAAATTTTTGGCTAATGTGCAAAATAAAGAGATACTTCTGAAAAAGGCACAGAAGTTTAATACCGTACTGTCTGTGAATTGAGTTCGATATCAGTTTACATCACTTTCAAGGATCAATTTATTTGCTTCAAAATGTCAAATGTGGTTTTTGTTTCTTTTAAAGGTCACATTAACAAAATCTAGAATAATTTCAACATAATTCCAATGAACTTTTGGTTCTAAGTCATCTTGAAAAGTAAGTTCACCCCCACAAAAAAAAAATTCCATATTAAATGCCAAGTCTGTAGTTTGAAAAATTAAACTCATGCAGTTATTTTAACACTACTCAAAGAAAATAAATGCATTAATTAATGAGTATATATGATTACAATCACAAACAGGAGTATCTAATTCCCAACAAATTTTGCAAACAAACAAACTATGCATAATGTATTATTATCATATTTCTCCCCACTTTTTTTTTTTTTTAACATGAGTAATTGATTCTATAATGTTAACTACAAGTAAGTGATCTTCAAATGATACCCTATATTACTTTAATTTTCATGGTGTGTAACTTGTGGTGATATGACTTCACTGATCTTGTAAAACTGACACAATTCATAACATTTTCGTTATGCCATTATCTTAAATCTACTGTACTCATTTACAACATTACTTAATTCAATCTTTTTATCTCCACATTCATATTTTGATATTTTATCTCCACAACAGACTTCCGGTTCCTCGGGCGAGTGAGGCGTGCTTCGAGCTCTCCACGGCATCGAAGTTTGAGTGTTTTCCCATTCTTGTCTTTGTCAAATTTCCACTGGTTATTTTGCTGTGTACGTGTTATTGTGTGTTTCTAGGTGGTGTTGGTTTGTGGTTCGTGCAAACTTGTGTGTAGTTAATCGTTTTCTGGGTCGTACCTCGTGCGCGGCCTGGTAATTTGGGGCTTCCCTCCCCCCTTCGGTGTTTTGTCGGTTTGGGTTATTTCCTTCGCTGTATTGCTTGTTTCTTTTATTTTGTTTTCTCCCCCTCACCTCACCTCCCGAGACAAAGAATTCTATATTGATTCTTTCTCTCCTCCCGGACACGTGCTTGTTCGCTCTCCTCCTCATCTCGGCTTGTGCCCCGCCCCCTGTATCTCGTTTTCTGACGCCTCTGCTCCTTCTTTCTCAAATCCACATTCTCGCTTGGAGACTTTTCCCGGATTGTTTTTACATGGTTTTCATGGTTCTGTTTGGATATTGTTGGAATATGTTTAAACTGCAGCCGTGATGCTGACGCCCCCCCCCCCCCCCCAGAATTTCCATGTTTTAAAAGTTTCCCAGTGTGTACCCTGGTCAGAATAGGTACACCGTATCCCTGCGTGTCGTAAGAGACGACTAGGGGGGTTGGCGTCAGGAAGGGCATCCGGCCATAAAAACATTGCCTCAAAAAGAGAACCATGACAATCACAAGTACATATGGGCAGGGTGCAGCCCGAAGTGGAGATCGGTTTCTGAGGTTTGGGACATGGAATGTAGGGACAATGACAGGGAGATCAGGAGAAGTGGTGGAAGTATTGGTCAGAAGAAGAGTGGACATATGTTGTGTGCAAGAGACGAGATGGAAGGGAAGTGGTGTGAGAATGGTGAAGGGTAGGCAGGGACAGAAATACAAGTTTGTGTGGCAAGGGTGCCCGGAGGGCGTGAATGGTGTTGGTGTCCTGTTTTCTGAGGAGTTTGTAGACAGTGTGGTGAGTGTGACTACAGTGAGTGATAGGTTGATGATGGTGAAAATGATGATTGGAAAGCTCTTGGTGAACGTCATCTCGGGATATGCTCCGCAGGTTGGTCAAAGCGATGAAGAGAAGGACAGGTTCTGGTGTGCGATAGAGAAGCTGATGGAAAACGTGAAAGATGAGGAAGTTGTTGTGGTGGGAGGAGACCTGAATGGACATGTGGGAAGGAGTATGGATGGTTTTGAGGGAGTTCATGGGGGTTACGGATATGGTGTGAGAAATGGAGAAGGTGAAAGGATTTTGGAGTTTGCTGATGGAGCTGATTTGTTGATTTGTAATACTCAGTTCCAGAAAGAGGACAATAAGCTTGTTACATACACGTCAGGTGGGTCGACGACAACCGTTGACTACCTGATGGTGCGTAGGCGAGATAGGGGGCACCTCCGGGACACAAAGGTGATCCTGGGGGAGGAGGCTGTTTCACAGCACCACTTGGTTGTCTGCGACATAAGGGTGAAAGGTGCGGGGAGAGCTCGGCGGGTGAAGTACCAACCGAGAATGAAGGTGTGGAGGTTGAAAGAGGTGACAGTAAGGGAGGCATTAAAAGAGAGGCTGAGTAGGGTAGAGGATGATGTGGTTGAGCTTGAAAGTGGTTGGATGTCAATGAAAGCTACTCTGTTGGGAGCCGTTGGTGAGGTATGTGGATGGACAAAAGGACCACCGAGGCACTCGGAAACATGGTGGTGGGATGTTGAAGTTGGAAAGAGGATTGACGAGAAGAGGAAGAAGTTCAAAGAGTGGCAGAAGGCGAAGGGTACGGGAGCAGAAACAGCAGAGCATGAAAGTTATAAGGCAGCCAGGAAGGCTGCAAAGAAAGAGGTAGCAAAGGCGCAGGAGGCATGTAGGAAAATGTTCGGAGAACGCTTGGATTCGGAAGAGGGTCAGAAAGCAGTATTCAGGATTGCAAAGCACATAGCGAAAGAGAGGTGTGATGTGATGGGGGTGAGTTGCTTGAAGGATGAAGTGGGACAAATCGTTGTTGACCCAGATGGAATTAAAGGAAGATGGAAAAGATATATGGAAATGCTGTTGAATACAGAGAATGAATGGGATGGCAACATAGAGAGTAACCCAGTTTTAGGACCGGCAGAGAAGATAACTGAGAAGGAAGTTGAGGAAGCGATAAAAGCAATGAAGAGTGGAAAAGCGGGAGGGCCGACGGGAGTTGTGGGAGATATGTTGAAGGCAGCAGGAAGTTGGGGTGTGAGGAGAATGACAGAGATCTGTAATCTGGTGGTGAAAGAAGGCCGCATTCCAGTGGATTGGGAAATGAGTACCCTCGTCCCTCTATACAAGGGGAAAGGTGACCCTCTGGAGTGTGGCTCGGACCGAGCGATAAAGTTATTGGAGCATGGAATGAAGGTATTGGAAAGGGTGTTGGGGAGGAGGATAAGGAAGAAAGTGAAGATCGACGAAATACAGTTTGGATTTATGCCAGGAAGAGGAACGACAGATGCGCTTTTCATTGTGAGGCAGTTGCAGGAGAAGTACATGGATAAGATGAAGAAGTTGTTTTTTGGGTTTGTTGATCTGGAGAAAGCATTCGATAGGGTTCCACGCAAAGTATTGACATGGGCATTGAGGAAGTTAGGAGTGGAGGAATGGTTGATCAGAGTAGTGATGGCAATGTAGAAAAGAGCGTGCACAGCTGTAAGGACGAAGGACGGGAACAGTGGTGAGTTTGAGGTGAAGGTGGGAGTGCATCAGGGGTCGGTACTAAGTCCACTACTATTTGTAGCTGTGATGGAGGTGCTGGCTCAGAACGTAAAGGAGGGTTTACCCTGGGAGTTGTTGTATGCAGATGATCTGGTGTTGATTGCGGAAAGTATGGATGGACTGAAGGAAAAGATGAACAAGTGGAAGGAATGTATGGAGACAAAAGTTCTGAAGGTGAATATCGGAAAGACAAAGGTGATGGCAAGTGGTAAAGCATGTGGTGAGGTGGAAAGTACTGGGAAGTGGCCGTGTGCTGTGTGCAGGAAGGGTGTCGGAGTGAACTCCATTCAATGTACAATGTGTGCTGAGTGGTTTCATCAAAAATGTAGTGGTCTGAAAGGGTCATTTACCAGTGTGGCAGCTACATTCAAATGTAAGGTGTGCACAGAGGGAGCTGCAGATGGAGGAAATGTTGAGTTGCATCTTGGAGACGGCGTGAAGCTGGAAGGTGTGAAAACATTTTGCTACCTCGGAGACATGCTGAATGGAGAAGGTGGATCAGACTCGGCAACGGTTGCTCGAGTGAGATGTGCATGGAAGAAGTTTCCGGAACTGAGTGGCGTGCTGATGAGGAGGAGAGTGCCGCTGAAGCTGAAGGGAAAGGTGTATGCTGCATGTGTGAGAAGTGTTATGATTTATGGGAGCGAGACATGGGTAATGAACGTAGAGCAGCAACGAAGGCTGGAAAGGGTGGAAATGCGAATGGTTCGATGGATGTGTGGAGTATCGTTGAGAGAGAGGAAGACAAATTATGAATTGCGAAAGATGATGGGAATATTGCCTGTGATTGATGCTGTGAAGAGGAACAGGTTGAGATGGTTTGGTCATGTATTGAGGAAGGATGAAAGTTACTGGTTGAGAAGAGTGATGGAAGTTAATGTCGAAGGAAGTAGAGGACGGGGAAGACCGAGAAAGACTTGGCTAAAGATGGTGGAAGAAGAAATGCGGGCAAGGGGGTTAACAAGGAGAGATGCAAAAAATAGGGCAAAATGGAGAAGATTGTCATGGGGACCGCAAGGCTAACCCCCGCTCTAGCAGGGAAAATGGCCTTAAAATGCATGTTGTTGTTGTTGTTGTATCTCCACATTCATGTCATCATAAAAATTCCTTCTATTTTGGGTCCATATTTGTTTCTATTCTTATCAACCTCCTATGGTTTACCAATTTGTTCCAAAACACTGTAACCAAATGTTTTAACCAAGGTTCTACCAAACTATTTCCAATTTGAACTCAAAATGCTAGTTAAACAACAATTCGAAGAATTAACTTCAAAGGGTCAACTTTGACAGATCTAATTCTCATCCAATAATTGTCTTTACCAACTTTACAAATAGCCATCTGTAAATTAGATATTGATTTACAATTTTCTCCCAATTTGTTTGGCCTAAATGGCCGCAAAAGTGGCTGCCAACACGCAGTACCTTTTTTATCTACCATGCAAGTATTCCTCCACATAAGACCTCTACCAAACTTTAAAAATCCGGGATTTCTGATTATATGGATGCACACTCTTAGGACATTTCAGGCTGCTGTTAACAATCCACTACGATAAATTAATTCCTTTACCCACAATTAAATTACGTATTCAAATTGAGGATGTTATCCCTATCACATTCATTTATAGATTCATTGTTTTGGATCTATTTTTCAACCGCTGTAAGGAAGAAAAATAGTTCTTATAAGTCTTTATAATATCTCACTTAATTTACCCAGCATCTAAGAATTATTTACTATCCATTCTCCTTCTGTTAACCAATGACTTTGTTTGAACTCCAAAGCTTAATTTGATGAATCCCATGTGTACAACCACCACTTATTCAAACCCCTACTTGTTGTAGAAAATATCCAAGTAAGTGTTACACCCCCTTAACTGTTGCTCATCTATTTCTATGCAACTAGTGAGTACTAATGACACCAGTATGCCAATATAGGTGTTGCAGATTATCAAAATATGTTGCAGGTACACGTAACATCGCGTTATGAGTTTAAACTACATAACAGCGCGTTCATGTCTACCCCTTGGTTTAAGATTCACAATACATTCGGTTTAAAAAAAACCCACAATAGTTCAATTCAGCAAGATTTTCTTTACTATTTTTCCATATCATCTATGCCTAATACACATCCATACATACAGCACAATTTATATGTTGATAAAATTCAAATGTATATATATATATATATATATATATATATATATATATATATATATATATATATATATATATATCAAAAAGCCATGAGCAGAGTATTCTGATAAATCCATGTAAGATCTCTTACAAATTTAGCTAATTTTGTACTCCCACATTTTTTTATTTTTTTTATGAAGCTCATATCCATAAATAGCTTTTATTCTCATATAAATTCTATCAAAAATGGCATCCCAAGATTACTCACAATTCCTATACTATTAATTAATGGCTGCCTATAACTCAGCACATCAAATCGTTATATTCCATCTGCCTTGACAAAAGAGATATAATCAAATTATGTTGTTATTATATTTTACGGATTTTCTGGATATTTGATCCCATCCACATTAAACTATCTATGTCAAGACTGCCCCTTGGATTTATATATACGAAACACTGTCGGTTTCAACAATCTTTTGAGATTGACACAAAAAAAAAACACAAACATTGTCACACAAAAAAATTAAACTCATGCATGATGGATATTTGTTTGCATTGGAACCATTATGTGCAGATCAAGATGTGTGCCAATTTCATACGCACAATATGGTTAATCATGCATCAGGCGCAATCGGGTGCGCGCTGCACGCTCTCGGGTGAGCGAACATCAGAACCCATGAGCCCTGTGTCGTGTGTTCGACCGTGCGCACTGTACACCGGTACATGTACATTTGCGCGTATATATGAACCGTGTATTATGCATCGCGGGCTCAACAATTACAGCGATGAGAACGCTGAATAAAAGTAATCGAGAAATATTACGCAATACAAGGCACACTGCCATGTGCAGCGCCGTGTTGGATGTGAAACCCATGCACCGTAGCCGTGAGCGTGGTGCGTGCGGTGAGCCTCTCGGCCCTCGATCCGAGCGCGGGGCATCGGCGAGGCCGGGCGCGGATCCGTGCGGGGAACGGGGAACGCCCCATCTAACCAACCAGATCAGCCGATCCTAGCACTATCAATGGGAATGATGGGAGTCGCGGCCAATTCCACCCACACATTGGAAGACGTATTTACAGAAAATCGTAAAAAAAAGTCAGATAATCGCTCTAGATATGTGTTCATTGCGTCCAAATTCAGTCACACCAGGAGTGGTTCAATTTTGCAGACACTTTCTGAGGTTGGCAAGATAATACACAGAAAAACTCTCCATACCTTGAAAAATCACTTGGACGTATTTGAAGCGAATACGATGGGCCAAACTCCTCCAGCTTTGCAATCTCAGCGGTGCCTCCAAATTGTTGTGACATTTCTTTGAACACTTCTCAGCCAAAACTCAATGAGACTCACTCAATTTAAATATAGATTTTATTTAAATCTTGCAAAGAATATTTACACGAAAATACAGTTATACTTTATAAATAAAAAAAATGATGCATCGTCGCACGTCACATCATCTCCCTTCTTCCTTCTGCTCTGACAGCCTCGGAGCCTTCTCTCCTTAAGTAGACCTCAGCTGCTTTCATCTCGCTCCAGTGGAATTCTGAAGTCACTTAACGCCAGCCTCCCCGGTGCCATTCAGACATCTGAAACAATTAACTCTTATCCACAATCCGAGCCAAATCAACACTCTACTTATTCTCGCATTCTTCGTGGTCACAAGGTTATTCCACAGATGGTCGACCGCTTGCTCTGAGCTCCCCGCACACCCTCCTTGCATGACTTGAAAATCCTTTTACATTGCAGTATAATCCAACTACCCGCACAACTCACCGACCCTAACAAATATGACTTATATATTTATCTATACTTCCACAACACCATTTAGCTCAATGTAGCCTGATTCCTTATTTTACGAGTAGGACACACAATGCCGCTTCCTGGGGGGGTCAACCAAGAAGCGAAATATGCTTCCCACTCGTCCTATTACCTCCATCAAAAGAGCGGATGAATGAATATGAATGAATGATCGTTTTAAGGCCATTTTTCCCCTATAGAGCGGGGGTTAGCCTTGCGGGCCCCATGACAATCATGGTTCCCTTTAAAGAGAGGATATTACATTTAAACCCATTTGTTTGTCTGTCTGCACAGAACAATTTTGATTTTCTCTGCATTCGTTGATATGAATGACAGGAAAGTTCCATCACAGGTGCAACATCACCAGTACAATTTTGTAAAATTTTGTAAAATCACAATCATGTCATTGATCACATGGTCAATTTCATAGGCACCATAATTGTGTCAACACAACAATCTTAAAATCACTGAAAAAAAACAAATCCTGGCAAAGGTCCACAATCCCTGATTGCTGTGTCCTTAGCTCCTTACAATGGTAATATTACCTACATAACATATCAATATTGATTTATAATAAAACAATAAAATTGAGATATGATATCTCATGGCAAGGGGCAATGCCATTTCATGCCATGCCCGATGGTTCAGAGAAAACAGTAACGTTTACCTGCAGGACATATTTCCACCCCAGGCAAGACCTACCCCGTCAGGTCAACAAAACCCCAAAAAACTTATATAATGCTGATCTGGACCACACCCTACCACACCTACACTGTTCACAAACCACCCACCAGTCTTTTTGGTGGGGTGGGGGTGGAGAAAGATGGATAATGAAAGGGATAAATAGCATCCAACACCAATCCATGTTGAACAAGGGAGGAATTAATGGTTTTCATGCATCACATAGATTCAAAACATCATCATATTTTCAATTTTACCAGGCTATTTACATCACAAAATCGGTGATCTGCAACCACTGAAGGCAACATATCTTTCATTCGTGAGACAGTCAAACAAAATTGATCAGACAGATATGAGACAGTTCATTGGAAAAAAAAGTTTCAATTTTAATGGTATCCAAACCTCTTGACAATTAAAATTTTGTAAAAACCATCTTGAAATGTTTTACCAACAAATCATAACCAATTCAAAATATTGACAATATTGATCCAATCATGCTCAAATTATTTTGAAATGTACAGTTATCCAGCAATTTTAACTCTATTGCTTGTAATTCACAACTGATCCTATAGGGCTTGAAAAACTCTTCTCTAAGCCAGTGCAACCATCTTTACACTGGAAAGCCTTGTGGCGTGCGGTGAGGTGGGGTGGATTAACTATCTATAATTCCAGTAATCTCTGTGTGTGTGTGTGTCTGTGTGTGTGTGTGTGTGTGTGTGTCTGTGTGTGTGTGTGTGTGTGTGTTTGTCTGTGACCGCTGTTTCTCGACAACTACCGGTCCGATATACTTGAAACTTGCCAGGTATATTGCTGGGGACCCGAGGATGTGCCTTTTCAAGGTTTCATATTAATCGGAGAAGTAGTTACCGAGCTATGGCGATTTAGCCGTTCGCCGTTCGCTTTGGCTTTGCGAATGGACCAAACCATTTCATGTAAATAGAGGGGGGGGGGGGGGGGGTTCTGTGGTCGTTCGCTTTGGCTTTGCGAATGGACCAAACCATTTCATGTAAATAGAGGGGGGGGGGGGGTTCTGTGGTCGTTACTGCCACGCGGTTTGGAATGTTTTTCCTTTTCATTTTTTTTTTTTTTGGCAAGGAACGGGCACCCACGTACGGGCACGTCCTAGTACCTTTTAATCATACTAATCATTATGAATTTATAATCACAATCATCCATTTAAAACAACAAACATTTCCTGTATAAACATTATGCATTTGTCATCACAAACATATGGCAAAATCATTGTATAACCAAGAGAGAAAAAATGGATAGAAGAAAAAAAGAGAGAAAGAGTGAAAATAAGACTGAAAAAGGAAAAACGAAAAAAGAGAAAAAAATAAGACATGGACCCAGTAAGAGGCTACAATAAAGGTTTGAGGGGAGGGGGTGGGAGCTGGCGGCGGGAGAGTGGGATGGGAGCTGGCGGCGGGAGAGTGGGAGGAAGGGGAGGGCAGGACAGGACAGGTAATGCAGGTAACACAAGTAGATTGGGGAGAGAAAGGTATGGTGGGGGAGGAGGGAGGAGTGAGGCAAGGGAAGAAAGGGGTGGAGGAGGAGGAGGGGTGGGAGGAGTAAGGCTGGGGGGGTGGGGCGGGGGAGGAAGAGAGATGAAGCATGGGGATTGGATAGAAAAGAGAAGGATTTATGGGCGGAGTCAGACAAGGAATAGTAACGAAGAAGAAGAACAACAACAACAACAAAGCTCTGGAAATTATTTGCATCATCGGAAGCACTTGCACCTTGGAAACATTCAAAACACATACATCCTGACCCCGAAGGGCCACAATGCATGGTCATACAAATGGACCCCTCCTCCATAGGAGTGAGTCCACTGACAAGGTATTACTCCTGTCCAGTAAGTATGCTCATGCTTATGAGGCCAGCACTAAGCCCTGCCTTTTTTATAAGAAAAAGGTAAAATCAATCAAACATTTGAACAGCTTTGGACATGCACCTTAACCCCACAGCCAAGGCACACCATCTATCAAGGCTGTCCCATTAGCATACACATACACCTCAACCCAAAGGCTGAAGCACATGGTCATTCAAAACACATGCATCCTGACCCCGAAGAGCCAGAATGCATGGTTCATACAATGGGACTCCTCCTCCTCCATAGGAGTGAGTCCAGTCCACTGACAAATCTTCTAAGAGAGATGCCAACGTAGGTTTGAGCACAAATCTAAAACCTATCACCTTTTCTCCTGCACAGACCCCGTGACATTAATGGGTATTAAGGAGTTATGACTTAAATCGATACACGTTTTATTTATTTATTTATTTATTTATTTATTTATTTATTTTTTTTTATTTTTATTTTTTTTTGTATACAAGATCGAGGCTCGTGAAAGAGCGAAAATTAATCACACAGAAAGACAAACAGACACATAAAACAAATAACATCGGGAGCGGTAGACAAGATGGGGAGAGACGGGGAAGGACACAAACACAACATTTGAGAGCAGGGACCGAGAGACATGGAGACATCGAGAGATCTGTGGGAGGGAGAGGGCTTTGGGGGGGAGGCATGTGAAGGGGGGAGGCATGTGAAGGGGGGGAGGCATGTGAAGGGGGGGGGGTGGGAGAGGTATAAACATATGGACACTGCCAGGATTTCCAGGAAATAAGTTGGAATTTCAAACAAGGTGGATCTGGGGTGAATTAGTGGGGGTAGAAAAGATCAAGGTTATGGATGGGGGAAGATAAGAGATGGTGGTGAACAGCTGTTTTAAAGACCTGGAGGGAGGAGAGGGATTGAAGGGAGTGTGGGAGTTTGTTCCACAGGCGGGAGAAAAGAGGAATGAAAGAGTGAAGGTGAGCAGAGAGCCGAGATTTCGGCAGTTTAACCATCAGAGGGTTGCTGGCAGATCTTGTGCGACCTGTAGGAATATTTGGGGGACAGAGCACGGAGAGAGCTGGGGGAGCAAGGCCGGAGAGGAGTCGGTAGAAGACAGAAAGACCACCTACCTGCCTGCGGTGAGTGAGTGAAAGGCCCTCAGAGATAGCTTCATCGCGGGAGATTCCAATGATTTTGAAAGCTTTGGATTCAACAGCGTGAAGCCGAGCCAGGTGTGAGGCAGGAGCACCAGCCCATAGGGGAGAACAGTATTCCATTGAGCTGCGGATGAAAGCCTTGTATGTGGTGAGGAGCTCAGGTGTGCCGAGGAAGGACTTCGCACGACGGAGGATGCCCAGTCGGCGACTGGCTTTGGAGGCCAGCTTGGAAATGTGGTTTTCCCAAGAAAGATCATGGCAGATAGTGAGACCCAAAAGCTTGAGTGAATATCAAAAGTTTGATAGAAAACATTAAATTATATCTCAAAGTTATTTACTTATGAAAATAATGAATATTTATTATGTTTAACGGTGAAATCCACACAAATTGACTGGCATATCAAAACGTGATGGCGTCATAACGCATGGATATGATTTACTTTGACACAGTTTTGACGTTTTCCTTCGTAACAAAAAGTTTTGAACCGTGTCAAAATGTGCACACAGCGAATGTCATGCTATCTATGAACTCCATTGACGATTGACGTGAGGTGTGAGAGACGGAGGGGAGGTAGAATGGTGGGGTTTATTTATCCCCCTATCATGTTTATCAATCGGTGAAAAGATACGAAACAAATATATATTATTTCTTCCAAAAAAAACGGATCGTTCAGTACCCCATCATGGCTCGCAAACACCGTCTAGATTCGTATACCGATGCCTTCACCATAAACAACGATTTCCATCAAATTTATCACTCTAGCCGAACATGGAATATATTCATATTCCATTTTTTCCCCTAAAACCAATCCCATACTAGTTATACCAGAAATGTGTGTAATATTTCCCAAAAAAAAAAAATACTGGCCGGATCGAATTTCGAACCCACGCCCTAAAATCCCCAAAAAGAACACGCATTTGACCATTTGGCCACAATCAAGCTGGAAAACATAAAAGTAACAGATGTCTTCTAGGTGCCGGCATACCTGGCAGTTACCTGGCACGTACCTGGTGGTTGGTTACCTGGCGGTTAATGCATGCCGATTGCTCACGAATCAGTCTGCTCTAGATCACGTGGTAGCTCGCTATTTTCAGAGTGCATATTTGTACCGAGCCTGTACGCTCTGGTACGAGCCGAGCCCGGTACCTTTGTACCGAGCCTGACATGACTTTTAAAAAATGGATTTATTTGTACACATATTAATCCATTTTTTTTTCAGTGCATCATAAGATTTTTTATTTGTAAAAAATCCAATCAGCCGTTCCAGAGATTTCAATAGTTTTGTGTGCATACAAACGCGCATGTCAATCATGCGAGATTCGTGTCAGTCACGTGATCCTTCACTCAACGAGCCCTGCCCTGCTCACAACTCCGCATGAATGCGCGCAAAACACAAGATGTTACGCTTCCAAAAACACGAATTGGTTTATTTCGAGCACATATGTTCATTCTGACCATTCATCATCCGCTCGCTAAATACAAACGCGCGCGTCAAAACAACCCGCGGGTCTCCGCTAATGAGTTGCAGCATGTGTTTGTCGCGTGTAATCGATTTAAACAGCGCATTAAAGCAGATATTTACAGAAATACTCGCCTATACTCGAAAATAATCGCTAAAAATCACAAAAAATCGCTAATCAGCGCAATAGATCGCATACAATAATCGAAAATAATCGCTCTAGATGTACCATCCTTCATCCTGTTCGTTCCTTCGTCATTACCGAATCGAAATAAGCGGATCTCAACCATAATTTATGCATAAATAGATACACAGAATGGGAATTCAACCCTATTTACGAATAGCAAAACAAGAAGGTACCAACAGATATCTCAGAACGTTACCTCGAACAACGTACAGCTTGAAATAATCATGAAATATACAAATATACACTTCAGGTCGACCATAATTTATATATTGTACATTAATAAATCCCAGCGGATCTCCGCTCTGTTTCAAATGAATCCGCGACGGATCTCCATTCTGTTCCAACAGATTAAACGTCACCGAGCCCGAGGTCAACAGATTAAACGTCACCTAGCCTGGGGTGCAAACGAAACGGGTCTCCGTATTCCATTCTTTTGATGCATCACAATATTTAAACATACATATGCAATAAGAGAATAACTGAGCAGGTTCTTGCATCGTACTGTAAAGGTTGCCAAGAGACAGATACACATTTACCTTGTGCACCGCGAGTTTGGGCTGTCCGCCTGTCAATCTCATTCAGCCGATCCCCGTATGGGCCACCAACTGTTAGGGAACTCTTAAAAAGAGATTTCTCAAGACGAGGCTCAGACTCAAAGGGACACAGACTCGCTCAGTTCAGATCGAGATTTATTCCGATTTGCGGAGAGGTCTTGACACAAAATACAGACAGGGTACGACGCGTCGCTCGGTTGAAGAAGCATATTCTCTCCTCACAGCTTCGGAGGGTCCTGTTATATACAAAACGCATTTTCTCTGATCTACAATGGTTGGAATTCTGGGGTCACTTATAGCCCGCATTTCTGGCACCAAACTCCATATGTTTATCATTACAGAGGACACAAAAACTGATAAGGTCCCTCCCCAAGTCCCACTAATGAAGGGGTACATTCCAACTCCGAGCTGAATCAGCATTCTCCCCTCCGTTCACATCCTTGGAGGTCACTGGGTCATTTCACAGATGGTCGGCTGCTTGCTCCAGGTTCTTTGCACATTTCCTTGCATGCTTTAAGAACAAGATTCACATTGAAGTACAATTTAACTAATATTTATAAAT
The DNA here is from genome assembly GCF_964187855.1 of Myxine glutinosa. Classification (NCBI taxonomy): domain Eukaryota; kingdom Metazoa; phylum Chordata; class Myxini; order Myxiniformes; family Myxinidae; genus Myxine; species Myxine glutinosa. The sequence continues at coordinate 164,860,731 of NC_136263.1, forward strand.
TGTATTATAAATATGAATTATATATTTATCTATAATTCACACAGGTCTTTGGGGTCTGAAGGGTCTTTCGGGTCTTATGGGTATTTGGGTGTTTTATGGTTCTTAGGGGTTTTGGTGGTCTTAAAGGTCTTACAGGTTTAAAGGGTCTTCAGGGTTTCAGGGTCTTAAGGGAATTTTGGGTCCTTTGGGTCTTTTGAGTATTTTGGATATCTGGGGTCTTTAAGGGTGTTAAGAGTGCCAGACTGGTTTTTGGGTGTTTTGGGTCCTCTGGGTCTTCATGGTCTAAACGAGTATTTGGGGTATTTTGGGTCTTATGGGTCTTTGGATTCTTTAAAGGTCGTTGGAATCTTTTGGAGTAATAAACGCTTGAATAAAATATAAAATCAAAGCTTTTTGGGCCATAGGCATCTTTTGGGTAGTTATCATCTTTGGGTGTTTTGGGTCCTCTGTGTCTTTTGGATATGTTGGGTCTTTAAGGGTCTTCAAGGGTCTCTGGGGAATTTAGGGTACTCAGAATCTTTATGGATTTTTAGTGTGTTTTGGGTATTCTGGGTATTAAGGGTCTTTGTGGTCTTTAGATGTATTCAGGGGTCTTGGTGGTCTTAAGGGTCTTGGGGGTCTTAAGGGATGTTCAAAGGTCTAAGGGGTCTCAGTAGTCTAAAGGGGTCTTTGGGATCTTTAGAGATCTTGGTGGTGTTAAGGGTCTTGGGGGTCTTAAAGGATCTTCAAAGGTCGAAGGGATCTCAGAAGTCTGAAGGATCAAAAGGTACATTCCAACTTTACGTAATGAATTGACATACGTGTCGTCGGGATGCAACTGATGTTCAAAATGTGTAACTAATAAACACAGTCACAGGGTTTCATGGACAGACAGCTTCAAGGATTGTGTTTTTGGTTTTAAAAAAATAAATAAAGACTCCTTAAAAACAATTGCCTTTCTCATTTTTCAATTCAACATTTCTTTTTTACGGGATGGGATGCAGGCGAACTTTTTGTGAAGACAAGTGCTCATGTAATCATCTTGTATTCAAGTGAAACAGATGTATTGCCTTTGATTGAGGAGCTCCTGTTACAAAATGTAACAGGGAAAACATGGATAGCCACGTCTGATTGGATTAAATCACGGCGGTTTGCTTCATCGCGGTATGCACATATCTTGGAGGGCACTATTGGTTTTGTACAGACACCAGGAAAAATTCCTGGATTTTATGAATTCCTGGTGAAATTGAAGCCAGAAAACCAATGGTCTATAAACAACACTATTTACATCAATCAGGTGAACAACACAATAAATATTTTTTAATGATGGCAATTGACTTTTTTAATCTGCAGTTGTTACTATTGTTAATTTTCATTTTGATATTATGTTTTAAAGAATCATGTCAAGCTCAAACAGCAAATTGTATACATAGGCGTCGTTTGACTTCTCTATTTGGGTGGCAAGGGCTAAATATTAATAATGGGTAGTGAGGACTGACTTCCAAAATTACCGTTTGTTTGTGTAGTTACAGTTTACGTGAAATCACAAATACAGTTTACGTTCATTATTGTTACTCACCGTTAAATACGGGATAAAGGGGGGACACCAACAGCAGACTTGATGGTGATACTTGGACAAACAAAGGGTGGAAGGAGGAATGGGGATGTGGGGCAGAAGAGGATGCATGCGTTGGATAAGCTGTACACAGAAGGAAACTCTCAGGAAGGAAAAACTGGAAATATGGAAGGAGGAGGACTTGGGCTGGTGGGTGGGGGAGGATAGCAGTTGATGACATTATGGTATGGTATGGATGACAAGAAATGTCATGGTTTTGGATTGGGGATGATCTGAGGTGGTGGTAAACAGTTGTCTTGAAGACATGGAGGGAAGTATGAAATTGTGTTTTTAGTGACATTGCTTATTATGATTGTTTATTTTTTGTTTATTAAAACAATGATAACAATTTATTTATTTTGCCTGCCTCAAATAGAAAAATAACAGCACTTTCACAGACAAAAATATTGAGATTGTTCAAAAACTAAAAGGAGAAGAAAACCCACTTTCTTTGAATGAAAAATCATTGAATGATTATGTTGTTGAACTTTGGGAAGATATTTTCAGCTGCACCCCAGATGGTGTAAACTTTGCTCTTCAACCATGCTCAGGCCAAGAATCATTAGACAAAGTTTACTCACAATTTTCAGATGTTTCCAGTTTGCTTGATGTACACAATACCTACCAGGCTGTATATGTTGTTGCGTACGCCTTGATGGATATCCAATCATGTACATCCCAAAACAGTCGATTGCAAAATGGATCGTGTGCCAGACTATCTGATTTTCAACCGTGGCAAGTAAGGATAACTTGTTTACTTTTTGTGTAATTTTCAATGGCAAGTAAGACTTTTTTCAATGAGTGTGTGACGCATTCAAGTCGAAAATATGACATTTCCACAATAATTTAGTTAGAGATGGGTATATGCAGAAAAAATGGGTGACATAATTCTCAACTATTCAAATATTACTTTAATTAGTTTGTACTCTTTTTCAGTTTTTGTTGTATTTGCGAAATGTGCAATGGAAAACGAATACGGGAGTTAAAATGTTTTTTGATGAAAATGGCGACCCACCTGGACCACATGAGCTTATAATATGGGAAAGGGATGTAAATGGGAAAATCGTTTTTAAAAACATCGGGCACTATGACTCCGATGCTTCACCTGACAAAAGGTTATTTGTGACTCCTGATGACTTTTACTGGAATGATGGAACTACAAAGGTAAATATACTTTTAAATTTGTAATTTTTACATGTATGTAAAGCATGACTTATTTACTCAACCAGATGGTATTCATAGAATACTTACCCTGCACAGTCAACTTGGTGTGAGCCAACTCTTTTTTGAACTTTTTTTTTGATCCAACATGGCTGCCAGACCACTTGAGTGATGACATCATAAATTTATATTCTCGAAATAATTGTTGCATAGATCATGCTCAATAAATTTCAAACTGATCAGACTAAGAGTTGTCCCTGTCGAATGATGACGTCATAATTATGGCACCAATGACTTCATTGTTAACAACACCTATTCCCTATAGGGAGTTCTTTACAATGAGCCACGTTTGAATTTTTAATATGCTGACACGGCAAACACTTTCCTTTATTGAAATGCAGACACAAATGTTATATTTTCGTCAAAGATCGTTGGAATTTCGCCAAATCTGTTTTGGGTGTGTTGATATACCTCATCGATTGACAAATCTGAAATCAGAATTTCATTTGAGGTCAAAATGACCCCGTGAGGTCGTTCCGTACTTTGCCTGCTCGTCATGTGCATGTGATAATTAATTCCACTAGGGCGTGCCCGTACGTGGGTGCAAAAAAACATGCGTGCAAACAACAACAACAAAAAAAAACTTTGAAACCACGTGGCAGTAACGACCACAGAACCCCCCCCCCCCCTCTATTTACATGAAATGGTTTGGTCCATTCGCAAAGCCAAAGCGAACGGCTTGCGAGTACGGTAGAACCCCCCCCCCCCCTCTATTTACATGAAATGGTTTGGTCCATTCGCAAAGCCAAAGCGAACGGCTTGCAAGTACGGTGACCATACCTTGGGAACCACTTGTCCGATTAATTTCAAACCTTGAAAAGGCACATCCTCGGGTCCCCAGCAATATACCTGTAATACCTGTAACCTGTAACCTGTAATAACCTGTAATACCATAAGTGCGTGATGTGACCGTACAATGAATGTATCCTCCCGACGCCGCAGCTCGGATGGCGCTGCAGTTAATCGGGCCTGTATCGGCAGAGTTATTATAAACGTGTACTACAATCGATCGTACCTTACAACAATCAACACAGATTGCAACTTGAAATAAATGAATACGCTCTCAAATGTGCCGTCCGAGGCAGCGTCTGCTCGCCACGTTCAGCATTCAGTACGTCGTCACTATGACTATCCGTAAGTCCGGAAGTGACGTCCTCATTTGACTGTCCGGAGGGTCGCATATCGCAGTTACGATGAATCGCAAATTAGTTTTAATTAGTTTTAAAACATAGTTTAACGCCAACATAGCACCAAAATAGTTTGCCAACGTGAAATAAATGAATACGCTCTCAAATGTGCCGTCCGAGGCAGAGTCTGTTCGCCACGTTCGGCACACGTGATAGCTCGCTGCTCTCTGATTGGTTGAACCGTTTTTTGGACATAGCTCGGTAACTACTTCTCCGATTAATATGAAACCTTGAAAAGGCACATCCTCAGGTCCCCAGCAATATACCTGGCAAGTTTCAAGTATATCGGACCCGTGGTTGTCGAGAAACAGCGGTCACAGACAAACACACAGACACACACACATACAAACACACATACACACACACACACACACAGAGATTACTGGAATTATAGATAGACTAGGACGTGCCCGTACGTGGGTGCCCGTACGTGCGTGCAAAAAAGCATGCGTGCAAACAACAACAAAAAAAAACTTTGAAACCACGTGGCAGTAACGACCACAGAACCCCCCCCCTCTATTTACATGAAATGATTTGGTCCATTCGCAACGACCACAGAACCCCCCCCCCCCTCTATTTACATGAAATGGTTTGGTCCATTCGCAAAGCCAAAGCGAACGGCGAACGGCTAAATCGCCATAGCTCGGTAACTACTTCTCCGATTAATTTCAAACCTTGAAAAGGCACATCCTCGGGTCCCCAGCAATATACCTGGCAAGTTTCAAGTATATCGGACCAGTAGTTGTCGAGAAACAGCGGTCACAGACAAACACACACACACACACACACACACACACACAGACACACACACACACACACAGACACACACACACACACACACAGAGATTACTGGAATTATAGATAGATGCCCACTCCATATGACTCTTCTTCTTCACGCAATAACAAATTCTAGCTTCCAGACCGTACATCCAATCATCTTGAAATTTTGCACACATGTAACACTTCTTTATCCCTACTAAAATGTAAAGTTTCACGTCGATCAATGAAGCGGTTCTGGAGTTATAATGTTTTTAAAATATTTTCGTTTAATTATTTATATCTGCCAAACCACGTGACCTATCGCAAATTCCAAAAGGTCATTTTAGTAGTCCCATATGCTGAACGCACCTGTGAAGTTTCCCCTTAATAGGATCAAAAATGATGGAGGAGCTTGGTTTTAAATGTTTGTGCTTAAAAACATAACTCCAAAATCATGTGACGCAGGATGTCATGCTCGTCGACTTTTTTGTTCGTCATGGGTATGCGATTCTGCCTGCAAAGATTGGCCTCGATCTGTTCAGTCGTATCGGAGAAAATTGGATTTGTGGTTTTTCAGGCTTTACTCTCAAAACAATATGGCGTCCGAACCACGTGACCTATGACGTCATTATAATTTCATTTCTGCATCAATTTATACTGAGAAGATGCTCAAGAAATTTCATCCTGATCGGATAAAGTTTTTCACTTGTCGAATTATGACGTCATAACGGCGGCACCTACGACGTCATCATTCACATATGTTATTCCGCATGGAGATTTCTTTGCAATGAGACCTGCCTCAATTATTTTTGTGCAGCGATTTTTGGGATATAGTGGTGCAAATTTTTTTTCAAGATGGCGCCCATACCACGTTGCATGTGACATTATAATATTCACTAAAATATTCTACAGGAGGAGGCCCTCCTATGGTGAAAATATCATGTCAATCGGACCAATGGTTGCCGAGAAAATGAATTTTTAATATGCAGACATGCATGTACGTACGTACGCACGCATGTACGTTCGTATGCACGACGTACATACATACCCGAATGCTTAACCCTACCTTTCGCTTCGCGAGTGCAGGGTAATACCTCGGAGTGTGGCATGGAGGTGGTTGATATGTGGTTGGGGGTGGGTGTTGCTGCATTATTTATCTTGGGTATGTTGTTCCATCGCAAAATTATCAATGCATCGTAAAAATACCAACGGTAAAGGGCAGATGTAGGTGTAACAGGTGGAATTAATGAGGTACACTCGTACAGAATTAGGATATAAATCAATAGAATTGATCACACAACTAAGGTGCAAACAGGCAGAATACCTGCTTGAAGATCTTGATAAAGCAACTTGGATAGTGACAATGTGATAGTGACGTGTAATTTTACTGGGCCTTGCTCCGTTTCCAGAGCATAGAATCAACATTATATACTCCCATACTCCTACTGACAGCTAACTAAACAATGTGGGTGGGAGCCCTTTTAAGAAGCAAGAGAAAGGCATTTAACATGCACTGAATAATTAAAAAATCCTTTGTCTTGCAGCTCTGAAAATGTCGATATCTGAAAATTATAAATTAGTTATTTTTCCTTCTCCCCGTTTTTTGGTTTACTGTTCTCCATTCCCCTTTTCTGTGTTTCCGCTACCTCTGCCTCTCACATCAACCATTCTGCTTCCCCCAGCACGAAAAAGCCTATCCTTTTTTTCTCTGCATCGTCCAGACTTTTCAATCTCCTTTTCTCGTTGCCTTTATCACATGTTGCAGTGCCATATACAGTCACGTGCAAAAGTAAATACCCCCCATGTAATGTTTTGACTTTTTCAACATATTTCAACAGACAGCTATTTGATGTTCATTTCAACAATATTGATAGATAAACGTGATATAATATAACAAATATCATGAAACATTTACATTTTGTAGTCCATTGTATAATTTAAAATAAACATAAATGCAAATTTCGCATGTGGAAAAAGTAAGTACACCCCAAGTAATGTTTTAAAAAATCTTTTTCACATATGTGGAAATATCAATATTTGATCTTCATTCAAACAGTATCTATAGATAAAAGTGATCTAATTGAACAAAAAACAATGAAAAATTGACTTTGCAAATAATTTATTCAACAAAAACTTTTTGCACAACATGTACAATTGCATGCACAGCTCATTTCAAATCCCCCCACAACATCTCGATGGGATTTAGATCCGGGCTTTGACTTTGCCATTCCAGAACCCTCGATTTCTTTCTTTTCAGCCATTCCTTGGTGGATTTACTGGTATGTTTAGGGTCATTGTCATGTTGCAAGGTCCACCTTCAGTTGAGCTTCAACTTGCCGACAGATGGCCTCACATTATCCTCAAGCACCCTCTGGTACAATGAAGAATTCATAGTGGATTCTATGATGGTGAGCTGCCCAGGCCCTGATGCAGCAAAGCTGCCCCAAACCATAATATTTCCACCATCATGCTTTACACTTGGTATCAGGTTCTTGTGGTCAAATGCTGTCTTTGGTTTTCGCCAAACATGTCTTCTGGTACTGTGGCCAAATAGCTCTAGCTCTACCTTTGACTCATTTGTCCAGAGCACATTGTTCCAGAAGTGCTGGTCTTTGCTTAGGTGTTCATTGGCAAACTTTAGTCTTGCCCTGATGTTCTTTCTGGACAGCAAAGGCTTCCTCCTGGCACCCCTCCCATGTAGATCAAATTTGTGCAGCCTCTTTCTCATGGTAGACTCATGCACTTTGACATCAACAGTGGCAAGAGCTACCTGTAGATCCCGTGATGACATTCTGGGGTTCTTCGAGACTTCCAGCATCTTGCGGTCTGCTCTCAGGCTGAACTTGCTGGGGCGGCCTGGCCTGAACAATTTGGCAGTTTGAAATCTTCTCCACTTGTAGATGATCTTCCGGACAGTCGAATGATTGATTTCAAATTGTTTGGAGATCTTTTTAAATCCCTTCCCAGACTGATAGGCATCTATAACCTTCTTTCTGAAGACCTCAGAGAGCTCTTTTGATCTCGGCATGGTGACGCCGCACTCTTCAGCAACAAAGAGCAAACCAAACTAAATGTCTGAGGTTCAAATGAGACAGGTTCCTCCAAGATCCTCTCTAACGATGTTCTAATCATTTGCACCTGAGCTGGTTCACCTCATTCTAATTTAAGGTATTTGAAGTCGTGATAAATGTAGGGGTGTACTTACTTTTTCCACATGCGAAATTTTTATTTATGTTTATTTAAATTATACAATGGACTACAAAATGTAAATGTTTCATGATATTTGTTATATTATATCACCTTTATCTATCAATATTGTTGAAATGAAGAACAAATAGCTGTATGTTGAAATATGTTGAAAAAGTCAAAACTTTACATGGGGTGTACTTACTTTTTCACGTGACTGTAATATGGACACTTTTTTTTTTTTGTATACAAGATCAAGGGTTTGGATGGGGAAAGACAAGAGATGGTGGTGAACAGCTGTTTTAAAGACCTGGAGGGAGGAGTGCGATTGAAGAGAGTGAGGGAGTTTGTTCCAGAGGTGGAAGAAAAGAGGAATGAAAGAGTGAAGGTGAGCTGAGAGTCTTGATTTTAGTAGTTTCACCAGAGGAGGGTTGCTGGCAGATCTTGTGCGAACTGTAGGAGTATTTGGGGGGCAGAGAACAGACAGGGCTGGGGGGGGGGGGGGTGGGGCGAGGCCAGAGAGGAGTCGGTAGAAGACAGAATGACCACCAACCTTCCTGCGGTGAGTGAGTGAAAGGCCCTCGGAGTTAGCTTCATCGCGGGAGATTCCAATGATTCTGAATATTTACGGAGTGACTTGACACATACTTCTTTTGACCTTTACGGAGTGACTTGAAGCTGCCCTCAGTATAGTTGGCCCCACACATTGATTATGCAATCTGCTTGAATGGAACTGCCTCACCACAGGAAACAACGTACCAGGTCGAGAGCATGGATTGGATAGCCACATATTGGATGGGATTGGATAAACCAGTGCATGACATTCCGATTGTGAAAATATTCCATGGCAGAATAAATGTGAGGTGCTGTGGAAATAGTGTCCCAATCTTTTTTTCATTCCCTGCCAATTAGCCAGTGGGAACAGCTGTATTCTGGAGAATTCAGATCACTCCCTCAATAGCCAGAGACATGATGTTTGACAATAATACCTTCAGGGAAGCAAAGAGGTCGATGGAAGTTTCTCATTTACCATTACAAGAGAGGTTGGCTGAGAAGTTCTCAGATCGGGTCAGACCTAAGTCAAAGAAAGTCTTGTGTACAATCAGCAGAGGCCTACATACTGCTTCATAGCTTAGAACTAACCAGCTGTCATGGCAGCATCATTGATCACCACAGATTAGGAAGAGAGAGAGTTTAATTGCATGGTTTGCTTTTTTGGGTTCCTTCGAATGACTTCAATGAAGTATTTATTCAGTCTTTCCTTTGATTATGAATTCTTCCTGTTTCACAGAATTATATATGTACTGTATATGTAGAGTTATCCTCATTTTGATTCACAGTACATGACACAGACAAACATCCAGTGGTTGTGGATTGGGATATGCAAAGCAAGGGTATTCAAGGGTGATACTTCAACTTCATGAATATGATGTTCCAAGGTCATTTATATGATGTTTCAAATTCATTGATATGATGCTTCAAATTTACTGTGGATAATTGTCACTGAAGAATGAAGTTCTATCATCTCTTTTTTGTGGCATTGCCTTTTAAAGAGGTTTGAAAAACATATGGTTCCTTTCCCAATATTTTCCCAATATTTACCAATTATTTCGCAATATTCCATTTTTTTGCTTCTCCTTTTTTTAAGTTTGGTGCTTTGCAACTTTATTAACTAAAATTCTGATGTCATGAAAACCTCTTTCTTTGACATTGTTGTATTATATCATCAATGTCTCGACTATTGAACTTTAAATTTTTATAATCCCAAAAGTTACGTTTTAGAACCATTTTTATGCCTCCGTTGACAAAGTCGCTGGAGACTTTAGGTTTTCAGGTTGCCCGTCCGGCTGTCCGTCCGGCTGTCCGTCCATCCGTCCATCCGTGATAGGTTTTCGTTACCGCGATAACTTGAGAACGGGTAAAGGGATCTTAGTCAAATTTTGTGCACGTATGTATAATGAGGTACAGATTAACTGGTTATATGTTGGGGTCACGAGGTCAATGGCCAAAGGTCAAAGGTCATGTTAGGTAAAAATCCTGTTACCGCGATAACGTGTGAACCATTGATGGGATTCTGACCAAATTTGGTGCACTTTTGTAGAATGATGGAAAGATTAACGGATTTGATTTTGGGGTCAAAAGGTCAAAGGTAAAAGTCTGTAATATGTCGATAACTTGAGAACGGCAGAAGTGATCTAATTCAAACTTGGTACAGATATGTATCAGGATGTAAAGATTAACTGATTAAATTTTGGGATCTCTAGGTCAAAAGCCAAAGGTCAGAGCTCATGCCAGGTAAAAATGTGATAATTTGAGAACAGCTGAATGGACTTAAATCAAACTTTGTACAGGTATTATATTTATGTAATAATGTGGGCGGAGGCATATCGGTGGACGTCATGACGTAGATGAGTGTCGTTCTAGTCATAATTATTTTGCTGCCAACTAACCTTTGTGTTTGTACAACCTTTATGAAAACCTCCAAATAACTAGCAGAAATGTTTTCAAGGTTCCGCAGTCGGTATGCAGTGAGAAGTGTATGCCTGGAACACGGAAGGTGGCGCGTAAAGGGGAACCTTTCTGTTGCTTTGACTGCATCCAATGCACGAGTCGAGAGTACTCCAATGATACAGGTTTGTTTTTAACTCGTCAAATTAAGGAGGACACAGGATATGTTTTCATCCTTGTTTGTTTGTGCATCTGTTTGCCTATCTGTTTATGAGCAGGATATCTCAACAAGTTGTAGCCGGGTTTGGATAAAACTTGGTGGAAAGTTTGGCTATATGACATGGACAAATTGATTCGACTTTCCTGACTAACCTCTGAAAGTTTGACGAAGATCCTTTCAGCCATCTCTGAGAAAAATGGCGACACAGACAAACGGCTTTCTTATATAGTAGATGTCAATGAGGTTAGTCGTTGTTCTATTCAAGTTATAGACTCGGTTAATGTTAATGATTTTGATAATAAAGAGGAGTGTGATGTTGAGCTGGGATGCAAAAGAGGATTTTGGTGATCGATCCTTTGGTGGGCCATAAGGACGAATACAAGGTACTGGGTCAGTTTCTCCAGGTACCGGTAATGTTTTTGGCAACGAGTATTTTACTTATCCAATCAGAAGGAGACCCATGGGCGTTGTAGTCTGGGTCTCCAAAATGGAAATTCCAGAGCTAATTGATAAACTTTAAAAGTTTTTTTTATGAAGGAAAGATTTTTCGTGATTTTTATGTTATTCTGAGGGCATGTTCCAAACGAGTCTGAGCTAATATTCTCCAGAGTATAGCAGGGTCATATGACATGTGTTCGTTTTTGGTCGAAGCTTTTTGTAGCAGGGTTCTTACAAAGAAGTCCAAATTCCTAATCCTGGTGGCATCTGGTCAAATCTGTTTCTGGTGTTAGTCTCCCTTACATCCCCTCCCTTACCTCAAACAGCTACACAGTTGACACCGCATGTGAAAAAGCTGAATGCCTCAACTCTGTGTTTGCCTCAAAATATTGTGTCCCAAACCCATCCCTCTCTGTACCCACCTTACCCAGTCATACACAGCTGCTCCTGGACTCTGAGTCCTTCTCTCCTAACAGGGTGGATAAGTTTTTGTCAAACCTCGACTCTGATTCTGCAACTGGACCAGATGGCATCAGCCCACGGGTCCTAAAATCCTGCTTTGCCACTCTATCTCACCCTCTCTCTATTCTCTTCACCCTCTCTTTTGCTCAAGGTCATCTGCCATCTGGTTGGAAATCAGCCAACATTACCACTTCACACAAAAAATGTGCAAAAACAGATTCTTGCAACTACAGACCAATCAGCCTGCTCCCAATTAATCAGCAAGGTCATGGAATCCATCATTGCTTCTGATATTAAATCCTTTGTCTTCTCCAAATGGCTTAATATCTGATCATCAATTTGGATTCAGACCAAGTCACTCTACTCTGGACATGCTGCTTCTGCTGTCTCAACAATGGATAGAGGTCCTCAATGCCAAACAGGAAATCATAGCTGTCTCCCTTGACAAGCCATTGTCTTGTATCAGAGCTGTCTTATCTCCGTCGATATGGTCTGGCACACCGCCCTGCTCACCAAACTCTCCTCTTATGATATCCATGGAAACCTCCATGAATGGTTTGCGGACTTCCTCTCCCGTCGCAGTCAACGTGTGGCCCTGAGCGGAGTTCTCTCATCTCCCCTTCCTGTCCAGGCTGAAGTTCCCCAAGGTAGTGTTATGGGCCCTGTGATTTTTCTGGTCTTCATTAATGACCTCTCCAACTCTCTGGAAAATCGCCTCTATCTTTTTGCTGATGACCCCACTCTCTGCCGCTACATGCAGTGCATTCAGAAAGTATTCAGACCCCTTCACTTTTTTCACATTTTGTTATGTTGCAACCTTATGCTGAAATCGTTTAAATTCATTTTTTTCCCTCATCAATCTACATTCAATACCCCATAATGACAAAAAGAAAACAGGATTTTAGAACGTTTTGCAAATTTATTAAAAAGAAAAAACTGAAATATCACATTGACATAAGTATTCAGACCCTTTGCTATGACACTTGAAATTTAACTCAGGTGCCTCCCATTTCTCTTGATCATCTTTGAGATGTTTCTACACCTTGATTGGAGTCCACCTGTGGTAAATTCAATTGATTGGACATGATTTGGAAAGGCACACACCTGTCTATATGAGGTCTCACAGCTGACAATGCATATCAGAGCAAAAACCAAGCCAAGAGGTCGAAGGAACTGCTTGCAGAGCTCAGAGACAGGATTGTGTCGAGGCACAGATCTGAGAAATCCTACAAAAAAAAATTATGCTGCATTGAAGGTTCCCAAGAGCACAGTGGCCTCCATAATTCTTAAATGGAAGAAGTTTGGAACAACCAGGACTCTTCCTAGAGCTGGCCGCCCGGCAAAACTGAGAAATCGGGGGAGAAGGGCCTTGGTAAGAGAGGTGACCAAAAACCCGATGGTCACTCTGGCTGAGCTCCAGAGATCCTGTGTCGAGATGGGAGAAACTTCCAGAAGGACAACCATCACTACAACACTCCATCGATCTGGGCTTTATGGCAGAGTGGCCAGACGGAAGCCTCTCCTCAGTGAAAGACACATGAAAGCCCGCTTGGAGTTTGCAAAAAAGCACCTAAAGGACTCTCAGACTGTGAGAAACAAGATTCTGTGGTCTGGTGAAACCAAGATTGAACTGTTTGGCTTCCGTCTGGCCACTCTGCCATAAATCTCAGATCGGTGGGGTGTTGCAGTGATGGTTGTCCTTCTGGAAGTTTCTCCCATCTCCACACAGGCTCTCTGGAGCTCAGCCAGAGTGACCATCGGGTTCTTGGTCACCTCTCTTACCAAGGCCCTTCTCCCCGGATTTCTCAGTTTGGCCAGGCGGCCAGCTCTAGGAAGAGTCCTGGTTGTTCCAAACGTCTTCCATTTAAGAATTATGGAGGCCACTGTGCTCTTGGGAACCTTCAATGCAGCATAATTTTTTTTGTCGGCTTCCTCAGATCTGTGCATCGACACAATCCTGTCTCTGAGCTCTGCAGGCAGTTCCTTCAACCTCATGGCTTGGTTTTTGCTCTGATATGCATTGTCAGCTGTGAGACCTCATATAGACAGGTGTGTGCCTTTCCAAATCATGTCCAATCAATTGAATTTACTACAGGTGGACTCCAATCAAGGTGTAGAAACATCTCAAAGATGATCAAGAGAAATGGGAGGCACCTGAGTTAAATTTCAAGTGTCATAGCAAAGGGTCTGAATACTTATGTCAATGTGATATTTCAGTTTTTTCTTTTTAATAAATTTGCAAAACTTTCTAAAAGCCTGTTTTCTCTTTGTCATTATGGGGTATTGAGTGTAGATTGATGAGGGAAAAAATGAATGGAAACGATTTCAGCATAAGGCTGCAACATAACAAAATGTGAAAAAGTGAAGGGGTCTGAATACTTTCCGAATGCACTGTATCTCAACCCTCAGATCGGCAGTCTGCAGCCTATTCACTCTGCAGACCTGTAAAAAAATCACTAACTGGTAAAACAAGTGGTCTTGGAAAACTACACTTCCAAGCTGGCCTCCAAATCCAGTCGCCGACTGTGCATCCTTCACCATGTGAAGTCCTTCCTTGGCACACCTGAGCTCATCACCACATACAAGGCTTTCATCCGCAGCTCAATGGAATACTGCTCTCCCGTCTGGGCTGGTGCTCCTGCCTCACACCTAGCTCGGCTTCACGCTTTTGAAACCAAAGCTTTCAGAATCATTGGAATCCCCCACGATGAAGCTGATTGTGAGGGCCTTTCACTCACTCACTGCAGTAAGGTAGGTGGTCTTTCTGTCTTCTACCGACTACTCTCCGGCCTTGCTCCCCCAGCTCTATCGGTGCTCTGTCCACAAATATTCCTCCAGGTCGCACAAGATCGGCCATCAACCCTCTTCTGGTGAAATTGCCAAAATCAAGACTCTCTGCTCACCTTCACTATTTCATTCCTCTTTACTCCCGCCTCTGGAACAAACTCCCTCACTCTGTTCAATCCCTCTCCTTCCTCCAGGGCTTTAAAACAGCTGTTCACCACCATCTCTTATCTTCCCCCATCCAACACCTTGATCTTTTCTACCCCTGTTAAAACACTCCAAATACACCTCTTTCAATCTATAACTTGTTTCCTGAAATTCCTAGTGGTGTTTATTTGTTTTATACGTGTACCCCCCTCTCACTCCTCTCCCCCAGCCCTCTCCCTTCTACAGATCTACTGACGTCCCTGTTCACTACTGTTGTGCTTGTATTCTTTCCTCTCCCTCCCCCCAATCTTCTCTCCCTCTTCCTTTATTGTATGTGTTTATGGGTCCATGCATGTTTTCGTGTTTAATGTGTTAGCTCTTACACGAGCCTCGACTCTCGATACAAAAAAATTAATAAAAAGTCTTCTCCCAAAGTTGATAGGATCTGAGAGTTCTTCGTTTGTGATTTTTCTGGCAAACAGGTAGATAGGCTTCGGCTTCATTCAATGTTTCGGGACACTAGTGTGGGGAGTTCATTACGAGACAAAGTTAGGGGGTTAGTTATTTCGGGGTTAAACCCCATTGAAGGTTTATTTCACTTTCACTAAGACCGTAGGACAATCCTTATTGAATTATAGTACGTTTCTTAAAATTCATCCTATAGATATGGTAAAGGACATTTTGTTAACTGACTTGTGCATGTTTGTCTTCCCCATTTTTGAGTGGTCCTCATGGACATGTAGTCTCTGGGAATTTGAATATTACTAAGAGTGAAATTATGAATCTCTTGAAAATGGGAGCTGAATATAGGGAACCAGTTAATTCGACCTTGGAGCTGCATTAGGTATTTAATTGTAGATTCTGTTTCTAATTTTGTTACCAGAATGTGCACCAAGTTTAAGTTATCTGGAAACAATTTCAGTGCATGGTTTAACAGAGTTGTGGAAGTCCTGGAAAATAGGATGAAGTTTTTGAGTAGTCAGGGCTTGCTTTCACTGGGTCAGTCTAAAACAGTGTTGAACAAGACGAGTGTTTGCAAGTATAGGTGTTTGTTAGATTTAGTTGCAAAACTCAGGTGTGGCTCTTTTTTTTTTTTTTTTTTTTTGTATACTGAATCGAGGCTCGTGAAAGAGCTAACATTTATTTCACAAACAAATCAACCAGACAAACAAAATATACAAAAAGAGGGAGCAGAGACAAGATGGGGTTAGAAGGGGAAGCACACAACCACAACATTTGAGAGCAGGGAGAAGTGTGGGAGGGAGAGGGCTTGGGGGGAGGAGGCGTGGGAAAGGGGGGGGGAGAGGTATAAAACACAAGGGGACCGAAATTAGCGGGGGTAGAAAATATCAAGGTTTTGGATGGGGGGGGATAAGAGATGGTGGTGAACAGCTGTTTTAAAGACCTGGAGGGTGGAGTGGGATTGAAGAGAGTGAGGGAGTTTGTTCCAGAGGTGGGAGAAAAGAGGAATGAAGGAGTGAAGGTGAGCAGAAAGTCTTGATTTTGGCAGTTTAACCATAAGAGGGTTGCAGGCAGATCTTGTGCGACCTGTAGGAATATTTGGGGGACAGAGCCCAGAGAGAGCTGGGGGGGCTAGGCCAGAGAGGAGTCGGTAGAAGACGGAAAGACCACCAACCTGCCTGCGGTGAGTGAGTGAAAGGCCCTTGGAGTTAGCTTCATCGTGGGAGATTCCAATGATTCTGAACGCTTTGGTTTCAACAGCATGAAGACGAGCTAGGTGTGAGGCAGGAGCACCAGACCAGAGGGGAGAGCAGTATTCCATAGAGCTGTGGATGAAAGCCTTGTATGTGGTGAGGAGCTCAGGTGTGCCAAGGAAGGACTTCGCACGACGAAGGATGCCCAGTCGGCGACTGGCTTTGGAGGCCAGATTTGAAATGTGGTTTTCGCAGGAAAGATCATGGCAAATAGTGAGACCCAAAAGCTTGAGTGACAGAACTTCTTGGAGAGGATTATTCAGAAAGTGGATGGGAGGGTTGTCCAGTCGGTCTTTTCGGAGAGACATCGTAAGAGTGTGAGATTTATCAGGATTGAAAGACATGTTCCATTTGTTTGCCCAGTCTGTGATTTTGTCCAGGTCTGCAGAGAGTGAGGAGGCTGCAGACTGCCGATCTGAGGGATGAGGAATGGAGCGACAGAGTAGAGTCGTCAGCAAAGAGATAGAGAGGATTTTCAAGAGAGTCAGAGAGATCATTGATGAAGACCAGAAAAAGCACAGGGCCCAGAACACTACCTTGGGGAACTCCAGCCTGAACAGGAAGAGGAGATGAGAGAAACCCATTCAGGGCCACACATTGACTACGACCAGAGAGGAAGTCCGCCAGCCATGCGTGGAGATTTTCATGGATACCAAAGGAGGAGAGTTTGGTGAGCAGAGTAGGGTGCCAGACCGTATCGAAGGCACGTGAAATGTCAAGGGAGACAGCTCTAATTTCCTGTTTGGTGTTGAGGACCTCCATCCATTGTTGAGAAAGCAGAAGCAGCATGTCCAGAGTAGAGTGACCAGGTCTGAAACCAAATTGATGATCAGAGATCAAGCCATTGGAGAAGAGGAAAGATTTCATATCTGAAGCAATGATGGATTCCATGACTTTGCTGATAATTGGGAGAAGGCTGATTGGTCTGTAGTTGCTAGGATCTGTTTTTGCACCGTTTTGTGCAAAGTGGTGATGTTGGCTGATTTCCAAGCAGATGGCAGATGACCTTGAGCAAAAGAGAGGGTGAAGAGAACAGAAAGAGGGAGTGAAAGAGCGGAAGAACATGATTTTAGGACCCGTGGGCTGATGCCGTCAGGACCAGTTGCAGAATCAGAGTCGAGGGTTGACAGAAACTTTTCCACCTTGTCAGGAGGAAAGGACACAGAGTCCAGGGGCAGCTGGGTATGACTGGGTACGGTGGGTACAGAGAGGGATGGGTTTGGGACACAAGATTTAGAGGCTAACACAGAGTTGAGGCATTCAGCTTTTTCACGTGAGGAGTCAGCCGTTAAGCCGTTTGAGGTGAGGGAGGGGATGGAGGGGGAACAAACACCAGAAACAGATTTGACCAGACGCCACCAGGATTTGGAAGAGGGAGACAGATAAGAGAGTTCGGTCTTGAGAACGGTGAGATATTGTTTCCTGGCTCTCCTGAGGGTGGACACACACTTGTTTCGGGCTTCGTGAAAGGAAATGAGATTTCCTTCCGTTGGATTTGCTTTCCAGGAGACGAAAGCAAGTTGTTTCAGGGCAACAGCCTCACCACAAGATTACGTGTACCATGGACGGGAGGAAGGGTATGACAACTGAAGACGAGACTCTGGTTTTAGGAGTTCCATTTACAGAATTATTCTCTCCCTCTATCTGACCACACACACGGTCCCACAAGCATCTCTTCACCTCCTGCAACTTCTTGCATTCTAAACTTTCCAATGATGTTCCACCTCCCTCTCTTTCTTTGCCTTCTCTGTCTTATAATGACCCTTCATTACAAAATATACAACAACAACAACATGCATTTTAAGGCCATTTTCCCTGCTAGAGCGAGGGTCAGCCTTGCGGTCCCCATGACAATCTTTTCCATTTGCCCTATTTTCTGCATCTCTCCTTGTTAACCCCCTTGTCCGCATTTCTTCTTCCACCATCTTTAGCCAAGTCTTTCTCGGTCTTCCCCGTCCTCTACTTCCTTCTACATTCATTTCCATCACTCTTCTCAACCAGTCACTTTCATCTTTCCTCAACACATGACCAAACCATCTCAACCTGTTCCTCTTCACAGCATCAATCACAGGCTCTATTCCCATCATCTTTCACAATTCATCATTTGTCTTCCTCTCTCTCAACGATACTCCGCACATCCGTCGAACCATTCGCATTTCCACCCTTTCCAGCCTTCGTTGCTGCTCTACGTTCATTACCCATGTCTCGCTCCCATAAATCATAACACTAATTCATTACAAAATATGATGCTCTTTATTTTCATAATGATACCTGTCCATTTAGTCCATTTCCTGCTTCATTTTGGCCAATAAATTGTCCATTTCCTGTTACTCTTCCACCTTTTCTCACCTTAAAAAATCAATAATTTCAACGATTTTCTCTCCTTAGCAAGTCGGTTAATCACATAAATGTCTCACTTTTTAACATTGTTTTAACAGATTCCCTAGAGTGTTTCCGCTGTCCCGTCTATTTTTGGTCAAATGAAGAGAAAAATGGCTGCATTCCCATGGCTGAAGATTACCTTGCATTCACCAGCCCTGCAGCCGTCATCATTCTGAGCTTTACTTTACTGGGTATTGTCATTATAATGATTGTCGGAATTATCCTGTTTCATCATAGACATCTCCCTCTGATGAAGGACACCGATGGAAGTGTCATCGTACTTTTCCTCCTGACCTTGATAATCTCCCTTTTGAGCTCTTTGATCTCCATTGGAGCTCCAGATGATGAGACATGTCGGATACGCGACCCCCTGGTCTGCATGTGTCTCACATTCGCTATTTCGTGTGTTTTGGGAATGGCATGGAAGCTTAACAAGGATTCAGGTTAACAATTCACTTTCTTTCATTCAAGTTGTTCAATAAAGATTTTGTAAAAACATTCATAGTAATAACAATTTACAGATGAAATGATGCACACGTGCAGTTATGGTTCTCAGAAGAAAAAAAACTGCAATTGTGTCTCACATTAATTCATTTGAAATGTGATTATATGCTCCGACCACAACCAAGAAGGGAATTGCCACTTCATAGGCAATGTATCTAAATATAATTATGCAACCCCAAATGTAACAACAAATGTAATGCAGTGATTAAAAACAATTGAAGTAAAATTTATGATTATCCAATTCAAGAAAATGTAATGATGCCTAAACCTTTTGAGAGCACTAATTATGCTGTTTGTTGTGCAACTTGATCAGACAAGCATTCTTACTATAAACACGTCTTCCTCCTGTTTTCGTCCATAATAATCAGATTTCACTCCTCTCTTTCTAACCCTCCACTTTCTTTACACCCCTGACATATTTACTTTTTCTTCTATGTCTTTCCTCAAGAAGTTTAAATTGTTACAAATGTGCCTGGATTTGTTTCATTTGAAATCCCCTCTGTCGTTCAAACATTCTCCCAAAGCCAAGATTTCAGAAAGATTATCTCTGAGACTTTGCACTTTTATTGCTTTCGAAATTCTCTGACGTCTACTCACATTTATGTGTTTTAATTTTGTTTCTCCAACATGTTCTGCAGATGTCTCATTGTACAAGTTTAAGATAATCATGGAGAAGTTTATGGTGATACTTTCCCTGATGCCACAAATCATATATTGCCTTCTGTGGGCATTTGTTGGGCAGCCAAAGCTCATACGGAACACAGAGAGCAATCCAAATTTGGTAATTCTGGAGTGCGGAGGGACATCCACAGCATGGCCTGTCGGTTCACTTTCCTATCTCGTGTTTCTGTCCATTTCATGCTACGCTTTGGCTTTCAAAGCACTGAAATTAGAAATTGCTCACAAGGAAGCAAAGTTTATTACTTACAGCATGACTGTTTGCCTCCTCGTGTGTCTGGCATTTGTTCCAGCTTACAATAGCACACAAGGCACATTCAATCTCATTACAAAAACATTTGCTGTCATTGTTACTTCGTTTGACCTTTTAGGATGCATCACATTACCAAAGTGCTACACAGTCTTGGTTAACAATGATAAATAGAGGGATTGTGAAACATTTGATTGTGATTTTGTCAAAGACAACAGAAAGTCAAACTGTTGTAGTTTGAAAGAAATGCTTGTCCTCGTCAAGGCAATAAGATTGAGCACTGTTGTTAGTGCTTTCCAGCAATTTAACGTTTCACTGTAAAATGTTGTAAGATTGGTTTATATCTTCAAGAAAATGACCATCGTCTGCACTATTTTTAAAATAAACAAGGGGGAAAAGACAGAAAATATCATCGTCCCCATGATTTTAGTAATTTTGCTGTACAGAGTTAAAGGCCGCTAGTCGGCCATCTTTAGTCGGATTACAAAACAAAATCTTCTGCACATGTATACTCTTATGTATTGTCTTTTTGCCAAGTTTAACCCAAATCGGTCCATGCATGTCTGAGAAATGGTTGGGGGCATGTTTAAGTAACAAAATGGCCACCAGTCAGCCATATTGGATCTGATCTTGAGAAAAAATGACTTGCATATGTAAGCTATCATTTATTATCTGTGAGCCAAGTTGGAACAAGATAGATAAATGCAATTCCAAGAAATGTTTGAGGACGTGTTCAACATCGGTTTTTTATCTGCTAAAATGGTTGCCAGTCGGCCATTTTTTATCGCATCACAAAACAAAATGATGTGCATATGTACACCATGACCTATTGTCTTTTTGCCAAGTATGAACAAAATCGGTCTGTACATGCCTGAGATATGGTTGCGGACGCACAGACGGACGGATGAGACCCATTACATAAAGCCCCTGTTGTTTTGCACTAAGTCCAATGGGGGCTAATATATCATTTCTGTTAATATGGCGTTTTACCATTCTGTTTTCTCGATTTTTCTATTTCTCGATTTTTTAGAAATATAAATTTCTCGAGAAATAGTTTTCCATTTTTTTTCTGTTGAAACTTTCCTAAAATATTGGCCATTATTTATTTTTTGTGAAGTGGTTTTATCATCATTTATTCATCCTCGATCATGATCACGATTATACCTTTTCATGGTCATATTGGATAAGTTGAAAAAAAAAAAGTGATGCTGGCACTGTCAATATAATTTTGCATGTGGGTGTAACCCGGGCAATGTAAAATCAGCCTAATCAGCCAAATCAACCTAATTTGTAAGGCCCATCATAAAAACAAGATGATGGCCATATAATTTTGTCTCGATGATACACTGGGTGAAGTCAAGTGACAAATGTGGGTGTGGTCTGGCAGCTGTCTGATTAATAGGCGCACATTTCAAAAATGGACCCCCAACAAGAACCCCAACAACACAGTCTGCTTTGTATTCTGACTTATTATTTTGTATGCTAAACATGATGAAACAGCTAAAAAAATTAATACAAAAATTGACGATTTTAGGTGATCTTGACCTTTTGACCTGAAAAGCAATATGTTCCAGTGACCGAATATGCAAATCCTGCTCAAATTTCAAGTCAATCGGATGGAAATTGATGATTTTATGCAACCTTGACCTTTTGATTTAAAAAAAACAATTGCCTTCGAGCTTTTGATTGGTGAACCAATTCAGTGACCCAATATGCAAATTCTTAAAATTTCAGATCAATTGAATGAAAATTGACGATTTTATGTGTTGCTGACCTTTGACCTTTTGACAAAATTATTGATTTGCCTTCTCCATATTCTCATAGTAAAGCTTTGTTGAAAATTTGATGACACTAGCTCAAATGGTAAATGTTATGGTCCGGACAGACACACAGATACACACACAGACACACACACAGACACACACACACACACACATACACATATACATACGTACACGTATACACACGTACACATATACACACACACATAGGTGATTGCAAGACCCCGTCTGCAGCTGCGCATGGGACGGACTAACAAGAAAGTGCAATCCGAGACTGCAGACCCTCGCCAGGACCTCTTTAGTGGAGTGTATATTGTGTGCCAAATAAATGTCAGGATGTAATAAATGAAAGGTCGTTTATTGCAAATGAAAGGTCTAAATGGTCTAGTTGCAAATGTGTAAAGGTCAAATATCTGAAAAGTTGTAAAGGTCAAATGGCTAAAGGTTGAAAGGTGGAAAGGTCGGAAAAGGTATAAATGGGTATAATGGGTCGAAATGGTCTAAAGTGTCAAAAGGGTCTTACAAGGTTGAAGGGGGGCTAAAGGGTGTAATTTAATGTCTAAAGGGTCAGAATTGTCAGAAGGGGACTCAAGGGTCTGAAAATGTATAAAAATAGTCTACAGGTAAAAGGGATATATATATATATATATATATATATATATATATATATATATATATATATATATATATATATATATATATATATATATACAAGGTCTTATTGAAAGGTCTGAAAGGTTAATCTGGAGGAGTCTAAAGGGTAGAAAGGAGTCTAAAGGGGAGAAAGGAGTCCAAGCATCTTCAGGGTCATAAAGGGTCCAAGTCTCTAAGATGGCCATAGGTTCTAAAGAGTATAAAGGAGTCTTACAGGGTCTTAGGCGTTTATGGAATCTTTGGGTTCTAAAGGATCCTCGAGGGTGTTAGGGTGCTGGAGGGTCTTAGGGATCTAAAGTGTTTAAAGGATATTTGGGTTTTAAAGGGATTAGGTGGTCTTATGGGGTCTTAAAGGCTCTTTGGGGTCCACAGAATCTTAGGGGTCTTAAAAGGTGTTAGGGGTCTTAAAGGCCAGTTGGGGTCTAATGGGTCTTAGGGGTGTACAGGATCTTCTAGGTCTTAAAGGGTGTTTGGTTCTAAAGAGTCTTAAAGGGTGTTATGCTTCTAGATGATCTTGGGGAGCTTTGGGTTATAAAGGCTCTATCGTGTTTTGTGGGTCTTGGGGTCTTCGTGCATCTTCATGGTCTTTAGGGTCTTCATTGTCTTTGGGTTTTAAAGGTTCTTATGGTTCTAAAGGGTGTAATGCAATTAGTAAAAATTCACATTCTGTGTGGACAAACAGAAAAACAAACAAACGGACGCAAATGCAATAGCATCTCCTCTGGCGAGAGTAACTACAATGGCATTTCGTCGGGAGCATACATCCACCAGGCTGAACTGTTTACATTTTGTACCTATCTCACTGATATGCCCTAACTGCATCCGGACTTGAACCAACATCGAAATGGCTTGTTCTTCTCACCTAACCAACTCATCCACCTTCTTTTGTCATAACTCTTCCACAACTTTTTTAAATATTATGCTATACCGTAAAACTTATGGTTCTGGTTCCTTGGGTTCAGTCATGTGTCCTCTTGCTCCTCTGGTATCCTCAAAGATAAGTTTCTGATGATCGTTTTTGTCGAATTTCTACTGTTTATTTTGCAAGGCAGTAAGGGGGTCAGCTGTGGACATAGTATTTTGTCTAAAGAGACACGCTGCAAGGCAGCAGGGGAATTTGCAATCAGAGTTTCCTTCTCCTAGCTGGACTGCCCATCAAGGCTAAAGAGCTCCACCTGCCCTGGTTGGATTGGTGAGTGTCACAGCAAGTCTTCGCAGCAAGACCATGCACGCTACACCTCTAGGGTACCAATCTAATCTGAGATCCTCCAGAGCTAGTGCCCTCAAGAGCACTGTTACCATGGTGCACCACTAGGAGGAAGTCTGAAAATCTTGACAAGGGTAGAGGCTATGTTCCTTAGTCACAGTCACATATATGTGGTTTGGATTATCCATTACTTAGTAAAAAAAAAAGCACAGTTGACCAACAAAATTTCAAAACACAAAGTGACTTGAAACATACTATGTGCAATGTATATGAAAAAGGCATGTGGATATACAACTTTTAAGATTTTATTTTTTCCTTAAAGAGTAAAACATAACATTTTGGGATGAAGTTGCACACAAGAAAGCCATATGTGATTAAAATTATTGCAAATATTTCTGTAGCAACAGCAAACTTCCCTTGGGTGCTGATGTAGGCAGGCACAAAGGCCAGAAAAACTACAAACGAAAAGAGCAAACTAAACGATATGAACTTGGGCTCTTTAGAAGCAGGAACAAATCTCTGTGCTTTCACAGCAAGTACAAGACAAAGAGCTGAGAGCATCCACAAGTACACAATGGAGCAACACGGCCAAACGAGTGATGCTCCAACACATTCCAAAACAATAACTTCCACTCGAGCTGTTGCATTGCTTACAGGCCGTGGCCTCCCAAAAATTATCCAAATTACACAAAGGGTGATTTGTGGAAAAATCAAAAACCATGAAAGTGCTGGTGACTCTGGAACAAGCAAAATTTTTAAGTAGGAGGCATATATTTTCTAACTTAATGCAATGTTAGAAAAAGAAAAAAAAAAGCTTAATGCCATTTTCTAACTCATTCTGAGAAGAATCTAACAACATGGTCTATTGTCAACATCATTTCCAGCTACCTGTAAAACAGAAACCACATAGATGCACCTGCTGATCAAATCACTGGCACCTCATAAATTGCGTCATTGTAAGAAGTAGAGATGTGCAAGATGTTATTATCACGAGAGTGATGAGATCGAAATGCAGAGTTCCAAACAGACCACAGAATGGTACTTTCCATATCGAAGCTGACTATTAGACGGTCAGTCAAGAAGCGGACCTTTCAACCGACGAAGAAGCTGAAAGATCCTGCAACAAAAAATGAGTTGTAATATAAGCTGCAGGATGTGCTGATGGAAAATCTAACTTTTATTGAAGACAGCGTGTCAGGAAAGTGGAACAAATTGCCTTCCTCAGTTTTTGAAATGGCAAAGGAGGTACTTGGAACGGTGAAGAGAAGGCAGCCAGATGGGCTTGCAGACAACGTTGAGGAGCTGCAGCCTATCACTGATGAGTAAAAAGAGGCATACCATGAAATGATGAAACGGAGCACAAGCGCTGCAAGAACAGCGTTTGCTGAGGCCCTAAAACTACTGCAACAGAGGACAAAGCAGCTCAAAAATGATTACGCTATTGAATGGGCTCTATTAATTTATTCAGGCAAATGTGGAAAATGACGATTTTCTGGATCAACTGAAAGACTCACTAATTGTTACCATCTACAAACGTAAAGGTCTGATTGGTCTGATTCGGTCTGATTGCGAAGGCAATCGGTCTGATTGCGGAAACCACCCTCTCTGCGGAAACCGGAAACCATCTCTCTGTTAGCAACCGTTGTTGCTTTGTGGACTCTGTTGTCAAAAACGTCGTGTCAGAATTGCAATGTGGCTATACAAGTAAACGTGGGAATATCAGCATGGTGTTTGCGGCCAGTCAGCTTCAAGAAAAATGGGTCGAGCAAAATGTCGGTCTTTTAGCTATGCACAGTATTTGTTGATCCAACAAAAGCTTGACACCATGTCTCGAGAAGCCTTTTTGGAAAATCCTGACAAAGCAGGGTTTCACAGACAAATTTGTTAATGTACTGAAGCAGCTACACGATGGCATGCATGATTGCATGGGCATGTTTGCGCAGATGGACAGTAGTCCAAACGTTTCCCTATAACGACTGGCGTCTAGCAGGGCTGTGTGATTGCCCCAATTCTGTTCATTTTGGTCTGTATAATTTGTACATTTGGTGATGCTAAATGAGGCCTTGCGTAATTGCAAAGATGGAATTTATATTAAGTTTAGAACAGATGGCGGCATTTTCAATATTTCGAGGCTTTGTACAAAAGCCAAAGTCTGCCAGCAACTAATCCACAACCTCCTGTTCGGCGATAATTGTGGCCTATTTACCCACAGTGAGGATCCGCTTCAGTCACTCATGGACAGTTTTTCTACTGCAGTAAAACACTTTGGACTCACGAGCATCAAAACGACTGAGGATACGTATTAGCCCCTACCTAGTTTGGAGCGTTTTGAGCCGTGTTTCTACGTGGACAATCAACAACTGAAGAACACCTTCCTCCTCTTCCACATCTTACCCTACCGCTCCCCCCCCCCCTGTTCTGTATCCGATGCTCCCCCTTCCTCTTCCTTAACAGTATGGACCTCAAACATCCGGGGCCTTCGCTCAAACATGTCTGATCTCTCCATACAGGTTGCTTCTGACAAACCAGACGTGATCTGCTTAACAGAAACTTTCCTCCTTCACGATGTCTCTGATTCCTTGGTATCTCTCCCAGGTTACTCCCTACTCCGGTATGATAGACCTGAGCCTCGTCCTGGAGGTGGGGTTGCTATCTTTATAAAAAACTCTCTTCCTCACTCGCCCTGCACTGCCCTCTCTCCACCTCACCCCCAGGAATACCTTTGGCTACGGCTTCCCCTTCGCTCCCACCTTTTGTTCATATGTGTGTTGTACCGTCCACCAAACAGTGATGACTCCATCTACATCTCGCTGTCTGAGAATATGGACCAACTTCTATCTACCCATCCCAACTCTCTCTTCCTCATATGTGGTGATTTCAACTGTCACCATGCCAGTTGGCTGGGTGTGGGTACCTCTCTCACAAGCCATGGCTCTTCAGCAAAGGACTTCTGTGACTCACTGGGACTGACACAAACTGTCAATTTCCCGACCCGGATTTCAGTCAACGGAGCATCTTCTCTTCTGGACTTGGTTATGACTAACTTCCCTGAAAATGTCTGCTGCTCTTCTTCTGCTCCAATCGGCTCTTCTGATCATGTGCTTGTTAAAGTGGACATCTCTCTGACCATTCTCAGAGAGCCTCCTCAGCGTCGACGAGTCTGGCATTTCACTCAGGCCAACTGGCACGGTCTTCAAGCAGCCATCAATCATCTGGACTGGTCTCCCATCTCTACTGCCTCTGACATAAATTCTTCCTGGGAATTCTTCCAAAGCAAACTGCTCTCTCTCATGCACAGATTTATCCCATCTCGTCTTCTGTTGTCATACCCTTCCTCCCGTCCATGGTACACGGAATCTTGTGGTGAGGCTATTGCCCAGAAACAACTTGCTTTCGTCTCCTGGAAAGCAAATCCAACGGAAGGAAATCTCATTTCCTTTCACAAAGCCCGAAACAAGTGTGTGTCCACGCTCAGGAGAGCCAGGAAACAATATCTCTCCGTTCTCAGGACCGAACTCTCTTATCTGTCTCCCTCTTCCAAATCCTGGTGGCGTCTGGTCAAATCTGTTTCTGGTGTTTGTTCCCCCTCCATCCCCTCCCTCACCTCAAATGGCCACACGGCTGACTCCGTACGCGAAAAAGCTGAATGCCTCAACTCTGTGTTTGCCTCTAAATCTTGTGTCCCAAACCCATCCCTCTCTGTACCCACCGTACCCAGTCGTACCCAGCTGCTCCTGGACTCTGTGTCCTTTCCTCCTGACAAGGTGGAAAAGTTTCTGTCAACCCTCGACTCGGATTCTGCAACTGGACCTGACGGCATCAGCCCACGGGTCCTAAAATCCTGTTCTTCCGCTCTTTCACTCCCTCTCTCTGTTCTCTTCACCGTCTCTTTTGCTCAAGGTCATCTTCCATCTGCTTGGAAATCTGCCAACATCACCGCTTTGCACAAAAAAGGTGCAAAAACAGATCCCAGCAACTACAGACCAATCAGCCTTCTCCCAATTATCAGCAAAGTCATGGAATCCATCATTGCTTCAGATATGAAATCTTTCCTCTTCTCCAATGGCTTGATCTCTGATCATGGAATCTGATCTGATCAATCCTGCACATAACGTGGAAGGAAAGAGTTTCCAATGTGGAGGTGCTAATTAAATCTGGCTGTGGAGAGTGATGAGATGTGGAGTGATGAGATGTGGCAGTGGAGAGGTGGAGAGTATCATCAAAAAAGGGAAACTGCAATGGGCTGGTCACCTCTTAAGTATGAGCGATTTAAGGATCCTGAAACAGTTATTTTATGGGGAACTGGCCATGGGCAGAAGTGGCATTGGGAAACCTAGAAAGCGCATTGAGAAACCTAGAAAGATTGTCTAAACGCTACGCTAAAAAGCTGTGATATTGACCAGGTCAAGTGAGAACACAAAACTGCAGATTGCTCGTCTTGGAGAAGAATTGTCAACAAAGGCGTCACAAAATTCGAGGTGAGAAGTAAGCGCATCCACCAGGCCCGCTTTAGGACAAATAATCTGGACCAAGCGGCATAGACCAGATTCCAGTGCGACGAGTGCGGGAGACCATGTGTGGCTGGCCTCACTGCATGTTCTCATGCTCACTATAGGACATAATAACCCAACAGTCTTCATCAGACCAGACCTGACTCCCATCATCATCATCATATTTTCTAACAGGGAAAAGAGATGCAAAATATAGACTTCTGAATAAGTGTTCATTGATTAATAACGGATTTTAAGTTTTAAGTCTGACTACTAGTTTTAATATTAATCTTCCAATTTTGAATTCACAAATGCTTCAAGGTTATATGAAAACGCCTTTATCAATTTGCTTTAGTTTTACTTACTCCTGCTTTTTATCAAATGGAGAGTCCGTTTCAGAATATGAACAACAAAAAGTGTGAGAGACACAAGAGAGAGAGGCTCCCTCAATGGACACAACAATTGTGTAGGACGTCCCATCAGGTTGACAGAGCTTCCAAAACATCCAACCAACATCAGTAACAAGGCAATGTTTTCTCGTTTTGGTTCACTCATTGTGTGGTTGTTTGCATAAACCAGCAAAAATCCCACGATTAGTGTGAGAAGAATGCCGAGGAGGATGAATGATAATAGCGTTAGAGCCAGTGGTTCAACAAAAGACAAGTACTCATTTGGTATAACGATGCAGTCAGTGTGTCGACCATTGGCTTTATATCCAGGTTGGCACCGATAGCAATCTAATAACCCTGAAAAACAAGAAGAATCCCTTCATGAAATCATTGTCACTGAAAAGTCATGGTGAATAAATTAGGTTTTCAACATTGTGCA
This sequence comes from Myxine glutinosa, assembly GCF_964187855.1. Taxonomy (NCBI): domain Eukaryota; kingdom Metazoa; phylum Chordata; class Myxini; order Myxiniformes; family Myxinidae; genus Myxine; species Myxine glutinosa. The sequence continues at coordinate 164,889,666 of NC_136263.1, forward strand.
CCCTGCCATAAAATACATTGTAACTACAGTGGATTCAGAAAGTATTCAGACCCCTTCACCTTTTTCACATTTTGTTATGTTGCAGCCTTATGCTGAAATCGTTTAAATTCATTTTTTCCCTCATCAATCTTCACTCAATACCCCATAATGACAAAGAGTAAACAGGATTTTAGAAAGTTTTGCAAATTTATTAAAAAGGAAAAACTGAAATATCACATTGACATAAGTATTCAGACCCTTTGCTATGAAACTTGAAATTTAGCTGAGGTAACTCCCATTGACCATCTTTGAGATGTTTCTACACCTTGATTGGAGTCCACCTGTGGTAAATTCAATTGATTGGACATGATTTGGAAAGGCACACACCTGTCTATATGAGGTCTCACAGCTGACAATGCATATCAGAGCAAAAACCAAGACAAGAGGTCGAAGGAACTACCTGCGGAGCTCAGAGACAGGATTGTGTCGAGGAACAGATCTGGGGAAGCCTACAAAAAAAAATTCTGTTGCATTGAAGGTTCCCAAGAGCACAGTGGCCTCCATTATTCTTAAATGGAAGAAGTTTGGAACAACCAGGACTCTTCCTAGAGCTGGCCGCCTGGCCAAACTGAGAAATCGGGGGAGAAGGGCCTTGGTAAGAGAGGTGACCAAGAACCCGATGGTCACTCTGGCTGAGCTCCAGAGATCCTGTGTCGAGATGGGAGAAACTTCCAGAAGGACAACCATCACTGCAACACTCCACCGATCTTGGCTTTATGGCAGAGTGGCCAGACAGCACAAGCACAAGTGGGTGGTGTTTGGTATACGCATAAAGAAAAGGAGGGAAGGTAAGACCAGAGGTCGGAAGATAATTTTGTCGGGGGGGGGGGGGGCAGGGGGCGTAGGGAAGTGCAGGAACAAGGTCGCCATAGAGTACAAGGAGAGGATGAAGGCAATGTATGAGGAACTTAGCGAAGAGGAGGAGTGTAAGAAGTACCGAGATGCATTTCAGCTAGTGCTGTTAGCTAGATTCAAAATCCCGTCTCGGAACCGTCTCGATAAATTTTCAATTTTCATAACGGGATCTCGGATCGGCTCGGTTCCCGGCAAAGTAAAAAAAAAAAAAAAAAAAAAAAAAAAAAAAAAAAATAAATAAATAAATAATAAGGCTTCAAAAATAATGGAATTTCATTACAATATATAAACAACAATGAAAAAAATTCATTTCTGATGTTGAGTACTTAAATTCCGACTTAGCTTCCATTTACCGGGATGAAATAAAATACACCACCTACATGCAGATGATCGGCCACCGACGGGACCGGGTTATCTCATTACAGTTTGTATTGTCGTGTAATTTCTTGCTCGGAATGTCAGAGAGAGGGAGAAAATGTTTCTGCCCAGGCATATTCGAGTCCCGGTTGGAGTTTCATTATCATTTTGTGAGTTGTGATCGCCAAGGGGCTCGCTCCCCCCCCCCCCTCCTCCTTATTTTGACTCTGTGACTAAAGTAAACGTAATCAACTTATCAGGCCTAAAGTGGAGATAAGATAACCAAAATACTTTCACATTCAAACCGTCAAACCAAACCCCGAGGGATTCTTACAATTTATAGATTTAGCGTTGCAATTAAACATAAACGTTCATCAAAAACTCATTTCATAAAACTACATAATGTATTGTACTTGTATTAATACATTGTGTGTAGAATAATCCGTTATAAACGTGTTTTTAATCTAAATAAACATCGTCCCTCCAATCACGGAGCCTCGAGCGAGTCCCTCGATATTAATGTGCAAAAGACCATAGCAACCACATTCCGTAACTCGTCTCCAAGGACGGACACGTGACCGCAGCGTAAGGCGGGGCGAGGCGGAGTGATACAGCGGAAGGATTCAACGGTTTAAATGAAGCCGCGATGCGGCGGATTTTCATTGTGACCTTCATCCTGATTTCGTTACCTGCGCCACCAAAGGTGGATGGAGGTTATGTTTTCACTCCTGTCTGTTTGTCCGTTTGTTTGTGAACACAATATCTCAAAAAGTTGTGGACGGATTCGGACGAAATTTTGTGGAGATGCAGCGTGTGTGACAAGGACGACATGATTAGATGTTGGTGAAGATCCGGATTCGGAATTCGGATTCGTTTGCAGTGCATTGTTTGTTGACAAGGGGAAAATCCTGGAACAGTGAGTTTACTTTATCTATCATCGTTTGTGTCAGTTCAGGTGCACTTGCGAAAAATGATGCTTGTGCAGAAGCAGAGTAATGAAAGCAAGGCTCAATAAATGCCTCTATTATGGAAAATATCTGCAAGAAGTTGGAATTTTAACCGGGATTTTTTTTACCGAGAAATTGCGTCAATCAATTTATCTCGGGACCGTCCCGAAAGCCGAAACCGCCGGGATTTCGTCCCGGTCTCGGCTCGGTTGACAGCCCTAATTTCAGCCTTTAGGGAAATTGCAGAGGTTTTGTGTGGAAGGACATCAGGAAAGGATACATTTGGATGGAGGAAGTAACGAAGGCAATTAGGGAGGAGAAGGAATTTTGGAAGAGGATAGAGAACATTAAGGATAGAGGGAGGCAACCGGATACGGGGTTCCTGCACCTAAATGGGGAAAATAAGAAAGCAGAAAAGAAAGCTGTGGATAAGGCAAAGAATGATATGGAAGAGGAGATGTACAACAAGTTGGAAGAGGATGGTGGGAGGAAGATGATCTATAAATTGGCTCGTGATGGGAATGATGATAGTAAGGACATTAAGAGGGGCAGTGATTAAGGATGGTGTGAGGCTAGTGACAGAGAGGAATGTATGAGAAGAATATTTCAAGGAGCAGTTGAACCGGGGAGGAAGCAATGGCGAGCTGGAGCTTCTGTGTTATGTAAATGGAAAAGTGGAGGTAATGAAGATCACAGAGGGGGAGGTGTGGACAGCAGTAAAGAGGATGAAGAAGGGAAGATCACTCTGTTGGTTGCAGGTACTTGCCTTAAATCTGTTCATTTACTTGAGTGAGTGAGATGACTGTAGTTAAGGATAGTTCTGAGGTTATACTGGATAGGAATGTAGGTTTTGGGAAGTATTGTTGATGGACTTGGATTTAACTTTCCAATGAGGGCAAGACTACCCACCTATTTGTCAAATGCAACCTGAATGTGGGACTTGCTTGTGCTCCTTCTCTACCCCTTTTTGGAACAGTGCTACCATTCAAAATTTGACATTGTTGAAAAGTTCTTTGTTGAATGGTGTAAAAAAACATTTCGTAGTACTAAAGCTTGTTTGAAGTCATAATTCTGGTCTCTGAAACAAATGACTGTTTCGTGCCGTTTCATTATGCAATTTCTATATTTGTGACTGAAGTACCAGACCTGTTGTGTTTGAAAACTCTCCAGTCAAACATGAAATGCAGTCGAAGCAGCACAAAGGTTCCATTTTACGAAGGCTCTTTTTTGTTCCAGAAAAACGAGGGTCACTGCATATTGAATGAGGAACCTGGAAAAAGAAAACATATTCATCGATTACACTGCCTACCATCCATTTTTGTCCTTCACATCCCTCAATCAATCCAAATTTTTCTCAATAATGAAAACTTAATATTACGTTGATTTATGAAGATTCCCATTGTAATTTTCTGAAGGACTTGTACAGTCTGGTTTCTCATCCATGTTAGTTGAGATGCACAGATATATGTTTTTTACAATGTATTAAGGATGCATCTACATCTTGAAGCAGCTGATGTAGAAATTCCAAGGATTTTATTTATCTTACCTCCTGTGATTCTTCTGGTGAAACCACCCATTGGAATGCCAATAAATTATTGGGATCTATTTCGACTTTTAAAGTCCTAAGTGGTATGGTGGAGTGTGCGTTCCATCATCTCAAAGTCCCACATCCTCTAGTCCCACGTACTGACTTACACCCAATCAAATCATTCTGGGTAATTTTTGAAATCCACATTGCACTTGTTCAGAAGACAGAATCTACCACATACACCAAAATGTCAGTTTGTACTGATAGCTGTCCCCCTTCATAAGGACGATTTGAGTCAGTGTTAAAGGCCAATCATTGAACACGAATGTGTGTTCACTACAGTCTATTTTGAGGATAAAACAAACTCGAACTACAGTTTTCATAAAATATTAATTAGGGCTCTTCTCTTGGAATTGTAGATGGTGGCTTGCAAACTGAGCCTCAAGGGCAGTGTACAGAAACGTTTTTTTAAAAATAACAATAAATACAAGGCGCAGGGAGGTGAAATTCTCTGTACGTGATGCACAACATGCTCAGAGTAAAACGAGTGTTCATTTACACTACCGGTCAAACGTTTTAGAACACCTCAATTTTTCCAGTTTTTATTGAAATTTACGCAGTTTAATGTCCAGTGAATAACCTGAAATGGTACAAAAGTAAGCAGTAAACGGCTCGAGGTAAAAAAAAAAAAGTTTAGGTTAGGAAAAACGGGAAAGTAATGTAAATTGCACAGTTATATTGTAAAAAAAAAAAGGCCTCTTCAGGGAACAAGTAATGGGTTAACAACTTACAGTTGTTCTGCAGCAAAGTAAGTAAATTAAGCCTTGAAAGTTTATGGAAACAATTCCTACAGGTGTCCCAACCTCTGCTGATTATTTGATTACAAACCCCCTGTCTGTATAAAAGCAGTATTGGAACAAACTGTTATTACACCCTCTGAAGCATTATTTGGACAATATTGCACTGCAGGAAGTAGTATATTGGAAACTGGAGGAAACTCTGACAGGAAGAGATCTGGCAGACCCCAAGCCACAACAGAATCAGAAGACAAGTTTCTGAGAGTCAACAGCTTGCGTGATAGGCGGCTCACAGGTCAACAGCTTCAAGCACAGCTTAACACTGGTCGAAGTAAGCAAGTCTCAGTTTCAACTGTGAAGAGAAGACTTCGGGCTGCAGGTTTGACAGGTCGAGTGGTAGTAAGAAAGCCATTGCTAAGATGGCAAAATAAGAAAAAGAGGCTTGCCTGGGCCATGAAGCACCGCCAGTGGACGACTGAAGACTGGAAGAAGGTCTTATGGACCGATGAATCAAAATTTGAAATCTTTTGTTCATCACGCAGGGTTTTTGTATGCCATTGAGTAGGCGAAAGAATGGTTCCTCAGTGTGTGACACCAACTGTCAGACATGGAGGAGGAAGCGTGATGGTCTGGGGCTCTTTTGCTGGATCCAGAGTCGGCAACTTGCACAGAGTCATTGGCACCCTGAACCAAGAGGGCTACCACAGCATTTTGTAGCGCCATGCAATACCCTCTGGTATACGCCTAGTTGGTCAGGGGTTCATCCTACAGCAAGATAATGACCCTAAACACACCTCCAGACGATATAAAATCCACCTTCGAGGAAAAGAACAAGACGGTAGGCTTCAAATCATGGAATGGCCAGCACAGTCTCGACTTAAACCCCATTGAGCTGGTTTCGGGTGAACTGGACAGAAGGGTGAAAGCTAAGCAACCTACAAGTGCAACACATTTGTGGGAACTTCTGCAACAGTGTTGGGAAGAACTTCCCAAACAATATTTGATTTCCATTGTAGTAAGAATGCCACGAGTGCGTTCGGCGGTTATATCCGCAAAAGGTGTCGACTTTGCTGAGTCAAAAATTTAAATTAAATTTTGTTAAACAAAATGATTATATGATTTCTTTTTTATCTCCAATTGTTTATTTGTTCTATGCTTAATTTCAGAGTACATTGAGTCATTAAACTGCGTAAATTTCAATAAAAACTGGAAAAATTGAAGTACTCTAAAACTTTTGACCTGTAGTGTATATCCACAGGATGTATAATAAATAAAGAAGATATTAGGACACTTTACACTAGGCCGAGGCTTCAGACTTTGGCTTGCTCACGAGGCTGCACTGTCGAATAAACTGTTCTAACCCATCAATTTTGACAAGCGTTTTACTGGTAGTGTAATATTACTCCTGATTTCAACTCCAGGTGTTCATGCTGGAGGCCAAACAACTTATTGTAGGAGTAAACGGCTGTGAATAATGAACTCTTAAGATATCATGACTATTGCAATTGTTTTGGTAATACAGTGCAATATGCGTCTGATTATCAAAAGCATTGAGACAATTTGAAGACTTGCAAGACAATTAATTCACAACCACTTACATCCTCTAAAACCCTCAATTCTTTGTATTATAAAACTCGACATACAAATTAGAATGTTTCCTGCCTCATGCTTCTTGTTTTTCCATGTGATAGCACCATGTTTCATCATAAATTCCTTTCCTGATGGCATGGATGAGTCATAAAGACCCACAATTTTTGCCTGTAAGATGTCATTGCTGTCCATTTGCCAGTTGAGAAGTTCATATTTTCCTGGTGCATCTCCATTTTCATCAAAGCCCATTGTTTCACCATTATTCAAAAAGCGCACATTCCGTAGATAGTAGAGAAGCTGCAACACAAGATTCGGATAGTTCTTTAATTATTGACAAAATCTCAAATTCCACATATTCTCAACAGCCTTCTCCCTTCAAGTCAGCTTTTTTGACATCCCCATGGAGTACTGCTCTCCTCTTTAGGCTAACGTCCTTTTTCACATATTGATGCTATGCCCTCCCACAACAAAGCTGAATCTCTGGCCTTGTTACTCCTGCATCACAGCCATATTGATGGTCTTTCTGTTTTTTATACTGCCTCCTTTCTGGTCTTGCACGCTCTGCCCTTTCTGCATCTTTCCCCCTGCCCTCTATTCCATCAGGTTTCTGCAGGGTGCACACATTCTACCAGCAATATCTGACGAAACTCAAAATCCAGGATCGCTGCTCATCTGCATTCATTTACTCTACTTTTCTTTTTCCTGTGGAACCAACTTCCTCAGTTTTTTTCAAATTTGTTCTTCGCTGCAAGGCTTCGAAATGGTTGTTCACCACATCCTTTGTTCTGTTCTGCTCTGTTCTAATCTTCTGAGTTCTTTGTTTAATGTTGTAAAAAAAAATAGGTATGTTGATGTCTGGGAGAGTTTATCTCCAAAACGTTATCCATGCATTTTGCTTTACCTAATGTATTGGGACAGCTCATCCACTGCTTGTCAGTGTACCAGACAATTTGGATAGTAGATAAGCTGCAACACAAGGTTCGTATAGTTCTTTAATCTTTGACAAAATCTCAAATTCCACATATACTCAGCAGGTATGCAAAACCCCACATTGGTCCATTGTGGACTTCTGATCATTTGCTTATAAAAGTGGACATCTCTCTGACTATTCTCAGAGAGCCGCGTCAGCGTCGACGTGTCTGGCATTTCACTCAGGCCAAATGGCCTGGTCTTCAAGCAGCCATCACTCATCTGGACTGGTCTCCCATTTATACTGTCTATGACATCAACTTATCCTTGGAATTTTTCCAAAGTAAATTGCTGTCTCTCTCTCTCATGCACAGCTTTAACGCATCACGTCTTCAGTAGTCTTACACCTTCCTCACGTCCACGGTACACTGATTCTCATGGTGAGGCAGTTGCCTTGAAACAACTTGCCTTCGCCTCATGGTAGGAAAATCTAACTGAAGGTAATCTCAGTTCCTTTCACAATGCTCGGAACAAGTGTGTGTCTACCCTCAGGAGAGCCAGGAAACAATATCTCTCTATGCTCAAGACAACTCTCAAACCTGTCTCCCTCATCCAAATCCTGGTGGCGTCTGGTCAAATCTGTTTCTGGTGTTTATTTCCCTTCCATCCCCTTCCTTACCTCAAACGGCTACACAGCTGACACTGCAGGTGAAAAAGCCGAATGCCTAAACTCTGTGTTTGCCTCAAAATCTTGTGTCTTTCCTCCCATCCAAGCCCATCACTCTCTGTATCACCTTACCCATTCAAACCCAGCTGCTCCTGGTCCTTCTCTGTGTCCTTCTTTCCTGACAAGGTGGAAAAGGTTCTGTCAAACCTCGACACTGATTCTGCAACTGGACCAGACGGCATCAGACCACGGATCCTAAAATCCTGCTCTGCCGCTCCATCACACCCTCTCTCTGTTCTCTTCACCCTTTCTTTTGCTCAAGGTCATCTGCAATCTGCTTGGAAATCAGCCAACATTACGGTTTTACACAAGAAATGTGAAAAAACAGATCCTTGCAACTACAGACCAATCAGCCTGTTCCCAATTATCTGTAAGGTCATGGAATCTATCATTGCTTCCAATATGAAATCCTTCCTCTTCTCCAATGGCTTGATCTCTGATCATCAATTTGGATTCAGACATGCCCACTCTACTCTGGATATGCTGCTTCTGCTGTCTCAACAATGGATGGAGGTCCTCAATGCCAAACAGGAAATCAGAGCTGTCTCCCTTGATATATCTAGGGACATCGATATGATCTGGAACCATGCCCTGCTCACCAAGCTCTCCTCCTATGGTATCCATGGAAATCTCAAAGCTTGGCTCACGGGCTTCCTTTCCTGTCATAGTCAACGTGTGGCCCTGAATATAATTCTATCATCTCCCCTTCATGTTTAGGCTGGAGTTCCTCAAGGCAGTGTTCTGGGCCCTGTGCTTTTCTGGTCTTCATCAATGATCTATCCGACTCTCTGGAAAATGATCTCTATCTCTTTGCTGATGACTCCACTCTCTGCCGCTCCATATCTCAACCCTCAGATCGGCATGCAGCAGCCTCTTCACTCTCTGCAGACCTTGACAAAATCAAAAACTGGTCAAACAAGTGGAACATGTCTTTCAATCCTGACAAATCTCACACTCTCACAATGTCTCTCCGAAAAGAACACCTCAAAAACCCTCCCATCTAATTTCTCGACAATATTCCCAAAGAAGGTCTGTCACTCAAGCTTATGTGTCTCACTATCTGCCATGATATTTCCTGGGAAAACCACATTTCCAATCTGGCCTCCAAAGCCAGTCGCTAACTGGGCATCTTCCACCGTGTGAAGTCCTTCCTTGGCACTACTGAGCTCCTCACCACTTACAAAGCTTTCATCTGCAGCTTGATGGAATACTGCTCTCCCCTCTGGACTGGTGCTCCTGCCTCACACATAGCTCGGCTTCATGCTGTAGAAACCAAAGCTTTCAGAATCGTTGTTATCTCCTATGATGAAGAAGATTCTGAGGGCCTTTCACTGGCTCACTTTAGGCAGGTTGGTGTTCTTTCTGTCGTCTACCTACTCCTCTCCAGCCTAGCTCCCCCAGCTCTGCCTGTGCTCTGTCCCGCAGATATTCCTTCAGGACGCACAACATCTGCCAAAATCAAGACTCTCTGGTCACCTTCACTCTTTCATTTCTCTTTTCTCCCGCATCTGGAACAATCTCCCACACTCTCTTCAATCCCACTCCTCCCTCCAGGTCTTAAAACAGCTGTTCACCATCATCTATGTCAGAGTTCCCCATCAAAAACCTTGATCTTTTCTACCCCCGTTAATACATCCCAAATCCGCCTCTTCCAATCTCCGACTTCATTCCTGAAATTCCTAGCAGTGTCCACTTTTTAATATCGTGTACCCCTTCTCCCCCCCCCCCCCGCCCTCCCTCCCTCCCTGGCCCCATCCCGCTCCCTTCCATAGATCTCCCGATGTCCATGTTCTCTACTGTTGTTGTGCTTGTATGCTTCCCTCTCTCTCTCCCCCTCTTGCCTCCGCCCCCTTTATCATGTGGGGGTTACACCTTCGGGACATCATCCACAGGCACGGTTGCAGTGGGGCTATTGATGGTATGGGCGTGGCGTGTGCTCGGTGGTTGGAGCCACGCCCCATTAAGAGGGTTTTGCATGTTATAAAAGATGCATGAGTTCCGGTCGAAGGCAGTTCTGTTGAAATAAAGCAGCTTTGAACAAGCTAAGAAGTGTCTCGCCTTCTCGGTGTCCGCAACTCCTACATTAATATGTTTTACGTGTCCGTTTATGTTTTTTTGTTTAAAGTGTTATCTCTTACACGAGCCTCGACTTTGTATACAAAAAAAATCCACACTTGAAATGAACAATCCAAAGCTGCAGTATATATTTTCACACATTGCAAAGAATAATATGATTTCAAAAGGTGTATGGCAGGTATTGACATACATTTGAAATCAATGTGCCACAAGGAAAAGGGCTGATATATTATCAGCATGAAGTGTTTATTGGGTACTGGAGGTCAACAGAAGGACCTGCTTGGTATGATGAATGCTTGGGACTTCCAAGGCAACTGCGAAAAGTTTCTTTTGGGAACAAAAGATGGTCATTAAAATGTTTAAAATACGATTAGTAAGTAAATTGGCTGACAGATAGAGTATGAAAACCCTTTAAACCAGACTTAGTAGGACAATGCCTTGAGCACCCACTTTAAATGTCGGAGGTTTGTGGTTTGATTTAAACTGACTGAATAATACCAAAGACTAAAAATTGTAAGGGCTGCTTCCTTGCTTGACGCTCTGCATATAAATGATAAAGCATGACTAACCCCCATTGGTTTGCATTCATTGGGGTGGAGGAAATTCCTCCATAATTGCCCCCCTGAGTGCAGCTGGAAAAGCGATGTCATGAAGATTACATCACAACTACCCAAAGTGCTGTGCGAAATGATGCCGCTTCCCCCAAGCTCAGTGGCCATGTTTGTCTGAAGTCAAGTCCGGTGTTGTCCCATACATTTGTCTACATGTTTGTGAATTGTGTTGCAACTATTCCATGAACCCTAGGCCCTGTAGAATAAAAAAATGGGAATGGAACAATGTTACCCCTTATAACAACCAAAATTTGGTACAAATTGTTCATGACCCAGCTGTTTTTCTTGACAACAGTGTGCAAAGACCTGATTGTAAATCAAATACAAGGTTGTGAATTTATATCCCAAAATGTTTCCTATTTTTTTTTATACCTTTTTTTTTTGTTATATTAATCTACAAGATTCTCAGAATAGCACACTCCAGTCTTCAAGCATTAAAAACTGTAAAAACAAAAAAGCAAATTAAATTTAAGAGAGCTTTAAGAATGAACAAAAAACAATGATGAATAAAAAAGAAATTTAGTAAGCATTCGTAAAAAATTTCCGAAAAGAAAAATTCGTAAAAAATTTGATAAAAGCCATTGATGTATACATCTTATTTACTGTCGTACTTGCCAAGAGGTGAACGTGTCCAAGTTAACGCAAGAGTGGTTTTCAAAAGGTCCACGTCCGAAGGCACATGTGTTAAGATTATGAAGCGCATGCGCAACAGCACGCACTGCCATGTGCGTGTTATAAGTATATCGCAGTCTCGAAGTATCCGTGAAAGGTGTTTCAACATCATCGATTCTTTCAAATCCTGTGCAGAGATTGCTTTGATTTTCTTTTAAATTCCACCAACAATTGAACGTTTCTTCCCAAAAATCTTTAAAATAATGATTCAAAGAGATGTCAATTTTAGAGGACGTCTTCTCAACGTTTATGTTTGTATCTGCACTCTCCTTTTGAAGGTTGATTGAATCATCAGTCGTTTTGTTTGTTGGCCTCAAAACGCTTTCCCACTTGTAATCAGAGTTGCATTTCTTTGAATTAATCATTTCTGTAATTTGTAAAGGATAATCTGATTGGAGTCTTCTTTTTGAAGTATTGTAAAATTCTGTCATATTATGTGGGCAAATATCTTGCGATTTTCTCATAGCATTCATAATACAGGATAAGTTATCTATCTATAATTCCAGTAATCTCTGTGTGTTTGTTTGTTTGTACGTTTGTACGTTTGTCTGTGACCGCTGTTTCTCGACAACCACGGGTCCGATATACTTGAAACTTGCCAGGTATATTGCTGGGGACCCGAGGATGTGCCTTTTCAAGGTTTCATATTAATCGGACAATTACTTACCGAGCTATGTCCAAAAAACGATTCAACCAATCAGAGAGCAGCGAGCTATCGCGTGTGCCGAACGTGGCGGACACACTCTGCCTCGGATGGCACATTTGAGAGCGTATTCATTTATTTCACGTTTGCAAACTATGTTGGCGCTATGTTGGCGTTAAACGATGTTTTAAAACTAATAAAAACCCCGGGGGGATTGTCACTGTACTCGCAAGCCGTTCGCCGTTCGCTTTGGCATTGCGAATGGACCAAAACATTTCATGCACCAAACCATTTCATGTAAAGCGTTCGCCGTTCGCTTTGGCGTTGCGAATGGACCAAAACATTTCATGGACCAAACCATTTCATGTAAATAGAGGGGGGGATATAATTTTAGATATAGATATAGTACGGGCATGCCCTAGTAATTTAAATGTGAGTATTTATAACCAATTTCTTGTTCACTGGTCATATTCTTCATTTGAAAGATTATCTTTTCACATGTGTGAATTGTCAGCCTAACAATTTGATTGATGGTTACATTTGTTTCAACAACGTTTTTGTCCTTTTTGCCATTGCTGGTAAATGCTTCAACTGCCCTTGTCTTATCAAAATTTCTAGTTTCATGGAATGGGCGAATGTTGAGTAAAAATTCCTTCAATCCAGGTACTTTTCCACGGCGTTGTTCTAGTTCAAAAGCTCCTTCAACTATAGGAGCATATCGTGGCATTTTCATTGCAGGTGAACCCATCCATCCCATGAACACCTTCGATGTATCATTGTTTAATAAAAGCAACTCTGCAATTGGGACAACATCTTTTTCATGAAGCATAACAATGATGACTTTTGCCTTTGTGTCATTCATAATTTGGCCTCAGAGAGAATTGCAGAGAGAGATGGTGAAGAAAATAAATGCATTTCAGTGTCACAGCAAGGAAATGGAGAAACTACATTTTTTAATGTCATTTACAAACATTGTAAAGTTTCTGATCTGCCACCTCACCACCCTTTTCCCTCCATCCTTTTTCATCCCAATCAACATAAAATTAAATCTAAGCTTACATCCTCCTTCAAGGAAATTTATTATATGCTTGCTGAAGCAATCTGTGAGTGGTTTGTCATTGTCTCGCCAAAATAGGCTCAGCATTTCATCGCACAATCTCATGATTTTTCAATGTTGAAGCTGTGCTGCAAGGATATTTGGGCTGCTAGAGGTATGCACACTCAAATCTCGTCCTGATTATAAACTGTTATCCTGGTGTTTTTCAAACAGAGCATGACATCAATGTGTGTCCAATGTCCATCGGATGGATGTTAAACTGGCCATGCCATCTGCCGGATTATTTGGTGGACATGAAAGATCCCAATGTTCTTCACGAAGAGTAGGCAAGTTGAAACTGGAACTCTGAGCAAATTATAAATTCCTGACCTAACCGAAAGGGGTACTGCATCAGTGACATAGTCACACTCCAAACAATGCTGCAGAATCGCAGCCATGTGTGCTGCATACAAAATAATAATGCAGAAGCTTATCCTGTTGAGCAAACTCTAAAATTTCCACACACAAATTACATTCTAATTATTTCAGAAAAGCAAATTCAATATGATTTAACAGAAACCACAATAAATAGCCATGCATTCTTATTGAGATTTGAAAAATGCAATCATATATGTACATGTCGACAGTATGTTGTACAACAACTTTTATAAAGACACATCTTGGCCAGATTGATTAAATTCAATCCTACTTTAATTCTAGGAGTGTTGGTTTGTGGTCTGTTTGACTTATATGAACTTCTGAACCGCTGGACAGAATGAGTTGAAAACTGGTTGTTGTACTCGCCAAGTGCACGAATTGGCGAATAACTAGATATCTGCAATCACTAAGTGATCGCCAAGGTTTTAGGCTGTAAGAAAACTCATAGTTCACATAATCCGATCCATGGTGGGGTGAACACCCCAATGCTCTCGATGTAAATATGTTTGGTTTTGCGACACTTCCAGTGGTAGGGTTATCGCAAGTCATACTATAATACACAATTCTCCAGGAATTCACAAATCTTTAAGGATTTTTTCATCAACCAACCTTTTCATTGAAATTAAGGTATATCTGTTTAAATTCCCAATTCAATGAATCTATGACTGATAGAAACACTCGGCTATTATTTTCCATTGTCACCACATGACAATCTATTGTTTTTCCCTGGGCAAGATGCATGCTTCTAATAGTACCACACATCCATCACTATTTAAGTTGGTGAGTGATCAGGTTGGCTGGAACATCAATAAATTTGACACCAGCCCTCCGCATTGACAAATCTTGATTCTGTACTTCTTATGCGAACAGTTATACCAGGGTACTGAAAAAGCTGCAGTATGTCCTTATCATAGAATAGTTCAGCTTCCACAACAATGCATACAACTTTTAATGAGTGGGATGTACAATTATTGTTAAAGTGTAGGATGTTGTTTTCTGTGGCAGACTTACTCAGAACCGGTCATGTAAAAAAAAATTAGTTACTTTTTCTTGTAACAAAGATGAATTAATGACTTAATCACTTTTACATTGACACAAAGGATCGAATGCGTAATTTATCTGGCACTATAAACTTTAAAAAAGATATTAATACAAACCAAAAATAAATAAAAATGAGAAACAGGAAAGGACAAAACAAACAAAAAGAGGTTTTGAAGCAGCAAGCCTATAGAGGTAATTTCATTGACTGTAGGTAATGAAATGTGGATCACCAGAGCAAGAAGCAGATTTTAATAATGAATAGGAAACCTCCATAATAACTAGATATCTGTGATCACCATGGCATCCGCATTCCAATGATGGCATATATTTTTTTGGACTGCCATATGACCTTGACCTTCAACATTTAGGGTTAGAGTGTAAATTAGGAAAATGTGTTCCCATCTACAATCTATCCATGAACTCAAATCGTGAAAATAAGAGGGAAATTATTCAAGTTATGTTAAAAAATGTATTCAAGTTACGATTAAAGAATTATTCAAGTTATGATCAAAAAATTATTCAAGTTATAATCAAAAAATGATGCAACTTATGATGAAAAAATTATTCAGGTTAAGGTAAAAAAATTATTCAAGTTATAATCAAAAAATTATTCAAGTTATGATCAAAAATTATTCAAGTTATAATCAAAAAATTATTCAAGTTATGATCAAAAATTATACAAGTTAAGATCAAAAAATTATTCAATTTATGATCAAAAAATAATTCAAGTTAAGATCAAAAGAATTTTTTTTTTTTTTTTTTGTATACAAGATCGAGGCTCGTGAAAGAGCGAACATTAATCACACAGAAAGACAAACAGACACATAAAACAAATAACATCGGGAGCGGTAGACAAGATGGGGAGAGAGGGGGAAGGACACAAACACAACATTTGAGAGCAGGGACCGAGAGACATGGAGATATCGAGAGATCTGTGGGAGGGAGAGGGCTTTGGGGGGGAGGCATGTGAAGGGGGGGGGGGGGTGGGAGAGGTATAAACATATGGACACTGCCAGGATTTCCAGGAAAGAAGTTGGAATTTCAAACAAGGTGGATCTGGGGTGAATTAGTGGGGGTAGAAAAGATCAAGGTTATGGATGGGGGAAGATAAGAGATGGTGGTGAACAGCTGTTTTAAAGACCTGGAGGGAGGAGAGGGATTGAAGGGAGTGTGGGAGTTTGTTCCACAGGCGGGAGAAAAGAGGAATGAAAGAGTGAAGGTGAGCAGAGAGCCGAGATTTCGGCAGTTTAACCATCAGAGGGTTGCTGGCAGATCTTGTGCGACCTGTAGGAATATTTGGGGGACAGAGCACAGAGAGAGCTGGGGGAGCAAGGCCGGAGAGGAGTCGGTAGAAGACAGAAAGACCACCTACCTGCCTGCGGTGAGTGAGTGAAAGGCCCTCAGAGATAGCTTCATCGCGGGAGATTCCAATGATTTTGAAAGCTTTGGATTCAACAGCGTGAAGCCGAGCCAGGTGTGAGGCAGGAGCACCAGCCCATAGGGGAGAACAGTAGTGTATATATGTTGCTTCTGGGACACTCTCATTTTTCCCATTGACTTACATGTTAATTTTTCCCCTCCCTCATTGCCCCTAAACACCTCTATTTCTCTCACCCTGTTCTTTACGAACCTTCTAACCTTTTGACATGTTATCCTTATTCATTAGACCACTTAAACAATGGTCCTTCTGTGTGAACCTGTGATCCTTCTGACCTTATGGACCTTTTAACCTTTTACTCTTAATATCATCTGGTGAATCATCTTTGGCCCACTCAAACATCGATCCAACAAATATTTGTTTATGCGTGGGAAATAATTTAATTCTCTTGCCACTCTCTTCACCATCTAATATATTAACAAAAAAGATGTTTGAGTTTGGTTCTTTATTAAGATATTTTAACTGAGCTAAGATAAAATGGTAAACCTCCCTCAATGTTCTTGTTTGAGCGCCTCCAGTGCCACATACCATTTTTAAATTAAAGTATATATTTTCCTGGCAACCATCAAAGTTTTCCGTCCACTCAAAAATATTTCCATCTTTTTTACCCAATTCACCGGTATTTAAATTAATTCTCTTATTTGTTTTGTAAATTTTTTTACCAGTTGTCTTTTCAATTATACCTATTTGATATTTTTCACATTCGTTATGTTTACCATTTATATACCAAGGTTGATTAC
Organism: Myxine glutinosa; assembly: GCF_964187855.1. NCBI lineage: Eukaryota > Metazoa > Chordata > Myxini > Myxiniformes > Myxinidae > Myxine > Myxine glutinosa. The sequence continues at coordinate 164,906,110 of NC_136263.1, forward strand.
ACCTCCACTCTTTAGTCTGGTTGGTACTTGGTTCTATCATTTATATAATTGTAAAAAGGCGGCGGTAGCCCGTTAAAATCCCTAACCCCCCTTTTTAACTTATCACTTATATACTTATATAACCATAAGGGAGACTATCAATTCCATTTTCTAAAATAAACCTCTTATCATCAAAAGCCCCCAATGCTTTCTTATTCACCTCTTCTGAATATAATTTATGTTTATAACTTCTTATTCCATTAATCTTTCTAAACTCTTCTTTCTTCGTTGTTAAACAGTTATAATAATCCTTAAAGTTTATTGTTTCTTTAATGACATTTTTCTTTATGCCTTTTAACTTCTTATCAGTTTTTTCAACGTTATTCACAATGTATTTATAAGCATAAGCCTTAGACCTCAATCCCACAAACTCACTCATGACATTTCCTCCTAATTCATCCTTAAACTTTCCAATCACCTTTTTATTTTTAGAAGAGAACAACTCACTCTCTGGACTGTAATTACTAGTGTCATAGATATTAATGTCCTTTTTCATGTCTGAATAAACATCATCAGTATTAATTTGCAAAATAAAACTATCTGTATCCATATAAAGTAGATGAACATCATTTTGATATTTCTTCCTCAAGTTATTATAAAAGTAATCATACATTAATGACTTTGATAAATCAAGAATTGATTTTCCAATATAAATAGGTTTGTCCATTTTAATACTCTCTTTAATCAAATGGATCGCACAAAAGTTCTCAGTAAAGACCTCAGCTCTAGTAAAACTCAGTCTATTAATTAATTTTGATGCTTGTTTCCAAGATGTTGATAGTCTGATATTTTGTCTTTTTCTCACATTTTCCATGGTCTTACCAAAGACCGCATTATTCATCAATTTATAAAAGTCTTTCTCAAAATCTGTTTTTGACTCTGTTCTTCTTTGTGTATTAAAATCAATGTACCCCTTCAACCAATGACTTTGATTGAACTTTAGAACCCTATGGATCTTCTCTACTCTTAGACCTTTTGATAAATATTGTCGCAAATTTCTTTGGTGTAGAACATAATTTTTCTTGTTATATAATGTAGTAAGTAATTTTTCTGTTGATTCACCTATATTAAATGATTGTTGATAATCACTTAACCACTCCTTCTTTGGACTTTCCTTTTCACAAGCAAATGGGAGATCTTTGTGTAGGTTATGAAGTTCCTCTGGATATTTCAAATCGACCTCAAAATAATAACCAACCTTTGAATCATTCAATTCTTTTTGTGTAGAGATACATACATCTTGTAAAACCTTTTTGTTATCTTTTTCCTTTACCCATCTAAGTTTTCCATAAGGAAGAGCCTGAGACATTGCCCAGCCATACAGGTTGTTCGCATCATAATACATCAAGTAGGAGCTCTCTACCGATGGATTATAATTTGGAATGTACTTGTTATTTGCTTTAGCATATCTCTTTGAACAGACTTGTGAAATTCCTCTTCTCTTTGCCTTTTCAATCATCAAAAGCATATCAACATCGGTTATCAAATCCAAAGCTTGTTTTGTCATTTTTAACATCGCGCTCCAAGCCAATCCAGGAGCAGTGTAATAGTGAGCAGGATCCAAACCATATCCAGAATGACAGATTGTTCTGAAAGCCTCAAACACATCAGCCAACAAAAGCACATCAGTTTTGAGGTACAAATCGTGATACTCACCAAGATTCTTAATGTTATATTTTTTCCAAACATTTTGTGCGTGTACATAATCTTTATCAGATATATGACTATTATTTAATTTGTTATAGAAATTTTCTTTTAAAGGAAGTTGTGTTTCATTGAATCTCTCAAATGAGTCCATATAGTCATAGGGGTAAATTCCCTTTTGTGTTAGAAAATCTTTATCTAAAAAATACTCTGAAAGACATGGAAACTCTTTTAGATTTTGAACCAAGTTAGCCAATGGACTTGCCATGAATTTAAATGTATCAAGAAATCTGATATGAGTAATAGGAGATGTGTGAATTGTTTTTGTGAATGAAATGTATTTCTGATCCGTGTTTGGAATTGCTGAGATACTTCCAGAAGTCTTTGAGAGTTCCTTGATAAATAGATGTGTATCATAATGAGCGTTGTTATGAAGAAAGACAGGAATGAAAGAGGGGAGTTGATAATTAATATTACAACTTTGATGAGCCAGACCTCTATATTTACCAGTGAGATGACAATGGTCTCTAACCTTTAGACCTTTACCAATTTTCTCCTCACAAATATGACAGACATTGTTTTTTATAAATTCCCTTTTTTCTTTACTTGTTATGGACATTGGTTTATTGGTTTCTCTCATTATCTTGGTTAATCGAACACAGTCTTTTTCTAGTCGTTTCACAAACTCCTCTGGGGTATTTGAGCCTCTATACATCTCTAACTTGTTATATTTATCACCAACGGATGATTTGATATAATAACAAAAACCACAAGGAGTATGTTTTTGATATTTATTTGTGTATGATTCTTTTGGATCTGGAGAAGCAGTATCAATTTTTTCTAAAATACTTTCAAAATCAGCATATATAACAAATGGATGTTTTATTGTTTTCTTTTCATCTTTGAATGTGATCTTTGAGTCTTTTTTAGGCATGTTGATTACCGTTGATTTATGTTCACCACAATAATTTGAATGTTTATCTAATCTTTCTTGTGTATGGAAGAAGTTAAGACAACGCATACAAATATATTTTATTTGTTCTTTTACATACTTGTGGTTTTATTAATTTTGTAATATCTTTGATGTATGTATAATGTGAATTTTCGTCTGAATTAAAATATAGAAGATTAATATGAGTTTGTTTACAATTGTCAGAAAGCTTTAAAACCTGAATGTTGTTTGTTTCTGTTAGACCATAAACATTAACTGATAAATTATTCAACTTTTCAAATTTAGGAATATCATTTAAAGTCATCGGAAACTTTAGATCTTTCGTATTTAATGTATTCTCATATTTTTTATAATGAGATACTCTTTCATCATGAAAATGTGGAGGATGTAAGTGTGCTAGAATAGACCAGAGAAAACATTTATTGTCTTTATTTTTGATATTGATAACTGCTTTTCTATTTTTGATAACACTGGGTAAATCACTGTAAGAAGAAGCTTTTAGAGGATCTGATTTAAGAATATGAATGTCTATGTAAATAATTTTTCCTATATTGAATCCACTTCCTACGATTGAATTATCCACATCTTGCTCTTGTTTAATAAGTTCATCATAGACTCCTGATGTTTTAAAATCTTGATATGAAGATATAAAGTGTGGCTCAGTTCTCATGTATGGTGTATCTATAACTCCTTCGTCCTTTGTCATTTCTAATTTTACTCCCATATAAAATTTAAGTGGTTTCATTTCTTTTAGTGTTTTTTCAATCAACGTTTGAACAGCAGGTTTAACTATTTCTACAGCATCAACTATAGACTCTGGTTCAGGAGGTTTGAAGTTAAAGACTCTTATTTTAATATGTCCTTTGAATGCACCATCAGAGTTTTTAATAGTAAACAATTTTGACAAGTGTTTGTTAGTTTTAAGATGGGCTTTAAACCCCTTCTTGAGGATGGTTGTTTTACAGACCTTACAATGTTTTGTTTTAGGTGGAAGAGGGGAAAGTTTGTTAAGAATGTTGTATGTATGTTTTGCGGTGAGAATATGTTGTTTATAATATTTTACTTCCTTCTCGCAAGTATCACAATAAACCATATTTATAGCGTGAGAAAACGTGGTGTTTTATATATATCACTGTGCTTAAAATAAAACACTTTTGAGCTTTACAGCTCCGTTTTATATATATCGCTGTGCTTAAAATAAAACACTTTTGAGCTCAGAATCATCAAAGTCATAACTATCACATGAATACTCAGAATCATACTCAGAGTCATCAATAAAGCTACTCTCATAACTATCATTTGAGCACAACTATTAGTATCATAACTATCATCTGTGTTCAATGAAATACTATCATCACCATTGTCCGAGTTCAATGAAATACTATCATCACTATCGTCCGAGTTCAATGAAATAGTAAAATCTTCACTGCTGTAATGACTCATATTTAATTAGCAGAAAAAACCTTTCCATCTATACCAATATACTTTCTTTCATTAACGGATTCAATCTCTACATTTTTAATATCAAAAGTTATCTTTAAATAATCTCTAACTATCATAGAACGAAATGACATTTCACCAGAAATATTAACATCATTCATTTTACTTAGATCTACACCCTTTGGATTATTAAAGTAAATACAAATTTCTCCACGAGTATTGTTGATGGTCTTATCATTCTTTTTCAAAGTATCGTGGTCAATCACTTTTTCAAGCTTTGAATAAATTGCCAGGAGTAGAGGAGAAACTTTTGTTAGATTTACTTTAATGGATGTCTTTCCAGGTATAGTTAGAGCTCTTCCTTTAAATGAAATAGAGGGGCTCATGTTATTTTCCATAACTGGTTTTACCCAAAAATTTCCATATTTATCTTTGTTCAATTTAACATCTTTGACATATTTTTCTATATCTTTCACCGAAGTAGAGATTGATTGAAATTTGTCTTTTGTGCTTTGAAACATTGTATTTATTAATGAATAAACTTGCGTTTAGTTTAAGTAAAAATTTACCATATAAATATGATAAGTTCTGAAGGATATTTAGAATTTCCAGACTCTCCATATGATAAATTAGAGAATTGTCCGGCTTGTGATAGAATAGGGCTTAATAATGAGGGTTCATATAAACAATGTATTTTCTGTGATTTAATTTTAATTAATGATAATAAAAAATATAAAAAAATATATAACTCTTTTAAATTAGAACCAAAAATGAATTACTTTACAAGATTAATAAGAGAGATGAATGTTAAGTATTGTGATGATAATACACCATTTCTTTCAAGGGAAGAGACTATTTGTATTGAGGAAATGTATAAGGGTTTAATGATATTTATTATTCAAAATAATTTTAATGGAAATGTTAATACAAGATACTATATAAATAAAATAATGAATTATTTTGAAATTAAACCCGAACCCAGGATAAAATATAGAGTTTCTAAAATAGCTCAAAAAAAGTTGGATGACTTGTTTTCCAAATATATAAATGAATGATTTTTTACCCGTTTGGGAAAATAAGATAAAATTTAATAACCATAAAAACATTCCAAATTCATTGAGATGTCTAATAGTTGGTTCAAGCGGATGTGGAAAAACCTGTTTACTTTTAAAGATGCTCCTTGGTCCTAATTTTTTAGATTATGATAATTTAATAATTTTTACAAAGTCTAGTTTTCAACCCGAGTATCAACTACTCTCACAGGGTTTTAATTCAGGTCTTAAAAAGGAAGACATTATCGGTTTATTTAAACTTCAAAACAAACTAAATGATTATAATATTGAAGATATAATACAATTATTTTGTGATACACAGAAATCAAAATCGAAACCAAAACCCATAACTTGTATTCTCAGTGATAATACGGATGATATACCTTCACCTCAAGATTTAGATAAATCAAAAAAGAACATCGTCATCTTTGATGATTGTGTTAATGAGAGAAACCAAACAGTAATGGATAGCTACTATACAAGAGGGAGACATTCTTCTTGTAATTGTATATATCTTAGTCAATCATATTTTCAACTCCCTCGACGCTCAATAAGAAACAATGCCAATACTTTTATTTTATTTAAGTTAAATTCAATAGATGTAAATAATTTTTGGAGAGATAATTGCTCTACGTTATGTAGTAAAAAAGAATTTGAAAATTATATGAAACACACGATTGAAAAATATAAATATATTGTTGTGAAACAAGATGAGATATTAAAGGATGTATTTTTATTTTAAACATAATTACATATATAAATGATAACTATTATTATTAATCTTGTGGGTAAATCTGCTTCAGGAAAGAACTTTCATAAATCTAAACTCTTGAATAGTAAAAATGAAAAGATCGTAAGTTTTTTTTTAAAACACCCTATGATTCGTTTTATGAGTACTACAACCAGAGCAAAGCGACCAGGAGAAGTAGAAGGGAAAGATTATTACTACATTTCAATGGAGGAACATATGCGATTGAGGAACGAAGGTCAAATATTTGAGGAGGTCTCTCTTGGTTCTACAAAATATTCACATTGTAAGAGTGAGTTAAATAAAGTAAAATCTAATGGTCTTGGGATTTTAGAAACTAATCCTGAAGGAATGAGACAAATTATTAAACAATTGTGTGGTGATGGAGTTAAGATTTTATCATTCGGTTTTGATATCGATGAGGAGACTCAACGCAAACGTATGAAAAGCAGAGATACAAGTATTAGTGAAGAAGAAATAACAACTCGTATTAATACCAATAAAGAATTTGATGAAATATTTAAAGAAAAGGATTTATTTCAACACATTTACTATAATGACAAAGAAAAGGAAAATTTTCCCATTGACCTTTACAATTCATTAAATGATATTTTTCAATAAATAAATACAGAAAATGAATACTGAAGAAAGAGTAAGAAAGTTTAAAGAACATCAAGAGTTGGTTTCAAAAGTTGTAAAGCAACAGGAAGAGATAAAGAAGAAACGGAGACAGAAACTAACTGGTGAAGAAGCCTTTGAAAGAAAACAAGAGAAATTTTTAAAACCGCTTTTAAAAACTCAACACCCTACAGTTCCCACGGTAGAATTTACTCCGAAAAAACTTCAAATGCTCAAAGATTTTAGTCAGATAACAAAACAAGAACTTGGAAAATTAGAATATAATGATGAAGAATTATTTCAGAAACTTGAGGAGGTAAATCAACCCCCTAATTATGTAGTGGAAGCTCTTCAAAACAATGAATATTTGGCAGATTCAAAAACCAGAGCAGGTCTCATTCCAACAGAAGAACCAGCAGTGTTCCATCTTGTGAAAGAAAAGGTATTGATATTTAATGATGAATTCATGTTCTTGAGTTCTACTCAACCAAATGTTAAATTAACTCCAAGATTAATGTTTCTTCTAACAAACCCCGGATTCAGCGGTTCAAAATATTTTGAGGAACCACTTGATATGGAAAGAGAGGAAGATAGGGTATATATTGAGTTGCTAAATGCACTTGATTATGGAGTTTCTGTTGCTGGTAAAAGTAAGAAGAATGAGAAGGAGAAACATATTATTGATGCTTTAAGTAAGCTTGGTTCGGGTGTTAGTTTTCTTCCAAATGACCCATCACAATTAGTTAATAGGCTATTATTGTTGTTAGGTAGTAAGAAGGCTGGAAACAACAATTGTTTTAATGAATCCTCAGCCATTTTAGATCAGTTGATGAATATGAAAATAATTAATAAATGTCAATACAAAGATATTTTATTAGATATTAAATAAGATGAGAAGCACAATTCTTAGTTTTAATTTCACAACGAGCGATTACACAGCTTCATTCCCTTACCCACTACAACTTGACCCCCTTACCTCATATGAGGCATCTTTATTGTCGATGGAAACTTATAATACCTTGTTTAATATCACAGAGAAAAACAACAAGTTTAGTTATAATCCAGGAAGTGGATATAAAACTATAACCGTTTCACCTGGAGCTTACGAGATTTCTCAAATATCTTCAGAAGTCTCTCGCCTTATGAAAGAAAAAGGTGATGAACCAAAAAATATTGTAATAGATATTCAAAAACACACTTCAAAATCAACGATTAAGCTTAAAAATAATTATAAAGTTGATTTCACGATTAAAAATTCGTTTAGAGAGCTATTGGGTTTCTCTTCAAAAAAGATTGAAAATAACGGGACATTTTACAGTGATAATGTTATCCAAATATCCTCCGGTATAAATTCAGTATTAATTCATTGTGATTTGATTGATGGTGCTTATAACGATGGAATAAGAACAAATACAATATTTTCATTCAGTGCATACTCAACCCCGATTGGTTATAAATTTAATATGGAACCAAAAAATCTTGTCTATTTACCTGTGTCAGGAAAAACCATATACAGAGTAAATTTTAGGATAACCGACCAAGATAATCGTATGATATCCTTTAATGATGAAATTATATCCATCAGAATTCACCTACGTGAAGTTTTTCAATAAATAAATAATGGTTATTGTGAGAAAACACGAGTTGGGAAAATATAAAATAATTACAGGGGAGGGCATGTACCTTTCACCATACTATACAAGGTATGTGGGTAGAGGATACTAGAAACCTAAGAGACAACGAGGTGTAGGTCATCAATTTCGAAATAAAGGAGATGGGATAATTGATACTCTAATGGGTATTGGTTCAACCATCCTTAAACATAAAGACCTAATTGGTTCAACTGCTTCTGCCGTGGGTTCAGTTGCGGGTGCTATAAAGAGTATAAAAGATGCTCAAAAGGAGTCTCATAAATTACAAGCAATCAAAGAAATAAAAAAAGGTAAAACTCAACTATCTTCACAAGAACGACAAAAAATCATTAAAATACTTGGGTCAGGGTTTCAACAATTTTAATGCTCTATAAATACAAGTATGGAAGCGATTGATAGTATCTATGATTTGGATGATACGATTATCATTTCAAACTCCACTAAAAAGGAAGACTATTTTAAGGTAAATGCTATAACAGGAACAGACTGGAATTCAAACGGAACAAAAAGTTTTGAAATAAATAATCAACAAACTTACTTGAATATAGCTGATAGTTTCTTGCTGTGTAAATTTAAATTCACTAAGGCTGCGAATAATACTAATGCTACACTCGTAAATGATTTCTTCTGGAAAATGTTTGACAATGTCCGCCTGTATATTGGAACACAAGAGGTTGAAGCGGTTGATTATATCTCTGCTACATCTGAAATGATGAAATTTACACTATATTCGTTTAGTGATAGAATGGGTAAGGGAGCTGTTGAAGGTTTTATTCCTGATATGTCAATGGGTACAAACGCAGACCCTGGTTATAGTCAAAGGAAGTCAATGTATAATGATGACGCAAAAGCTGAGAATAGTTTTACCGTAGCAGTACCTCTGAAAGGTATATTTGGATTTTGTGATTATGATAAAGTTTTGTATGGGCTTAAAATTCGATTTCAACTACAAAGGAATGATAATGTAAATAGATTGCCTTTTGGGGTTGAAAATGCTTTTGGAGAAAATAATAAATTTGTTATTAATGATTTGTGTTGGTATATCAGTGAATATACTCCTAATCTTAAAACGGAGGAGATGTTAAATAGAAGACTTAACTCAAAGAAACCGCTAAATGTATCATACCTTAAAAGAAGATGTCAACACGTTAAACTGGAACACACTACCTACACTTGGAATTTGGGTGTTCTTCAAGGAAAGGCACGATACCTCTGGCTCATTTTTAAAAAACCAGATGGAGAGGACGGTACTAATAAGAATAATGCGCTGAGTGATAATGCTAAGGTGAAACAACTTCGGGTTTCTCTTGATGGCACATTTTATCCGCGAGATAGATTGGAAATTGATTGGGAAAAAAATGATTATGCGGAAGCCTACAAGTCCTACCAAAAGGTGTGTGAAAGTAATGGTAATAATGATCCTATTTTGGATATGGTTGCGTTTCAAAAACTTTATACAATCTACGCAATTGACCTGAGTTCTCAAAAGGAAACTATAAAGTCTAATCGAGTGGATACTTCTCTATACATTGAAAGAGGGGAGAGTGAAGAGGTTAATGCATATTGTTTGCTTTTGGAGGAAACAGAATTACAGATTAATACAGATAATGGTGTTATGATTAATATCACATAGATTTTTTCTCATAAATAAATGGTTGGGGTATATGTTAATCAAATCAATCTTAATAAATTAACATCTTGTATTCAAAATCAAAAGCCTTGTATTATTAATGTTAATACAATTCAAAGAAAAGGAGCTGTAAGAATTGATGTTGTACTCACACACACACAAGTAAAAACACTAAATGATACTGGTTCACTTAAAATTAAAATGACAAAACCTATGTTAAAGAAATATTCAATAGACGAGTCAAGAGGAGGATTTCTCCCGTTTCTAATTCCTTTATTTGCTGGTTTAAGTGTGGCGGGAGCATTGACTGGTGGCATTTCAGCAGCGGTAAAAACTGCTAACGAAAGGAAGGCACAACTAAAAGCTCAAAAAGAATTGGAAAGACATAACAAGGAGTTGGAGAAACAAATTAGTGGAAGTGGTGTAATTGTAGATTTTGCTCAAAAACTTGAAAGTCTACCTGATAAAGCTAGATTGTTGGTTAGAGATATGCTTTCCTCTATCGCTCAAGCGGGTGTTAAACTAACTAAACGGGATAATGGATTGTATCTTTCTCATAAATAAATGGATAAATGGTTTAAACAATTTGGAAAGAATACAACGTCAAATATAGAACTTACTAAGTATTGTAAAACACTAAAAATTGATATTGTGGTTATTTGTATGAGAGATGAATTAATACATATAAATAAGAATACAAAGAATATTATTATGAATTTAGACACACACAATGGTTCTCATTGGGTTTGTATTCATAATAGTCAGGATAAATATTATTTTGATAGTTATGGTATGCCACCACCTGTTGAAGTAATACAATTCTTACAGAATGGTGTTTATCAAACATTTCAAGTTCAAGAAATTAATTCTAAATGTTGTGGTCAATTATGTTTATATGTATTATTTCAACTCAACAATAATGAAAATTTTTATGATATCATTTTTAATCTAATATAAATGACTTATGTTGGAAAAGATGGTTCTATCTTTGGAAAATCCTCTCAGGATATTGATTTATCAAATTATTATACAAAGGCACAGGCTGAACGACAAAAATATAGTGTAAGTAAAAATATTAATCTGAAGAATACTTATAAATTAATCAATTATCCAAACCCTACAGATGCAAATGACTTAATTAGATTTAGTGATTTATCACAATATGTATTTTTAAAGAAAACAGCATGTTTTGTTAAACAAGTAAAATTTACAACCACAACACCTGGTTATACTGACCATACACCTTTCCTCATTGAATTTAACTACCTGCTTACAATTGAATTTTATAAAGAAGGACATATAGTTAATATGCGAATTAATAAATGGGGGTACGATATGCCTGATTTAGGGTATAATTGGTCTTTTTCAATAAACATAGAAGACCTACATGATTTTAATCAGTCTCGTAAAGAAGAATATTATCCACTTGGTGAGGATATGGATTTATGTGGAAGTACAATTAATAAACAACAAATACATGGTTTTAAGAAAAGAAAAATATATGATAGTATAGCGATGGTTAGCATGACAAAGAAGGAAGGTCATGAGATAAGGATAGAAAGCCGAGGAATACAAACCGATTTGGTAGTGGGAAGATGGGGTGGTATTACCTGTCATAATATTAATCTCACATATATTTCTGATACATAAATGGCAGGAAGAAGACTACAAGAGAATTATAATTTTTGTATTCAAGGATACCTACAAGAAAAGGGTGCTCGGTATTACATACCTTATGATTTGGAGCATATACATGGGAATTTTGTCATAAAAAAACTGGCCTTATACTGATATTGTTAAACCCACAAATAGAGACTTGTTTAAAGTATTAAATAAAAATGAACTTCTCAAAGTTATGAAATATAAAACTCTTTTAGAAATCGTCAACAAATCTTATTGGTATCCTATTATGAGAAAAATAATTATAGATACAAGAATATCTCAAAATCCAGATGAGTATATGTATAATATTCTTTGGGGTTTAAACTCAAGGGTAGCAAGGGATGAGGAAGGAGTTGAAGAAGAGAAGGAGAAAAGAGAGAAGGAGGAGAGGGAACAAAGAGAGAGGGAGGAGAGGGAGATGGAAATCAGAGCGATTCAAAAAAGAGTGGATGTATTACAGCAAGAAGATCAATCTCAACTCACCGAAGAGGAAAATAAAGAAAGAATGAATGCTGTGAAAATATTGATATCAAAAATTGCTAAGATAAATGAGGAAGGAGTTAAAGAAGAGAAGGAGGAAAGAGAGAAAAAGGTGAAGGAGGAAAGGGAGAAAAAGGAGGAGAAGAGGGAGAAAAAGGAGAAGGAGGAGAGGGAGGAAAGGGAGCAAAGAGAGAGGGAGGAAAAATATAAAAAGATGGAAATCAGTGAGATTCGTAAAAGATTGAGTGTATTACAGCAAATAAATCAATCTCAACGCACCGAAGAGGAAATTAAAGAATTAACAACTCTTATGAAGATAATGGTTTCAAAAATAACAACGTCAATGTCTTCAATTTCAGGGAGGAGATTTAAACGAGAAAGTGGTGAAGAAGAAGAAGAAGAAGAAGGAAAAGATTATGTGATTGATGATGTTGGTGTCATTGACTTTAGTTAGTTTTTATTTGTAAATAAACGGAGGAGAGAGTGAAGGCATTCCTTAGGATTCTTTATGTTTTAAAAATAAAGATTGAAATGTATATGTTGAAAACCAAAAAGGTTTTGATACTCTGTCGGAATTTTTCTGATAAATAAATATGAGTTATTGTCTCAAATGTAAAAAGAAAACTAAATCTAAAAATATCTCTTATGTTAAAGCTAAAAATAATAGAGTTTATCAAAAAGGAATATGTCAAGTATGTGGCTCTAAAAAGTGCCAATTCATCTCTCCTAAAAGAGGAGGAGACATACAAAAGTTTCTGTCAGGAAGTAAATTTACAACAACTGGAATTCCAGGGGAATTACACCTTCCAGGGTATTCTTTCTGTGGTCCAGGAACAAACCTGGATAAAAGATTAGATGAGGCTGACAATCCTAAACCTTGGTCTAAACCTACAAATAGGGTTGACGAAGTGTGTATGAAGCATGATATTGCTTATGGGAAAACCACTACGTTGACTGAAAAACATAAAGCCGACAGCGAAATGTTGTATAATTTGTCTTTGATACAAAATCCAACGTTGAGAGAGAAAGTTGATAGGTTTATTGTGAGAAATTTGATAAATGCTAAATTGAAACTTGGTCTTGGTTATTCCTCAAAAAACTATTAGGCTCTAATGATGTCATCAAGACTGAGGAGCTTTTGGCTGAAGAATTACACAAACCTATAATCACAAAGTTTAAAAGAAGGAAGGTTTATTCTAAATACACCGACCACATATGGTCCGCTGATTTAATTGAATTGAATAATGACAGGGGATACAGGTATGCTTTAACCGTTATTGATTTGAGGAGTAGATTTGCCTGGGTTGTCCCTTTAAAAAATAAAAGGGGTGATACTTTAATGTTAGTCTTTAAGCTAATATTTGATCGGGATAAAAGGAAACCAAAGAAGTTATGGACTGATGAGGGAACAGAGTTCTATAACAAAATATTCATGAAATTTCTTAAGGGGAAGGGTATTAAATTATACAGCACCTTTAATGAAGGAAAAGCAGTTGTTATTGAGCGTTTTAATCGTACTTTGAAAGAGAGACTATATAAAAAATTCACACAACTCGGTTCTCAAAAATGGGTGTATTTAATTCAGGATATTGTAGATAATTACAATAATACAGTTCATTCATCAACAAAATCAAAACCATCGGAAACATTTACAAAATTAGAATATGAAAAGGAGATTAATTTGAGAAAGCCCAAGTTTAAAGTTGGTGATATTGTAAGAATATACAAATGGAAAAGTCATTTTGAGAAAGGTTATACACAAAAATGGACTCGTGAATTATTTAAAATCATTGATGTAATGGATACAGTCCCTTGGACCTACAAATTATATGATTTAAATGGAGAAGAAATCTTGGGTTCATTTTACTCACAAGAATTACAAAAAACACAAGTAAGCAGATAATACCCTTGAAAATAATAAATAAATAAATAAAATGTAATGGGGATACGTTTTTAAATCTGTGAACCCCAAACACAGAATCACACAACTTTTTAGTTGGGGCTTAACTTTTGTGTGTACATAATGGGGATACGTTTTTAAATCTGTGAACCCCAAACACAGAATCCCACAACTTTTTAGTTGGGGCTTAACTTTTGTGTGTGTATAATGGGGATACGTTTTTAAATCTGTGAACCCCAAACACAGAATCCCACAACGTTTCAGTTGGGGCTTAACTTTTGTGTGTGTATAATGGGGATACGTTTTTAAATCTGTGAACCCCAAACACAGAATCCCACAACTTTTTAGTTGGGGCTTAACTTTTGTGTGTGTGTGTATGTGTGAGTGAGTCATAATAATATACAAACCCTAACCCAACCCCAACCCTAACCCAACCCCATCCCTAACCCAAACCCATCCCTAACCCAACCCCATCCCTAACCCAACCCATCCCTAACCCAACCCCATCCCTAACCCAACCCCATCCCTAACCCAACCCCATCCCTAACCCAACCCCAACCCTAACCCTCACATTCAAAATCCCAACCCTAACCCAACCCCATCCCTAACCCAACCCCATCCCTAACCCAACCCATTCCTAACCCTCACATTCAAAATCCCAACCCTAACCCAATCCCATCCCTAACCCAACCCCAACCCTAACCCTCACATTCAAAATCCCAACCCTAACCCAACCCCATCCCTAACCCAAACCCATCCCTAACCCAACCCCATCCCTAACCCAACCCATCCCTAACCCAACCCCATCCCTAACCCAACCCTATCCCTAACCCAACCCCATCCCTAACCCAACCCCAACCCTAACCCTCACATTCAAAATCCCAACCCTAACCCAACCCCATCCCTAACCCTCACATTCAAAATCCCACCCAAACCCTAACATAATCTTTCTTTTCTTCTTTTTTTAAATACGTATTTCTTTTTTTTTTTTTCCTCTTCCCTCCAATTCTGTCTTTCAAGGCTTTCAAGTTTGAAGAAGTAGAAATGGGAAGAAAGAATTTTCCAGCATTTTCTTCCTCGAACTTTCTTGATATTGCTTAAATCAAGCGTCATTAAATAAAGAACATTGTTCATTGCTTTAGAATCCAAAGAGTCTCCAAGAGGAACCCCACAGGTAGAGTCTCCAAAATAAAACCAACTTTCCAAGTTCCCAAGGTATAACCACATTCCTGTTGAGCCTCCAAGATAGGTATCACATTCCGAGTCATCAAAACAAAACCCCCATTCCGAGTCTCCAAAAATATAACCATCTTTCCAAGTCCCCAAGGTAGAACCACAATTTTCAGAAATATTGGGGGTTTCCGTGATAAGTCTCACATAGTATAACCGCGGACCATCAGGGAAAACTTCCCTTTCCCAATTTTTTAGGGTTTCTATGATGTGTCTCACATAGTATAACTGCGGACCATCAGGGAGAACTCTCCTTGCCCAATTTTTTAGGGTTTCTATGATGTGTCTCACATAGTATAACGGCGGACCATCAGGGAGAACTCTCCTTGCCCAATTTTTTAGGGTTTCTATGATGTGTCTCACATAGTATAACTGCGGACCATCAGGGAGAATTCCCATTTCACAATTTTTTAGGGTTTCTATGATGTGTCTCACATAGTATAACTGCGGACCATCAGGGAGAACTCCCCTTTCCCAATTTTCAGAAATTTGTGGGTCTCCAATGTATGACTTGTATTCTGGCTCATCAAGGTAGAACTTGTTCAGTGGGTTTTGTTTTGATAACTCACAACAAGTATCATCATGGTAAAACTCTTTTTCAGGATTTTGTGGATCTCCAAGGTATAACTCTTTGGCTGGGTCATCAAGGTAGAACTCGTTCTGGGGGTCTTGGTTGTTCAAAATGTCTTCAAACAAAAAAATAACTTCATCCCAAGTTGTGTTAAAAGCAGAATTTTCATTTCGTATCTCAGATACAATTTCCTGTGAAAGAAAATAACAATGTATTAATTTAATACAATATTTTTATTTGTATAAATCAAGCTCTATGAATATTAAAATAAACTTTGTTAACTCTTACACGAGTCTCATCTAAAAAAAAAAAAAATTAAAATAAATAATTAAATTAATAATTAATTAATTAAATAAATAAATAAATAAATAAACAAACTTACCTCCATTGATAAGAGGTTCGAGTCCAGTTCATCAATCTGAAGGTTGAGTTCTACACAGGTAGTAGGACTCCAAGGAATAGCAAAGTTATCCCATTCCATTTCGGCATAGTAGTCCATTCTCAAGTGAAGCAGAAAGCGTGTTTGAAAAAGCCTGTGTGGTCGGTGCCTTTTATAAGGACTGGGTGTGTCATTTCCTGTGGAAATTCCCTGGGCGTGTCTTAACTGGAAATGATGTGATGGGAATTCCCTGAAAATGATGTAATGTATTACCTGGAAATGATACAATGCTAAAGAGTTTATAAAGTGGGTGGGGCTTAGCAAAAGTGGGTGGGGCTTAGCAAAAGTGGGCGGGGCTTCACAAAAAGTGGGCGGGGCTTCGCAAAAGAGGGGCGGGCTTAACAAAAGGGGGGCGGGCTTACCAAAAAGTGGACGGAGCTTAACAAAAGGTGGACAGAGCCTACCAAAAAGTTTGTGGCACTGGATGCGCTCAAACAAGAACATTGAGGGAGGTTTACCATTTTATCTTAGCTCAGTTAAAATATCTTAATAAAGAACCAAACTCAAACATATTTTTTGTTAATATATTAGATGGTGAAGAGAGTGGCAAGAGAATTAAATTATTTCCCACGCATAAACAAATATTTGTAGGGTCGTTGTTTGAGTGGGCCAAAGATGATTCACCAGATGATATTAAGAGTAAAAGGTTAAAAGGTCCATAAGGTCAGAAGGATCACAGGTTCACACAGAAGGACCATTGTTTAAGTGGTCTAATGAATAAGGATAACATGTCAAAAGGTTAGAAGGTTCGTAAACAACAGGGTGAGAGAAATAGAGGTGTTTAGGGGCAATGAGGGAGGGGAAAAATTAACATGTAAGTCAATGGGAAAAATGAGAGTGTCCCAGAAGCAACATATATACACTACTGAGAACAGTATTCCATTGAGCTGCGGATGAAAGCCTTGTATGTGGTGAGGAGCTCAGGTGTGCCGAGGAAGGACTTCGCACGACGTAGGATGCCCAGTCGGCGACTGGCTTTGGAGGCCAGCTTGGAAATGTGGTTTTCCCAAGAAAGATCATGGCAGATAGTGAGACCCAAAAGCTTGAGCGACAGAACTTCTTGGTCTATTCAAGTTATGATCAAAAATTATTCAAGTTAAGATAAAAAAAATTATTGAAGGTATAATCAAAAAAAGACAAGTTTTGATCAAAAAATTATTCAAGTTATGATGAAAAATTATTCAAGTTAATATCAAAAAATTATTCAAGTTATAATCAAAAAAAAAATTCAAGTTATAATCAAAAAATTATTCAAGTTATGATCAAAAAATTATCCAAGTTTGATCAAAAATTATTCAAGTTAAGATCAAAAAATTATTCAATTTATGATCAAAAAATTATTCAAGTTATGATGAAAAAATAATTCAAGTTATAATCCAAAAATTATTCAAGGTATGATCAAAAATTATTCAAGTTAAGATAAAAAAATTATTCAAGTTATGATCAAAAAATTATTAAAGTTAAGATCAAAAAAATATTATTCAAGTTATGAAGAAAAAATTATTCAAGTTATAATCAAAAATTATTCAAGTTAAGATCAAAAAATTATTAAAGTTATCATCCAAAAAATATTCAAGTTTTGATCAAAAAATTATTCAAGTTATAATCAAAAATTCTTCAAGTTAACATCAAAAAATTATTCAAGTTATAATTCAAAAAAGATTCAAGATTTGATCAAAAAATTATTCAAGTTATGATCAAAAATTATTCAAGTTATGATCAAAAATTATTCAAGTTAAGATCAAAAAATTATTCAAGTTATGATGTTTGTTAATTCGGTTACAATCGAAAAGCATAAGTAAAGGATAAAATTATTTTGATTTGTGAAGGATCACTAATCAAATATCAGGTGCACAATTTCAATGCAAGTGCACTTTTATGATGCAAGAACATCTTGGAAAGCCAAGCGGTCTTTGAGATTTAGAATAGGCAAAATTGAGTGATAATAAAAAAACGCATTATCTTTTCAGATCGCCATTTGTCGTTGACCTTCAACTGGGTATAATGTACATTAAAAAATATATGCTCCTTGCTCCAGGGGGTTTCCGACGACATGGATGGTTAGCTCACACTGTGTGCTCTGTTCTTAATTACGTTCATGCTCAATTGTCGGGCACGATCCATTAACGACTGAGGTTCGCGGCAGCTCCGCCGGTGTAGGATAGAATCACTCCCCAGGATAAAATCATTCTAGAGTGATATTTTCCTCGGAAAAATTCACTCCAGGGTGGTTTTATCCTAGGATCAAATCACTCCCCCTAGGATTTTAACACTCCCCCTTGCAGGATCAAATGACTCCCCAGGATTATAACACTCCTCCTATATATTTTGTGATTTAAACAATATTTATTGCATGGTAATGACATAAAACCATGACAAAGTTAATGAATATGAACATAAAATGATAAATGAATTGATAAACAGGGCCGAATGATGTCCTTTGTAAACGTCTCTCCCTAAAAATAAAAATACAATGTTTTTCGCATCCCTGTATTAAACTGGGTAAATCAATAAAGAAAAGTATAAATTTAACATTCAAATAACTATATATTTTGATATTAGAGCATTCGCAGTAATCAATACGATACATTTACGATGTTTTACACTGAAAGGATATTTTCATTTCAACATATAATATGTCATTTTAAGTTACGTTCTATAACTTTACTGCACTTTTAAGAAATATTAAATACGGGTTTTAAAATGTTACTCAAATGTTTGTATATTGGCAAAGGTGTGTTCACGTACCGATGACCAGGAAAAAAGCACTTCTGAGCAGTTAATGAATGACATGTTAATGAATGTTAATTAATCAGTTAATGTAATGACAAAGTTAATGAATATGAACATAAAATGAGAAATGAATTGATAAACAGGGCAGAATGATGTCCTTTGTAACCCTAACCCTAACCCTAACAACCCTAACCCTAACGCTAACCTAACCCTAACCCTAACCGAACCCTAACAACCCTAACCCTAACAACCCTAACCCTAACAACCCTAACCCTAACCCTAACCCGAACTAAATATATCTTTCCATTCTTTCTGTGGGATTGACTTTATCCTAAAGGGGAGTGCTTTGATCCTGGAGGGAGTGTGTTGATCCTGACAGGGGGAGTGATTCTGTCCTAGGATAATTACACTCTCGAGTGTGCTAGTCCTCGGATTAGTTCACTCTAGAGTGATTTTATCCGAGGACAGAATCACTCTAGAGTGAGATTTTAGGGGAGTGAGAGAATCCTGCTACACCGGTGCACTGATATGTAAGTACGGCGCTGCTTCCCTTGAAAATTTTGGGTTTAGGAGATATATGGGGTTGGGGGTGGGGGGGGGGGGGGGTGGTTCCCCCACTAATTGGATTTTTTTTTTTTCAATTCCTATGATTATGTTAGTGTGATTCTACATGCTGCGCTGTCTTCTAGCAACCATTGAAATTGGTTTTAAATAACCTTAGTCGGTGCAGCATCCTGTTTATTCTACCAGGTGAGCACCAAGGATATTGCCCCTATATTTACAATGCTCGGGGCGCGTAACCACGCCCTGCCCACTTCTTGATTTGCACATTGGCATAGGCACTTCGGCCCAATTGGCTAGACAGCGCGGCGGTCATGTATGCTCTACGATCCACAAATTTGCATAGGCACTGTGAACCAATTGGCTGCCTATGCTTGAGGCTTGTAAACGTCTTGATCAGCTCATACCCTTCAACTAATTGTAAACGATCAGCCCTTGGTTGCTTTTCCGAGGGATGTGAATGCAATGCGATCCATTATTTACATCAAACTGAAGTGCTATGCTTTGGCCAAGTCTGGGAATCACTAAAGCTCACTCGCACTGGGAAGAGTTCAGTCCATAAGCGGGGACAAAAGACAGACGCGGGAAAAATACATGTAAGGAGACAGAAATATGGGATTAGAAAAGCACTCTGGAAGGCGGACGTCTATCTATTACATATGCAATGCATGTCTCTTCACACGTCGAGACCCTAAACCAAACAAGCACTTAAGAAATAACTAGCACCATACTAAGGATTCCTTAACCCCTGGGCATCATTTCTGCAACATGATATTGTCTCGAATCTAAAAACATAATGAATGGCTGTTCAAATGCAGCAAAAGCATAGATTAATCTCTTCATAATTTGTAATCACCGAGATATAAAATGTCATTCTGTCGATATTGCTGTTTCAGAATTTCCTGGAAAGCGATACAGACACCAGTACGTTCGGTCTTGAGGATCAATTCTGCAAGAGCACTTTTTCCAAATTCATCATCGACAGCAATCATGCCAATATACTCCCAGTGGAAATATGTTACTAAGTAAGCAATGGCCGATACCCAGAAAGCATCGCTTGGCATGGTACGCATGAGGAATGGAAATTGTTTCTTATCACTGATGGAAAAACACTTTTTGCACTTGTGATAGTGTTGAAAAACCACTTTTCGCACTTGTGTTAGTGTTGAAAAACCACTTTTCACACTTGTGTTAGTGTTGAAAATCCACTTTTCCCACTTGTGTTGGTGCAGGGAACCACTTTTGCACTTGCATTAGTGTGGAAAAAACACTTTTTGCACTTGTGATAGTGTTGAAAAACCACTTTTCGCACTTGTGTTAGTGTTGAAAAACCAGTTTTTGCACTTGTGTTGGTGCAGGAAACCACTTTTGCACTTGTATTAGTGTGGAACAACCACTTTTCGCACTTGTGTTATTGTTGAAAAACCACTTTTCGCACCTGTGTTAGTGTTGAAAAACCACTTTTCGCACTTGTGTTGGTGCAGTAAACCACTTTTGCACTTGTATTAGTGTGGGAAAACCACTTTTCGCACTTGTGTGATAGTGTTGAAAAACCACTTTTCGCCCTTGTGTTAGTGAAGGAAACCACTTTTCGCACTTGTGTTAGTGTTGAAAACCCACTTTTCGCACTTGTGTTAGTGTTGAAAATCCACTTTTCCCACTTGTGTGATAGTGTTGAAAAACCACTTTTGCACTTGTATTAGTGTGCAAAAACCACTTTTCGCACTTGTGTTAGTGTTGAAAAACCACTTTTCACACTCGTGTTAGTGTTGAAAAACCACTTTTTGCACTTGTGTTGGTGCAGGAAACCACTTTTGCACTTGTATTAGTGTGGAAAAACCACTTTTCGCACTTCTGTTAGTGTTGAAAAACCACTTTTCGCACTTGTGTTAGTGTTGAAAAACCACTTTTCGCACTTGTGTTGGTGTAGGAAACCACTTTTGCACTTGTATTAGTGTGGAAAAACCACTTTTCGCACTTGTGTTAGTGTTGCAAAACCACTTTTCGCACTTGTGTTAGTGTTGAAAAACCACTTTTCGCAATTGTGTTGGTGCAGGAAACCACTTTTGCACTTGTATTAGTGTTGAAAAACCACTTTTCGCACTTGTGTTGGGGGCAGGAAACCACTTTTGCACTTGTATTAGTGTGGAAAAAACACTTTTTGCACTTGTGATAGTGTTGAAAAACCACTTTTCGCACTTGTGTTAGTGTTGAAAAACCACTTTTCGCACTTGTGTTGGTGCAGGAAACCACTTTTGCACTTGTATTAGTGTGGAAAAACCACTTTTCGCACTTGTGTTAGTGTTGAAAAACCACTTTTTGCACTTGTGTTAGTCTTGAAAAACCACTTTTCGCACTTGTGTTGGTGCAGGAAACCACTTTTACACTTGTATTAGTGTGGAAAAAATACTTTTTGCACTTGTGATAGTGTTGAAAAACCACTTTTCGCACTTGTGTTAGTGTTGAAAAACCAGGTTTCGCACTTGTGTTGGTGCAGGAAACCACTTTTGCACTTGTATTAGTGTGGAAAAACCACTTTTCGCACTTGTGTTAGTGTTGAAAAACCACTTTTCGCACTTGTGTTAGTGTTGAAAAACCACTTTTCGCACTTGTGTTGGTGCAGGAAACCACTTTTGCACTTGTATTAGTGTTGAAAAACCACTTTTCGCACTTTGTTGGTGCTGAAAAACCACTTTTTGCACTTGTGTTGGTGCAGGAAACCACTTTTGCACTTGTATTAGTGTGGAAAAAACACTTTTCGCACTTGTCATAGTGTTGAAAAACCACTTTTCGCACTTGTGTTAGTGTTGAAAAACCACTTTTCGCACTAGTGTTCGTGTTGAAAAACCACTTTTTGCAATTGTGTTGGTGCAGGAAACCACTTTTGCACTTGTATTAGTGTGGAAAAAACACTTTTCGCACATGTGATAGTGTTGAAAAACCACTTTTCGCACTTGTGTTGGTGCAGGAAACCACTTTTGCACTTGTATTAGTGTGGAAAAACGACTTTTCGCACTTGTGTTAGTGTTGAAAAACCACTTTTCGCACTCGTGTTAGTGTTGAAAAACCACTTTTCGCAATTGTGTTGGTGCAGGAAACCACTTTTGCACTTGTATTAGTGTGGAAAAACCACTTTTCGCACTTGTGTTAGTGTTGAAAAACCACTTTTCGCACTTGTGTTAGTGTTGAAAAACCACTTTTTGCACTTGCGTTGGTGCAGGAAACCACTTTTGCACTTGTATTAGTGTGGAAAAAACACTTTTTGCACTTGTGATATTGTTGAAAAACCACTTTTCGCACTTGTATTAGTGTTGAAAAACCACTTTTCGCACTTGTGTTGGTGCAGGAAACCTCTTTTGCACTTGTATTAGTGTGAAAAAAACCCTTTTTGCACTTGTGATAGTGTTGAAAAACCACTTTTCACACTTGTGTTAGTGTTGAAAAACCACTTTTCGCACTTGTGTTGGTGCAGGAAACCACTTTTGCACTTGTATTAGTGTGGAAAAAACACTTTTTGCACTTGTGATAGTGTTGAAAAACCACTTTTCCCACTTGTGTTAGTGTTGAAAAACCACTTTTCGCACTTGTGTTGGTGCAGGAAACCACTTTTGCACTTGTATTAGTGTGGAAAAAACACTTTTTGCACTTGTTATAGTGTTGAAAAACCACTTTTCGCACTTGTGTTAGTGTTGAAAAACCACTTTTCCCACTTGTGTTGGTGCAGGAAACCACTTTTGCACTTGTATTAGTGTGGAAAAAACACTTTTCGCACTTGTGATAGTGTTGAAAAACCACTTTTCGCACTTGTGTTAGTGTTGAAAAACAACTTTTTGCACTTGTGTTGGTGCAGGAAACCACTTTTGCACTTGTATTAGTGTGGAAAAAACACTTTTTGCACTTGTGATAGTGTTGAAAAACCACTTTTTGCATTTGTGTTAGTGTTGAAAAACCAGTTTTCACACTTGTTTTGGTGCAGGAAACCACTTTTGCACTTGTACTAGTGTGGAAAAAACCACTTTTCGCACTTGTGATAGTGTTGAAAAACCACTTTTCGCACTTGTGTTAGTGTTGAAAATCCACTTTTCCCACTTGTGTTGGTGCAGGAAACCACTTTTGCACTTGTATTAGTGTGGAAAAAACACTTTTCGCACTTGTGATAGTGTTGAAAAACCACTTTTCGCACTTGTGTTAGTGTTGAAAAACCACTTTTCGCACTAGTGTTAGTGTTGAAAAACCACTTTTTGCAATTGTGTTGGTGCAGGAAACCACTTTTGCACTTGTATTAGTGTGGAAAAAACACTTTTCGCACATGTGATAGTGTTGAAAAACCACTTTTCGCACTTGTGTTGGTGCAGGAAACCACTTTTGCACTTGTATTAGTGTGGAAAAACCACTTTTCGCACTTGTGTTAGTGTTGAAAAACCACTTTTCGCACTCGTGTTAGTGTTGAAAAACCACTTTACGCAATTGTGTTGGTGCAGGAAACCACTTTTGCACTTGTATTAGTGTGGAAAAACCACTTTTCGCACTTGTGTTAGTGTTGAAAAACCACTTTTAGCACTTGAGTTATTGTTGAAAAACCACTTTTCGCACTTGCGTTGGTGCAGGAAACCACTTTTGCACTTGTATTAGTGTGGAAAAAACACTTTTCGCACTTGTCATAGTGTTGAAAAATCACTTTTCGCACTTGTGTTAGTGTTGAAAAACCACTTTTCGCACTAGTGTTCGTGTTGAAAAACCACTTTTTGCAATTGTGTTCGTGCAGGAAACCACTTTTGCACTTGTATTAGTGTGGAAAAAACACTTTTCGCACATGTGATAGTGTTGAAAAACCACTTTTCGCACTTGTGTTGGTGCAGGAAACCACTTTTGCACTTGTATTAGTGTGGAAAAACCACTTTTCGCACTTGTGTTAGTGTTGAAAAACCACTTTTCGCAGTCGTGTTAGTGTTGAAAAACCACTTTTCGCAATTGTGTTGGTGCAGGAAACCACTTTTGCACTTGTATTAGTGTGGAAAAACCACTTTTCGCACTTGTGTTAGTGTTGAAAAACCACTTTTCGCACTTGTGTTAGTGTTGAAAAACCACTTTTCGCACTTGCGTTGGTGCAGGAAACCACTTTTGCACTTGTATTAGTGTGGAAAAAACACTTTTTGCACTTGTGATATTGTTGAAAAACCACTTTTCGCACTTGTGTTAGTGTTGAAAAACCACTTTTCGCACTTGTGTTGGTGCAGGAAACCTCTTTTGCACTTGTATTAGTGTGAAAAAAACCCTTTTTGCACTTGTGATAGTGTTGAAAAACCACTTTTCACACTTGTGTTAGTGTTGAAAAACCACTTTTCGCACTTGTGTTGGTGCAGGAAACCACTTTTGCACTTGTATTAGTGTGGAAAAAACACTTTTTGCACTTGTGATAGTGTTGAAAAACCACTTTTCCCACTTGTGTTAGTGTTGAAAAACCACTTTTCGCACTTGTGTTGGTGCAGGAAACCACTTTTGCACTTGTATTAGTGTGGAAAAAACACTTTTTGCACTTGTGATAGTGTTGAAAAACCACTTTTCGCACTTGTGTTAGTGTTGAAAAACCACTTTTCCCACTTGTGTTGGTGCAGGAAACCACTTTTGCACTTGTATTAGTGTGGAAAAAACACTTTTCGCACTTGTGATAGTGTTGAAAAACCACTTTTCGCACTTGTGTTAGTGTTGAAAAACCACTTTTCGCACTAGTGTTAGTGTTGAAAAACCACTTTTTGCAATTGTGTTGGTGCAGGAAACCACTTTTGCACTTGTATTAGTGTGGAAAAAACACTTTTCGCACATGTGATAGTGTTGAAAAACCACTTTTCGCACTTGTGTTGGTGCAGGAAACCACTTTTGCACTTGTATTAGTGTGGAAAAACCACTTTTCGCACTTGTGTTAGTGTTGAAAAACCACTTTTCGCACTCGTGTTAGTGTTGAAAAACCACTTTTCGCAATTGTGTTGGTGCAGGAAACCACTTTTGCACTTGTATTAGTGTGGAAAAACCACTTTTCGCACTTGTGTTAGTGTTGAAAAACCACTTTTCGCACTTGTGTTAGTGTTGAAAAACCACTTTTCGCACTTGCGTTGGTGCAGGAAACCACTTTTGCACTTGTATTAGTGTGGAAAAAACACTTTTTGCACTTGTGATATTGTTGAAAAACCACTTTTCGCACTTGTGTTAGTGTTGAAAAACCACTTTTCGCACTTGTGTTGGTGCAGGAAACCTCTTTTGCACTTGTATTAGTGTGAAAAAAACCCTTTTTGCACTTGTGATAGTGTTGAAAAACCACTTTTCACACTTGTGTTAGTGTTGAAAAACCACTTTTCGCACTTGTGTTGGTGCAGGAAACCACTTTTGCACTTGTATTAGTGTGGAAAAAACAGTTTTTGCACTTGTGATAGTGTTGAAAAACCACTTTTCCCACTTGTGTTAGTGTTGAAAAACCACTTTTCGCACTTGTGTTGGTGCAGGAAACCACTTTTGCACTTGTATTAGTGTGGAAAAAACACTTTTTGCACTCGTGATAGTGTTAAAAAACCACTTTTCGCACTTGTGTTAGTGTTGAAAAACCACTTTTCACACTTGTGTTGGTGCAGGAAACCACTTTTGCACTTGTATTAGTGTGGAAAAAACACTTTTTGCACTTGTGATAGTGTTGAAAAACCACTTTTCGCACTTGTGTTAGTGTTGAAAAACCACTTTTCGCACTTGTGTTGGTGCAGGAAACCACTTTTGCACTTGTATTAGTGTGGAAAAACCACTTTTCGCACTTGTGTCAGTGTTGAAAAACCACTTTTCGCACTTGTGTTGGTGCAGGAAACCACTTTTGCACTTGTATTAATGTGGAAAAAACACTTTTTGCACTTGTGATAGTGTTGAAAAACCACTTTTCGCACTTGTGTTAGTGTTGAAAAACCACTTTTCGCACTTGTGTTTGTGCAGGAAACCACTTTTGCATTGGATTAGTGTGGAAAAAACACTTTTTGCACTTGTGATAGTGTTGAAAAACCACTTTTCGCACTTGTGTTAGTGTTGAAAATCCACTTTTCGCACCTGTGTTGGTGCAGGAAACCACTTTTGCACTTGTATTAGTGTGGAAAAAACACTTTTTGCACTTGTATTAATGTGGAAAAACCACTTTTCGCACTTGTGTTAGTGTTGAAAAACGACTTTTCGCACTTGTGTTAGTGTTGAAAAACCACTTTTCGCACTTGTGTTGGTGCAGGAAACCACTTTTGCACTTGTATTAGTGTGGCAAAAAACACTTTTTGCACTTGTGATTGTGTTGAAAAACCACTTTTCGCACTTGTGTTAGTGTTGAAAAACCACTTTTCGCACTTGTGTTGGTGCAGGAAACCACTTTTGCACTTGTATTAGTGTGGAAAAACCACTTTTCGCACTTGTGTTAGTGTTGAAAAACCACTTTTCGCACTTATGTTAGTGTTGAAAAACCACTTTTCGCACTTGTGTTGGTGCAGGAAACCACTTTTGCACTTGTATTAGTGTGGAAAAAACACTTTTTGCACTTGTGATAGTGTTGAAAAACCACTTTTCGCACTTGTGTTAGTGTTGAAAAACCACTTTTCGCACTTGTGTTGGTGCAGGAAACCACTTTTGCACTTGTATTAGTGTGGAAAAAACCACTTTTCGCACTTGTGTTAGTGTTGAAAAACCACTTTTCGCACTTGTGTTAGTGTTGAAAAACCACTTTTCGCACTTGTGTTGGTGCAGGAAACCACTTTTGCACTTGTATTAGTGTGGAAAAAACACTTTTTGCACTTGTGATAGTGTTGAAAAACCACTTTTCGCACTTGTGTTAGTGTTGAGAAACCACTTTTCGCACTTGTGTTGGTGCAGGAAACCACTTTTGCACTTGTATTAGTGTGGAAAAAACACTTTTTGCACTTGTGATAGTGTTGAAAAACCACTTTTCGCACTTGTGTTGGTGCAGGAAACCACTTTTGCACTTGTATTAGTGTGGAAAACCACTTTTTGCATTTGTATTAGTGTTGAAAAACCACTTTTCGCACTTGTGTTAGTGTTGAGAAACCACTTTTCGCACTTGTGTTGGTGCAGGAAACCACTTTTGCACTTGTGATAGTGTTGAAAAACCACTTTTCACACTTGTGTTAGTGTTGAAAAACCACTTTTCGCACTTGTGTTGGTGCAGGAAACCACTTTTGCACTTGTATTAGTGTGGAAAAAACACTTTTTGCACTTGTGATAGTGTTGAAAAACCACTTTTCCCACTTGTGTTAGTGTTGAAAAACCACTTTTCGCACTTGTGTTGGTGCAGGAAACCACTTTTGCACTTGTATTAGTGTGGAAAAAACACTTTTTGCACTTGTTATAGTGTTGAAAAACCACTTTTCGCACTTGTGTTAGTGTTGAAAAACCACTTTTCCCACTTGTGTTGGTGCAGGAAACCACTTTTGCACTTGTATTAGTGTGGAAAAAACACTTTTCGCACTTGTGATAGTGTTGAAAAACCACTTTTCGCACTTGTGTTAGTGTTGAAAAACAACTTTTTGCACTTGTGTTGGTGCAGGAAACCACTTTTGCACTTGTATTAGTGTGGAAAAAACACTTTTTGCACTTGTGATAGTGTTGAAAAACCACTTTTTGCATTTGTGTTAGTGTTGAAAAACCAGTTTTCACACTTGTTTTGGTGCAGGAAACCACTTTTGCACTTGTACTAGTGTGGAAAAAACCACTTTTCGCACTTGTGATAGTGTTGAAAAACCACTTTTCGCACTTGTGTTAGTGTTGAAAATCCACTTTTCCCACTTGTGTTGGTGCAGGAAACCACTTTTGCACTTGTATTAGTGTGGAAAAAACACTTTTCGCACTTGTGATAGTGTTGAAAAACCACTTTTCGCACTTGTGTTAGTGTTGAAAAACCACTTTTCGCACTAGTGTTAGTGTTGAAA
The DNA here is from genome assembly GCF_964187855.1 of Myxine glutinosa. Classification (NCBI taxonomy): domain Eukaryota; kingdom Metazoa; phylum Chordata; class Myxini; order Myxiniformes; family Myxinidae; genus Myxine; species Myxine glutinosa. Next base: position 164,934,418 of record NC_136263.1, read on the forward strand.
AACCACTTTTTGCAATTGTGTTGGTGCAGGAAACCACTTTTGCACTTGTATTAGTGTGGAAAAAACACTTTTCGCACATGTGATAGTGTTGAAAAACCACTTTTCGCACTTGTGTTGGTGCAGGAAACCACTTTTGCACTTGTATTAGTGTGGAAAAACCACTTTTCGCACTTGTGTTAGTGTTGAAAAACCACTTTTCGCACTCGTGTTAGTGTTGAAAAACCACTTTACGCAATTGTGTTGGTGCAGGAAACCACTTTTGCACTTGTATTAGTGTGGAAAAACCACTTTTCGCACTTGTGTTAGTGTTGAAAAACCACTTTTAGCACTTGAGTTATTGTTGAAAAACCACTTTTCGCACTTGCGTTGGTGCAGGAAACCACTTTTGTACTTGTATTAGTGTGGAAAAAACACTTTTCACACTTGTCATAGTGTTGAAAAATCACTTTTCGCACTTGTGTTAGTGTTGAAAAACCACTTTTCGCACTAGTGTTCGTGTTGAAAAACCACTTTTTGCAATTGTGTTGGTGCAGGAAACCACTTTTGCACTTGTATTAGTGTGGAAAAAACACTTTTCGCACATGTGATAGTGTTGAAAAACCACTTTTCGCACTTGTGTTGGTGCAGGAAACCACTTTTGCACTTGTATTAGTGTGGAAAAACCACTTTTCGCACTTGTGTTAGTGTTGAAAAACCACTTTTCGCAGTCGTGTTAGTGTTGAAAAACCACTTTTCGCAATTGTGTTGGTGCAGGAAACCACTTTTGCACTTGTATTAGTGTGGAAAAACCACTTTTCGCACTTGTGTTAGTGTTGAAAAACCACTTTTCGCACTTGTGTTAGTGTTGAAAAACCACTTTTCGCACTTGCGTTGGTGCAGGAAACCACTTTTGCACTTGTATTAGTGTGGAAAAAACACTTTTTGCACTTGTGATATTGTTGAAAAACCACTTTTCGCACTTGTGTTAGTGTTGAAAAACCACTTTTCGCACTTGTGTTGGTGCAGGAAACCTCTTTTGCACTTGTATTAGTGTGAAAAAAACCCTTTTTGCACTTGTGATAGTGTTGAAAAACCACTTTTCACACTTGTGTTAGTGTTGAAAAACCACTTTTCGCACTTGTGTTGGTGCAGGAAACCACTTTTGCACTTGTATTAGTGTGGAAAAAACACTTTTTGCACTTGTGATAGTGTTGAAAAACCACTTTTCCCACTTGTGTTAGTGTTGAAAAACCACTTTTCGCACTTGTGTTGGCGCAGGAAACCACTTTTGCACTTGTATTAGTGTGGAAAAAACACTTTTTGCACTTGTGATAGTGTTGAAAAACCACTTTTCGCACTTGTGTTAGTGTTGAAAAACCACTTTTCCCACTTGTGTTGGTGCAGGAAACCACTTTTGCACTTGTATTAGTGTGGAAAAAACACTTTTCGCACTTGTGATAGTGTTGAAAAACCACTTTTCGCACTTGTGTTAGTGTTGAAAAACCACTTTTCGCACTAGTGTTAGTGTTGAAAAACCACTTTTTGCAATTGTGTTGGTGCAGGAAACCACTTTTGCACTTGTATTAGTGTGGAAAAAACACTTTTCGCACATGTGATAGTGTTGAAAAACCACTTTTCGCACTTGTGTTGGTGCAGGAAACCACTTTTGCACTTGTATTAGTGTGGAAAAACCACTTTTCGCACTTGTGTTAGTGTTGAAAAACCACTTTTCGCACTCGTGTTAGTGTTGAAAAACCACTTTTCGCAATTGTGTTGGTGCAGGAAACCACTTTTGCACTTGTATTAGTGTGGAAAAACCACTTTTCGCACTT